>NC_086153.1:278482025-278786840 GCF_035149785.1 Candoia aspera | reverse complement strand
CTATTTCCTGGCTTAATACAATGATGGGATCCAACTAAGCCATAATGTAGTTTGCTTAGTTTTGGTTTAAGTATGTTGTGTGGTTTTTAAACTGCAGTTTAGCAAGATTTATGAACTAGCCAGTGTGACTCATTTAATAAACCACAGTTAAAACAATGTATTAGGACAAGATACAAATCTAGCCAACATGTAACTCAGATGAAAAATTGCTGCTTTATCTGTTCATTGCAAGGGATTTAAATGCCCATGCTAACAACTTTTCTTCTACCTTATTTTGGAGATGAAAAGATGTGAAGCAGCAACCACTCCATATTAAGCAATACTGATGGTGGGGTTTAGAAGACTGATAAAGTCTCTTAATGCTGTTTCAGAATTTCATAACCGGTTTACGTTTTGAATGGTCAATGCAATATTTAAGATTATATCTCACTGTATTTTAGATAAAGACTTGAAGACAGAAGGTTTTGCCCTAGAATCCTGCCGCAGCATGATTGCCTTAATGGATGTATCCTTTTCAATGAATATAAAATTACAAGACAAAATAACAATAATTCTTTGCTCTAAGAAGCTGTTATCCCACTCTTCTTAAGATCTCTTCCCCATTCTAAAGTTTAGCATTAGTTCTTTGCAAAACCACAACAGTGGACCCCAACTGTCGTTATAACATTGCAATGTGGGAAAACACGGTTTAGCAGGATGGCATACTCAGTCATAAAATAACTACATGTGCAGTTTAACACATTCCAGATTAAGCATTTATTTGTTAGAGAAGTACTAGCATTAGCAGTTAAGAATGTTGAAGCCTATTTAGGAGAGATAAGTATATAGCTTACAAATAAATAAAAGTAGTTGGTGGACTTCTGGTGAGATGACGGAAACTGCGTGAAGCTGTATGTTTGTGAGCACCATCTGATAATTTTAAATTTTATATCATAAACATTGGGGTTGGAGGTTTTTAATTGAAGTACTCAGCATTAGTATTAGCTGTGGTTTGACTGTGGTAAGTTAAGTTATTATAGAAGTGTGGTGTGCGATAACAAAGAATAAAAGTAGTTAAATTTGAAGATTCACAAAATAGTGAATCTGCAGAAAACAGCAAGATGAGCTTTCTTTGCAAGATGGAAAATTAATAGACTCCAAACAAACACAACTGTTTAGAATATCTTATAGAACAATTCACAGTGCTGAATTTGCCCATCACAAACAATGAGAGAATATCAGAACACTTTAATATTATTTGTGTAACAGGGTGATACCTCTGGAACACAGGTGCTCTCTAGAAGATAAAATGCTTCCTGAAACTAATAGGAAATATATTTATGTTTATTGCACAAAAAGAAATTATATACGTTGTGGTAGGATCAAGACAATACAATATCAGTGAGATAAAATTAGATTTGAGACTCTTTAGTCTTGAAATACGTAGTGCCATCTTAGTACAGGGCCAAGTAGTACAATGAGTTTTATTTCTGATAACTACATTTTTTAAATCACTTCATAACTGTTTTAGAGTACTAAATTATTTTGTTGCATTCTTACACAATCAATCTGTAAGGTAGAGCACAGCTTCTATTTCATGGATAAAGGATGATCTAAAGCAAGGTTATACAACTAGAGGCCCTTGGATGAATTTGGCCCCACAAAACCATGAGCGAGCCATGAAATTGTTAACAAATGGTTAAATTGTAATGCAATGGAAGCGTGGGATCATGACATACGTGGGAACTAATCATAATACTGTTAATTCACTTAATTTGATTTTTACTTAATGTAGATTTTAATTGCTTTGTTCTAGCCTTGCCCAGTTGTTAGAGCATAGCTTCCTGCATGCCATTTCATTATGGCTCTCAGCCCCCCAAATTTGGTGTATTGCTGGTCTAAAAAGTCTCTTCTCTAATATCCCACTATCTAAGCAATTAAGAAGTTTTATCTCAGATGTTCCATTTCTGGATATTTTTTAAAAAGTCTCAATTTGAAAATCTCTGGAAAGTTTGAACTGAACTGATATCACAGACAGACGGTTCAGGGAAAATAAATCTTGATGAATTTCACCACCTTTGGACTAAGATTAAAAGCTGGCAGGTATTCTTGTCTTGTGAATTAATGTACAGGCAACAGAACAGGGGTGCAAAAACAGAAGAGCTGGTCATTCACCAATAGGTCACCACCTTCAGCAGGGTCTGGAGCTCTGCTCACATATTATTTTAAAGGAGATAAAAGAAATTATACGGCACTTCCCTTCCAAGTCCCAAGATAAATGTATTATGTATGACAGCTTTGTTGTCTAGCTCCCATAGCTGGAAAGATTAGAGGGGTTACAAATATCATAAATATACAACTAATAAGGCTAGACAGAAAGGGAAAGGGTGTTGGGTGGGGGAACCTGTTTAACCCTGTTTTATTGTAAAGAAGCCCAGAGTCCCCCCAGGTGGGAGAGATGGGTGGTGATAAAGTTTGATAAATAAATAAATTAAATAAATAAATAAATACAGTGTACTTTTTATGCTGGAAAATTTCCTGCAAACATCAAACTCTTTGGGATAATTTCATTGTTTGCTTTTCCAGAAAATTTTCAAGCAATATGACACTGACCATTCAGGAACCATTAACAGCTATGAGATGCGTAATGCAGTTAAAGATGCAGGTTTGTATAGTGCTTGTTGCTTTCTTGGACAGAATTTGGGGCAGGGTCTTCTCTTGTTTTATCTATCTGGGTCTTTGTGTAGATAACAAATAGCTTTTCACGGAAGAGTGATCAAGAAGAAAAGAAGACCTCTTCCCACCAGGGCCTTCTAATGGCTTTCTCTCCTCAGGGTTTCAACTGAATAACCAGTTATATGATATCATTACAATGCGCTATGCTGACAGGAACATGAATATTGAATTCGACAGTTTTATCTGTTGCTTTGTGCGACTAGAGGGAATGTTCCGTGAGTATATTTCTTTAAAATATCTCTATCTCCCAGTTCCATTCCAAGATCCCAGTTGTTAGATATGAAAATCACAAAAACTGGACCAGAGATTTCTGAAAAGGAACTTACTTTATTTGAAGCGGTTTGCAAAGCGCGGTGGGCACCTTGACCAGGCTACGCAGAGTCCGATCAAAAGGAAAGATGCCACACACAAAATTACAAATACACACTTTCTTATACCTTTCCCTGTCCAGCCTCCCCCCTCTCCTTTCTGGCCTGTTTACCCATTGGCTGGGCACTCAGATGCACAATCTTCCGACCGCCTCATTCCCTGGACCCCTCTATCTTATTTTGCTTATGCTTGTAAAAGCCTATTTTGAAGCCTTTGAAACATTCCAAGGTTTTCACACATTGAAATCCTCATAGGACAATATCTCATATGGTTACATTTACTCTATCTTCTTGCTTAGCACACCCTGGAGGAGCCTTTGTTGGTATGTCTCCTCTGTTGGTCAGTGTTAGGCTAATTAGTTAGAGACCAATTGCTTCCCTTTGTTTCTTTTGAAAGAGTTCTTACTTGTAAGCCTGCCAGTTTTCACCTCATTAGCCCAAAGCTTTTACACATTTAAACCTTTACCTGTGTTAACTGTCTCTTTCTGTCTGCATGTTAGTTTAATTATTTATCATTGTGTTACTCACTAGCTTAAACTTTGCTATTAACTAATATTAGTATTTATACCTTAAAATCTCCCCCAACCAAGATCTATATGATTTTGCCTTATAATATCAATAATAATTGGTATTATTATTATTTTTACAAATTGTATTATTTCATATACCACACAGTGAAGCTGTTTTGTGAATAGCATCTGGCACCAGGACCCAGAGTCTTCCAGCTGGGCCTCAGCCACTCTTCTCAAACCTTTCTTTGCTTGTACTTTAGGCCTTGCAGATAGTGCTTCCTTGTCATAAGTAGCATAGGAAAGGGTGCCTAGGAGTGAGCAATGCATCTATTTTGGCAGAAGTGTAAATATTCTTGTCTTAAAGCAAATAAGTCTCTTTAGCTACCTTAGCTCTTGCAGCATGAGTATTATCTGCTAATATTTGCAGAAACAGACGGTACTTCATTAGCCAGTTATTGTTCGTTTCATGGAAGGCTGATTCTGGGAAGGTTGTGGTCAAACTGAAACATTCTAACCCCTTATGGCCTACTTAAACTGAGTCCATTTTATCCACATGAGAAATCTACTTGTCTAAACTGGTTTCTCTCTCAATTCTCAAGCTTAGAATTGCTTACTGCCCATGGTTGATGGTTATGTAATTCTATCACATAAGTTTATGTATTTCTGACTGAATGGTATAAAGTGGCTAGGATTTCCTATTAATATCTAAATCACAAAGTTAAAAACACTGGGAATAAATAGTGGTTCCAAAGTGTTGCACTTAACTGTTCCAATTTCTTGACTTCATATAGAGTGACCTTCCTTATGTTTCTCTTGTGTTAGGTGCATTCCATGCCTTTGATAAAGATGGAGATGGCATTATTAAACTGAACGTCTTAGAGGTAACTATTGATGTATTTACTAGGGTTTTTTTAAACTCTGACAATCAAGCCACTCTGCAGTTTCCAAAGAACATCCATAATACAATAATTAAAAAAAATAACATATTTAAATTGTCTTACAACTGGAAAACAAACAATTCTACAGCCCTATCTTAGAAAAACAAACTTTCTGAAGAGACCCATCTTAACTTTCTTTCCAAAGGCCAACACAACTGTTTCATAATAAAGAGACCATAACAGAGAAGCATTTTGTCCCAGCCTCAGCCCCTCTAAACTACAGGTAGTGGGGAACTGCTTACAGTTTTTCTCAAGTTGCTCACATTCAATGGATCAATTATGGTTGAAAGAGCTAGGCCTGCTGGTTCATGGGTGCCAAGCCATGTAGGACTTTATAGGTTAAAACCAGCACTTAAATTGCACCCAGAAACCTATTGGCAGCCAATACACGGCTCATAACACAGATGAAAAACATTCGTGGTGTCTAGTCCTAGTTAGCATGCAAGTCACTGCATTCTTATTCATTGCAGGTTCTGAGTTGCCTTTAAAGACAGCCCCATGTAAAGCACAATGCAGTAGTCCAACTGGGTGGGAATGAGAGACTGAGTTACTATTGCTAGGTCCTCAAGTAGGGCCCCAAGTGATACATCAGCCATAGCTAGGCAAAGGTCCTGGTCCTGGTCTCCAGTTACCCTTCTAACAGTAACTATGAATCCAGGAGAACCTGAGGACACAGACTTGCTCTCTTAGGGGAAGTACCATCCCTTCAAGAGACAATACTAAACCTTGATGCACAAACAACAGCTCTCGTGTCATACTCAAGAGAATAGCAAGCTTCATGACTGGGTCAGATTTCGGGCTGTTTCCCATTTTGAATGTGTTCCTGAAGTAATGTCTTTAGAATATTTGTATTCTAAGGAAACCACAGAAGTGCTTGCTTTCCCCAACAGCTTATTCATATTATTGCTGTGGGCAATGAGTAATCATGGGCATACATACCATCTAGGGTGAGATATGCCGCCACTTAGCTTGTCTAATATAGGTAACTCTATTTCCTTGCATCTTCAGTTTGGGAAAGTTCAAGAAAGCCTTCACAATGTTTTATTTACAATACAAAGGTTTGCTGTTATTGATAGAGCTTTTCTCACAGAAGGAATCCATTATTTAGAGAAAAGTCTGATTGGACAATGGATTTTCCCATTCCTCTTGACTCCTTGCACTTCTACAAATCTTTTCAAGGAGTAGGAATTGCAAAGAAGTAGAAATCACTCAGTGAAGAGCTGCATAGATTTGGCCAAGTGTCCTTGCCTGTTATTTGTGAACTCTTATCATAGTAGAAAAGCCTTTATTGAAATTGTAGATTCATACTTATTGTTTCTTCATAAAGAAACACATTTTTTAAAGTTGTTTAGTTTAACATTGCCACTGTAAAGTGCATGAAAGGCAAAACAGTCAAATCATGCAGATTTGAGTGCAAGGTTCAAGACTATCTATTTTAAAAAGTAGATGTATTAGGTTTATTCTATAGTGGAGGAACATTATCGGTAATACTAGCTAAAAATGCTTTGGATGAATCAAAGGGAAAAGGTAAGTAGAAAATTAGTAGAGAAGACAATACTGTATTTAATATAGAAGTTTAAGTATTCATGACTTACCCACATTTACTTGCAAGCTAGTCTTTGAGTGAGTACTCCTGAACTTAGTGGGACTTACTCAGCATACCTAGGATTACACTGTAAATGTGTCTGAAATAATTTCAAAGACTATTCTACTGACAACTTAAATTAGCTTTAATAGTGTGCACTATAATTTATATACCTACTGTATTTTCAGGATGTCAAAAAATAAATGTATTGGGCCTTCAATGTTTATAGCAGTTCTAATCCAACTTTGTGGTAAGGAGTACAAACCTGAAGAATGGATACATTTTTGATTTAGCTAGTAAAAGCAAGTATGGCCTTGCAAATGCAGTGTCATTGCAAGGTTTAATACACCTGGAAATCCCCATTTGGACATCAGTTTCTCTGAGTGTTGGAATGGGAGTCAACAAACAATTTTATCGTCTGGTGCTGAAAATGTTTATTTTGTATTTTAAGTCAACTTCTTTACTGGATTTAGGGGATTTGCACAGATCACCATACTGTAGTTTTGTTCTACACGGTAAAGGAATCCTATCATCTTTTAATACTTGTTTTCTACTTCCAGTGGCTACAGCTCACCATGTACGCCTGAATACCACTTACGTTCACCTTTTGATTATTGACTTAATCAGCCAACATGCAGTTACAAAATACTGATCTCTGATGCATCTCCCTCTTAAAAAGTACATGGAAAGGGGAATACAATGCAGCAGATTTATGTCCAAGCAAAAATAACATCCATCTCCATCTATGAATCAATTGTCATTAAGTTCTGCTTAACTGCTTATCTTATCAACAGCAGCAGCAAGGCATCTTGTGCACAAGCGGTATCTGCTCTCCTGATGGAATCCATTCTAGGATGCGTGAGCTTCTTTGCAAATCAAAACGATTATTCTTACTTTGAAAAACAGCAGGTCTTGCCATGTGAATTATTTAGGGGCCAACTTGCCAAAATGTAGCTCATCTGATTTAAGTAATTCAACTTATTTGAAGCTAATATGCCTCAGATATTTAACTATCTGAATTGTTTTCATATGATTTTCTTATAAGTTACATCAGTTGTTATTCCTGCAGCCAAAACTTCCTACAATTATGCCCAGCAACAGAATATATCAATATACACAAATTAAATACTAAACAGGTTGTATCAAATGACTATATAGACGGGTAAGTATTGTGGCTGAACCAATTAATTTTGCTCTTAGGCCACAGGAAATTTTGGCTAAATTATAACTTTTTTCTGGCTGCAACAAACTGACAGATTCACTACATCTTGGTTCTTACCATAAAACTTTCATAGAAAGTTGTATTGACATATAAGCAAATTAGGACTACTTCATATAAGACATTTCACACATAGGAATAACCGTGATCTAGTGCTGTGACTACATTTGTTTGGAAACTGTACTCCCCCCCCCCCATTTTAGAAAACACCATACAAGCAGTGGTTCCACTGTTGTGAAAAATATGGCACGTTGCTTAATAAATACATGAAAGCTCTTTAACTGGTTGTGCTATGTTGAAATTATGAAACATGATTAAAAAAACTCGGAAAAAATGCTACTTGTTGATGCCCATTTTTCTTTTTAAATGTTTGTATGAATTTGTAGGGGAGATTGCCATCCAATAAATATTTCTGCTTATGTTTGGAGTTTGTGATTTTTGGAAGTTGACCTTTGAGGTATATGGAATAGCTAGGTAAAAAATAGCGAGACAGAATTCATACTAAAGAAATATTCTTTTCAGTTCTGTGCATGTGGGACTGGATTCAAACATACCTTAATTTATAATGTTTGTTTGGGTTAGGCATGGCATGCTGTGTGAACCCAGTCAACTGAGGCTTAAACAAACCAGTTTAAAAAAATGACTTGCTATAATGTGGTAATCCAGTCAGCGTCTGTGTGCCTAACATTCAAAACCCTTTTGAAATTAAGGGATAAATAAAAAATTGCTCTGCCTGTTGCCTTTTTCAATATTAAGAACTGTGCCCAAAATAATTATGCTGTTTTAAAGGTAATAAAAGGACAAAATGTCTTATTCCTACTTCCTTGGAAAAAAAGGTCCTTTTTGCTATACTTTAATTTAGAGGCCATACAGAGATGCTTGACCTTCAGTAAGTCATTTAGGGAAGTATGTAGTTTACTACATTCATAATCCAAGAGTTACAATACTATTCTGTTAGAAAAATGGGGTGTCTCGAACACTGTAGATCTTCTATGTGTACTTTGGAAACCCCACGTTAGAACTAACAAGAACTTAATAAAGGTTAGATAGTTTACAAAATGAGACACAGCCCACATAAATTTCAGAAAGATCTCTTATCTGATTGGATGCTGAACAATCATTTCCCTATTTTTTCCCTCAAAAGTAAATAAAGTATTTAAATTGTTCGGTGAATTTCAAAAAAAACAGAGTACACCGCGTTTCTCTTGGCATAAAGTACATTTATTTTGTTTTCCTTTTGTTGTTTATTTTATTTAGTTCACAGCTTTGTAGTAAAAAGGAATGACTAAATCATTCTTTACGTATGAGCCACATACTTTCATTCGTGAAAAGCCCACCACTCATTTCAGTGAAACAAAACAAACTGAGAAAAAATGTTAGTTAAATAGTTGCAGCATAGTAATCACGCTACTTTCTCACCTGATATTTTTGCAGTCACAAGAATCTGTGCCTGCCTTAAAGGATGCATTGTTTTAAGCCTTCTAGCTGTATTAACGTCACAGGACTATATGTAGTACCTGTTTATATGTTCTGTGGAAACCATCCCTCACAACTACAAATTATCTAGGAAACTCAGTGTTTACAGCAAGTTAGCTACTGGCTGCCTGAATACTAATTTTTAATGTAGCTATCTGAATATATCTGCATCGTGAAACATACATCCCCAACTTGTATTTAAAAAAAAGAAGATAAAATGGTCATCAGACGTTTAGGATGCAGTCCAGACTCTTTCAGATGGGTGCTTTGCTGCTTTACTTCAACTACGATGTTGTAGCTTTTATGTCTCAATTCAGTGTAGCCCAGGTAGGGTCTCAAGGGGGAAACAGAAGCTGGGATAGTTGCAGGCATTCTGCTATTTAGTGGGACAAAAGATGCAAACAGCCAAATACCTGAATTCTGTGACAGTTGATAACACACAAAATTCCCCCACAGCAGAGCTACTAATGTAAACAAACATACTCACTAAAAAAAATAAATGGCACTTAAAAAACTCACACCTCTTATACTGAGGAAGTATGTTAGCATGCAGTCCAAATACATTGCATATAAAACCTGCAACAGCTGACTCAGACATCGGCCAGCACACAAAACTAAACACACTTCCCACACATTTCAATAATGCACTCTGCAATTCACTCTGGCAACTTCATTTCTATCTCCTTTCTTTCAAAATAAAAATCTTCTAAAGTCAACGTATTTGTGGAAATAAGACAAAAACCTGGAACCTTCCAGAACCTGACGTTCTTCAAAGTACATAACCTTGATGCATCTGCCTTCCCATTCTGTTAATAATTAGCAAATTACATTTTGCCCTTTCTGCATCAAGCACGCTTACATTTCCTGCTAAAGAGGTATAAGTACAGAGAGCAGAACTTCAAATCAAACAAACATTCCTGAACCGCAAGAGAAGAACATTCTACATTCCCAATGAAGGAACTGTGGAACTTCAGTGCAACACAATGAAAGAAGTTTAACTTTCTAATTATCATGTGGATGTAACCTTATTTGCAACTGTTCTTCTCATAAATAAAGGAAAACATAGAGAACCAACTAACAGTAAAACTTGGCCATGCTTTTATTGCTGAACAAGTTTTAATAAAAATTGTGAAAGCATCTCAGAATTGGACTTCACACTCATCTTAAATGCACACATACACACCTATTAAACAGTGAAAAACACATGTAGTCCAAGTTATATATCACTTGCAACTACTGATGTGAAAATAACATTTATATTATTGCATATCAAGTCGTCATCCTCTTCCAGTTAAAATACTGGAGAAGGAACTTGAAGAGGATGCAAATTAAAATTCATTCATTCACATGACTAGTAACACCCTTCATATATTTTTCCTCACAAAAATGCTTCCTACTTCTGCAGTTTAATTTCAACCTCATTCAACTAAGAATGATCTATATTTTAAAATACCACTTGATGTTCTACTGTCTACAGAATGAAGTTCTGGCAGCCTTTTGAGTAAGAGTTTGAGGGTTTCCTTCAGCCTTTTATTTCAGCTGCCAACAATGTCATGACAAGAAAAGACACCATTGCCCAGAAACCACACACAGGCTGCAGAATAAGATGCTCCAACAACTAGTGAATTGTTCATTATTTCTGAACATGGCAGAAGATCAACAGGGAGGTCCTGAATCGAAACATAACCATCTCCAAACTATCTGAGTTGTCAAGATAATCATGTAGAGCACCTTCCAACTGGTTTGTTCTTCCAGCTGCTGAGGTCACTAAGTTATGCATGAATTACCTTTTATTTTTAAAGGTTGATTACAATGCCATTTGCTCTTTTAATATGTACACATTGTCTGATGTAATTAAGCTCACAGTCAGATACCGCTAGACTAATAATGAGGTTTCTAGCTTTTCTGTGGAATAAAACCAGAACTGATGTCACAAACACTAGCTGAAATCTAAATAAGAAACCACTTTCTGAATACTGCAAATTGCAGCACCAAAACTTTCCCAGGCAGCACTGACCATATACACATCTCTTTATACAAACACATATGCTTTTTTTCCTTGCAATTCTTGCATTTCTCACGCTGCTTGGTTTTGCTCCTCTAAACGACAGCACAAAATACATACAAAACTCTCAGCTTCTACTTGGGATTAAATCTCTCCAGTTTGCACCTAATCACCTTTTAACTTGCAATTGTAGAAACTGAAGGTATTCAGTCAGTTACAGTGAGACAAGATGGTTATCAAAAAGCCGACTGCAAAAAACAGGATTCCCACAGGCTTAGCTGGATGAAGCAAATAAAGATGTAGTAAAGTTCAGTTACTTCAAATGCCACAATAGTCATAATTTGAAACTCCAAATTAGGAACACAGTCTCAATATTGTGGCAAGAGATCACTGGGTATAAACCCAACAGAAAACATTTAATATACTTATCTTTACTGGTGTTTGTAGTATGGTGCCTAGTGCTCTAAGACAACTAGGAAATTACAGTAAGTGTGTTGAGGAAACAGGTATTTTGCTGTCTTAATAGTATGTTATCTGCCACCCTAAGTTTCTTTGGAGCCAAAGCATACCAAAAAAATCAAGTACAATGGTGATGAACTGTGCAGATTTCACATTTTGAACTGAAGCCACTAAATATGTTAACTCAAAAAGCAAGCCATTCGTTTACTCCAACAGCACCCATTAAAATATCTCAAAGACTGCAGTAAGAAAAAAATAAGGAACTCAACGATCAGGTGGTATTTCTAGCCTGGGTTCAATTTCTTTTGATTAACATTAAAATAGTTCAAAGTCAAAAATGTAAATTATCAGGAGATCCTGCATATAACATGAAGAAAGATGGATAAACATACCACTGTATATGTAGGGCCCCAAAGTAAGCATTAAACATTCCTCTGAATACCAAGTAATAGATAAGTGCAATATACTTCTTGCACAATGCAAATAAGAGGAAGGGTGGGTTTTTTTCTAACGAAGTGAACAGTACAAACATTTATTTGGCATGACTCTGTCATTCCTTTCTCTACAGAGCTGCGAATAAGATGCTGTCTCTGTAGCAAAAAAAGAAAAAGAAAAGGCTTGTGTTCTTTTTGCACTCCAAATATGAATAGGAGGAAAAAGAAAAGAATGAAGTGGACAAGGCATGTAAAATTTCTTGTGTATAAAAAATACTTCCCAATATGGGAGGCTGAAAAATGTCATGAGTCAATCTTGCTATCGTCCTCTGCGTGCTTCTCAATATGTCCCACCGCATCCTAGAGGGAAAAAGAAAACAGGGTTTATTTCAATTTGCTCAGATTTTTGTACTTCTACAGCCTATAAAAATTTAAGCACATCAATGATACGTTCCATGCTAGTGCAGGATTGATGTACATCCTAGGTTTGGGGCAGCACTAGCCAGAGTTCAATACAAAGCACAAGTGGGGTACCTTCGTTGAACTCAGCACCACACAAGGGCGTTTTCCTGCTTGAGACAGAACAGCGAACGATGTTCTTCAAAGTGTTTTCTGACCTAGGGATCTTACTTTGTTGTCTGGGATAGTGACAAAAGTACTTCCCCGAGAGATTAACACCAGAAGGAATTTGTCATGTTCAACCCCAGGGCAGCAGCTTCACTTAGTCTGAATAAATCAGGGATCTTATTCCTCTTTCCATCTAAACTCAATATTCTATCACAACAATGGTAAATTCATTTTCTCACTTTTTTTTTAATGTGGGCTTAACCAAATCCCCACCACCCCCATGAAAAGATAGTGAAGTGGGGGCAGAGATGTGGCACAAGGAGTTTGATTTCCTTGACAAAATCAGGGAAACAGAGATATATGCCTCTTTTCAGTAACAGCAACAACTTTCTTTCCATATAATGCTGCTGTGGTGATGACAGAAGACCAAGAAATGCAAATTCTGCTTATAACGAATTGTCTATCTGTACTTGGTTATGATTTCTAGCTAATTTGACACCAGCCACAAAGCCTACTGGCAGCATTTAATCATACTGTCAGACCCTAACTTAGCCTTCTGCACAAATGAATCTAAAGGAAGGATGATGTTGTTTTTGCAAATTCTCTCCTTCTACACAGCTTACTCATTGTTTTTAAGGAATCATCAATTCCCCAGAGCAGAGCACATTTTTGGAGAGCTCAAGATGGTGCAAATTCACTTCCTTTCTTCTGCTGATAAGACAAACTCAGGACCCAGCTCTATTATACAGAGATTGCATACATACCAACAACGTAAATTTGTTAACTTTTTTTTTAAAAAATGTAATATGACAGGCAAAACTAAAAAGGGGGAACCCATATAGTTGTAGAAATACAGTTAGAACCAGAAATATTGGAACAAGTATAACTGTTTTGGCATTTGGCCTCTGTGCACCACCACACTGAAGTTGAAAGGAAACACCCAGATGGGAGCGAAGTCAGGACTGTCATTCTGTCATTCAAGGGGCTTGACAAAAGTGGGGCAATAACCATTCAGGAAGTACCGCCAGTAGCATACACACACACCCATCATTGGTGGCTCATAAGTAATGGAACAAACCAACATCATTACAAACATGAGGATTGTCTTTAACACCTGGAAGAAAATCCTTTGCAGTCAGTGACTGCCTGAAGTCTGGAACCCACGGACATGACCAAATGCTGAGTTTCTTCCCTCGAGATGCTTTGCCAGGCCTTTACAGCAGCTGCCTTCAGCTGCTGCTTGTTTGTGGGTCTTTCTGCCTTAAGGTTTGTCTTCAGTAAGTGAAAAGCATGCTCTATTGGGCTGAGATCACGTGACTGACTTGGCCATTGAAGAACATCCCACTTCTTTGCCTTGAGAAGCTCTTGGGTAGCTTTTGCTGTATGTTTTGGGTCATTATCCATCTGCAATATGAAGCGGCGTCCTATCAGTTTGGCAGCATGTGGCTGAATCTGAGCAGAAAGTATAGCCCTATATCCTTCAGAATTCATCCTGCTGCTTTTATCAGCAGTCAGGTCATCAAGAAACACCAGTGACCTGGTTCCATTGGCATCCATAACACTGCCTCCACCATGTTTGACAGATGATGTGGTATGCTTTGGATCATGAGCTGTTCCTTTCCTTCTCCATACTTTTCTCTTCCTATCATTCTGGTGCAAGTTAATCTTGGTTTCATCAGACCAAAAAATCTTATTCCAGAACTGGGCAGGCTTTTTGAGGCAAAGCCTAATCTGGCCTTTCCATTCCTGAGAATAACCAGTGGTTTGCACTTTGTTGTGAAGCCTCTGCATTTACATTCATAAAGCCGTCTCTTGACGGTAGATGTTGACAATGACATGCCTACCTCAAGAGTGTTCTTGACCCAGCTAGACGTTGTGAAAGGGTTCCTCTTCACCATGAGCAGAATTCTGTGGCCATCCAGTTTAGTTGTCTTCCATGGTCTTCCAGGCCTTTTGCTGTTGCTGAGCTTGCCAGTTAATTCCTTCTTCTTCAGGATGTTCCAAACTGTTGTATTGGCCACTCCCAATGTTTTTGCTATCCCTCTGATGGGTTTATTTTGTTTTCTCAGCCCAATGATGGCCTCCTTCACTCACATGGACACCTCTTTGGACCTCATGTTGAGAGTTCCAGTGAACAGCTACCAAATGCAAATGTAACACTCAGAACCACCTCCAGGCCTTTTATCTGCTTGATTGGTCATGGGGTATGCTGGAATCAGTCCACACTTGGCCATGCAGTTGCTTGTCAGCCATTCGTTCCATTACTTATGAGCCACCAACGATGGGGGTGTGTATATGCCACGGGCTGTACTTCCTGAATGGTTAGTGCCCTACCTTTTGTCAAACCCTTTGAATGACAGCTGAAAGTCCTGACTTCGCTCCCATCTGGGTGTGTTTCCTTTCACCTTTAGTGTGGTGGTGCACAGAGGCCAAATGCCAAAACAGTTATCCTTGTTCCAATATTTCTGGTCCTGACTGTATATGAGCACCTAAGAGCTCTGTGCAATACAGAAATTTGACATTTTAAATGCATTTTATGGTTTTATTGCTATTGTAAGCTGCCAAGAGACATCTTGAAATGTGGCAGTGTAGAAATAGCTGCAATAAGTTAAATCTCTGAGAGGACATTTTAGGAAAGAGATACAAGTTTCTTATTAAACTGCTTATAGCTTTGAGTTCTAATCAGCAACTCAGAAGACCTCCCCATGCTTCTAGTTCTATTTCTGACCAGCTTTGGCTTCACTTTTATTGCTCCTTGGGAAATATTCTAAGATATGTTCACTAGCCATTTAATACAGTAACTTACGTATATGACCATTAGGAAAGCAACATTTGTGATAGAAAAACATCTTATAAGGCAATCTAGTGAAGGCCTGAGAAGGGTAATTCATGGTGGAAAGAATGGGCAAATCCGAAGTGCTGCTGGGCTCATAATGAAAGAGCAGAACAATTGGGGAGTGGGGGGTTGGAGGGAAAATAAGTATGTCAACTGCTAGTTTACTTTTTAGCACTTCTATGCAGAGAATGGGAGAATTGTAGTTCAAGGGTATCAAAGCTGCCCTTATTTTGATCTCTTTTCCAGTTATAACCAACAAAGAACCAACAGAGTAACAAGGAGTTTCTGTCCCTACATCAGGGATAGATTTCCCTCTTACCTTATGACACTGTGGCAACAGGACTGACAATTTAATTGCACATTATGCCTTTTTTTCTTAACTGGCCTATTAAAAGTTTTTGCAGATGGTTCTATCTTCGCAAGCTGTAAAAACTACACTCCCAATACTTCCTTCACCTTTCACTTTTTATCCAGTTTCTTTGCTACATACCTGTTTGGAACTTTTCCGGGAGGTGAAGAAAGCATCACAATTCTTCCAGCGACACTTCAGAGTTTGAAAATTCGGGTTTGTGTGGTCATTTAACAAATGCTGTTTCAAGTGGTCCACAACGCCAAATATAAGTGAACATCCATGCCACTGGTAAAGAGAGTAAAGAAAAATATTAGAAAGAGGGATAAACAGTAACAGAAGACGGGCAGAAGGCTAGTGGAGACATTAAGTATGGAACCATTTTCCCACAATCCATAAATAGGAGGGGAAAACAGATGGAGGAGGAAAAATAAGAAGAGGAAATACTGAGCCCGATGAACCATGGCTAGCTTGACTTGGTAAAGGCTAGCTCTAAATCCATAAAATGGTACATTTATTAATTCATTCATTCATTTTTGTCCATAGCACTCCCTCCGGCACTTTTTCCCAACAACATCAACTCTGAAATAAGTTGGGCTGAGAGAAAGTGACTGGCCCCAAATCATAAAGAGAGCTCCCAGGGTCTCCTTGGCCTTACAACACCTTAACCGCTATACCACGTGGCTCTGCAAAACAAAGATTTTCAATCCTCCACTGACCCTGGGAATAGGAATAGGACAGAAGTAACCAAAACTGTAAGACTGCTTCAATCCACACCTAGGCTGAACTCAACAGGAAAAAGAATGGAATCAAATGACAAGCTTGAAGTTTTTTGGTTGCTCTGAAAGATACATTGAGATTTCTTGCCTTGAGTTTCCTGAAAAGAAACTTGGAAGAGAGCAGTGGTGTCCAGCTTGTTTCATCACTCTAAGACACTATGGGCAAGGGTCTGCTTTGCCCCCTTCACCCAAACAGAAGAAGCACTTCCTGCAGTTGTCAGAGGTGAGCACGGTCTGCTCCAGAAATTCAACACTGTATGAAGGAGCCATGACGTTCCTTCATGCTGAAGATGGGAGAGAACTGAGTGATCAAGTGCTTGTCCTCTCAAAGCACCCACATTAACATAAGGATTTCTTATGTGGGTGCTTTGAGAGGACAAGCACTTGACAAGCACTGGGACAGACATGAGTTCCTGCTACTCCTTTTTCAACTTTCCATACCACACGGGGTTTATATCCCTGGAGAATCCCTTGATTACTTAAGGTATCAGAAGCCCTACATTTGCCCAGGGGATTCTGCCAGGAAGAGTAGGGTTTACCTCTCACTGCCATCATGGCGCCTCCACAACACAAACAGTTCCATTATTATTGTTATTGTTATTAATCATATTTTTATCACCACCCATCTCCCCCACATGGGGGACCCTGGGCGGTTCACTGTAAAAACAATTTAAAATTCAATAAATTTATAAATAATACTAATATTTCAATAAATATAAAATACAATATAAAATACAATAAAATCCAAATAAGGGCAGATCAATTCAGCCCATAAGGGATAAGGCTGGTCCCTGCAGGGCTAGGGAACTAACCAGCCCCAGGAATGGCTCTTCCTCTCCCCACTCCAAGCATGGTGACAAAACCAGGTTTTCAGCTGTTTTCTGAAGTCCAGAAGAGAGGGGGCTAACCGTATTTCCGGGGGAAGTATGTTCTAAAGGGCGGGAGCTACTGCAGAGAAGGCTCGCCTCCTGCAGCCCGCCAGATGGAATTCTCTTGCAGACGGGGTCCATAGCATGCCCTCTCTGCATGACCGGGTGGGACGGGTTGATGTGACAGGGGTGAGACGGTCCCTTAGGTAACCTGGACCCATGCTATGTAGGGCTTTAAAGGTGATAACCAACACCTTGAATTGGACCCAGAAACAAACTGACACCCAATGCAGCTCATGGAGCAGCAGTTATATGTGCAGATCTTGAAGCACCTAAAATCATCCGCGCAGCTGCATTTTGGACCAGCTGTAGCTTCCGGATACTCTTCAAGGGTAGCCCCATATAGAGTGCATTACGGTAGTCTATATGGGAGATGATCAGGGCATGAGTGACCGTTCGAAGGGCCTCTTGGTCCAGGAAGGGGAGTAACTGGCGCACAACACGAAGTTGCGCAAAGGGCCTTCTGGCCATGACTGCCACTTGCTCTTCAAGCAGGAGTCGTGAGTCCACGAGGACCCCCAAGTTACGCACCGGGTCTGGGGCAGTGCAACCCCATCCAGAACTAAAGATGGCAAATTCCTGGGAACCGAGGGGCCATTAACCCACAGCCACTCCGTCTTACCAGGGTTCAGCTGAAGCCTGTTGTTCCCCATCCAGACCCCAACAGCCCCCAGGCACCTGGAAAGGGCAGCAAAAGCATCACTTACTTCCCCCGGGATGGAGATGTATAGCTGAGTATCATCAGCATATTGATGATACCTCATCCTGTGGAGACGGATGATCTCACCCAGTGGTTTCATGTAGATATTAAAAAGGAGAGGAGAGAGTACTGAACCCTGCAGCACCCCACAAAGGAGGGGCCGTGAGCCTGATCTCTCCTCCCCTATTAACACCGACTGGGATCGGCCCTGGATGAAGGAGGTGAACCAGCACAAAACTACGCCACCCACCCCCAACTCCCTGAGCTGGCCCAAAAGGATACCATGGTCGATGGTATCAAAAGCCGCTGAGAGGTCAAGGAGAGCCAGGATGGGTGCACTACCCCCATCCCGCTCCCGCCAGAGATCATCCATAAGTGCAACCAATGCTGTTTCTGTTCCATATCCGGGCCTGAAACCTGACTGAAAGGGATCCAGATAATCCACTTCATCCAAGATCCTCTGGAGTTGCAATGCCACCACCTTCTCAATCACCTTCCCCATAAAGGGGAGGTGGGAGACTGGACGAAAATTATCCAGTACAGTAGGGTCCATTGATGGTTTCTTGAGGAGGGGGCGCACCAGTGCCTCCTTAAAGGCTGCTGGAAACTCCCCCTCCCGCAAGGATGTATTTACCATCAACTGGGCCCAACCACACATCACCTCCCGGGCTGCCTTTACTAGCCAGGAGGGACATGGATCTAATTGACAGGTGGTGGCATTTACAGTCTGGAGGATCTTGTCAGCTTCCTCAGGCCCAACAGGATCAAACTGTTCCCAGATAACTGGGTAAGTACATTCCTCAGGCATCTCCTGAGACACTGTCTCATGCTTGGAGTCCAGCTTAGCACGAATCTGAGCGATTTTATCCTGCAAATGCTCCGAAAACTCCTCAGCACGGCCCTGTAGATGATTTTCCGGACCCCCTTTCCCCAACAGGGATCGGGTGATCCTAAACAGGGCTGCTGGGCAGCATTCTGTGGATGCAATAAGAGTGGAGAAGTACTGACGTTTCACCACTCTTACCACCACAAGGTAGGCCTTAATTGCAGCTCTAGCTTGTGTCCGGTCGGGTTCAGTCTTCATCTTTCTCCAGTGGCGCTCTAGGCGTCTCTTAATCCTCTTCAGAACTCTCAGCTCCTCTGTGAACCATGGGGAGTATCGGGTCCGATGGGATAAGAGAGGCCGCACAGGCATGATCCTGTCAAAGGCTCCAGCTGCCTCCCTATTCCAGGCTGCAGCTAGGGCCTCTGCTTGACTGTGCAGCAAGTCCTTGGGTATAACCCCCAGCTCCCTCTGAAACCCCATTGGGTCCATTAGTCACCGGGGGAGGACCAATCGAACAGGTCCTGCCTCCCTGAGGAGAGGAGTGGCATAGGAGAAACTCAGGGCCACCAGGGCATGGTCTGACCATGACAGTGGGGACAGCTGTAACTCTCCCCTCAGATCACATTGCCACTGCTCCGACAAGAAAACTAAGTCTGGTGTGAGGCCACTGTCTCGAGTTGGGTCCTGAATAATCTAAGTCAGGCCTATGGCTGCCATGGTGGCCATGAACTCCCGAGCTACCTCTGAGGCATGCCCCAGGGATGGCAGATTGAAGTCCCCCAGTACCATAAGCCTGAGGAACTCCACCGCCAACCTCGAGATGGCCTCCAGGAGTTCAGGGAGGGAGGTTGCCACACAGCAGGGAGGCTGGTACAGCAGCAACACTCCCAGCTGTTCTCGGGAGCCCAACTTGAAGAACAGGGTCTCACAACCAGCTACTTGTGAAGCCGGGCCCCTGAAGGCCACTAGAGACTCTCTGATGACAACTGCCACCTCTCCTCCCCGGCCCCAGCGTCTCGGCTGGTGCCACACCTGAAACCCAACCGGGCACATCTCTGACAAAGCTACTCCTCCTTCAGGGCCCAGCCAGGTTTTGGTAATACATGCCAGGTCTGCCCCCTCTTCCATGATCAAGTCACAGATGAGGGGGGCCTTGTTGTTGACTGACCTGGCGTTAAGCAGCAGCAGCCAGAGGCCAGGGCCCCCATGAGACTGCTGTCCAGGGCCTAGGTTTAAGCCTGGAGGGTCGGAACACGCCACAAGTAATAAACACCTGGGGTGTCTTCCTCTATGACGACTCACCCTGCAGCTTCTGTCATAACATCCCCTACCCGTCACCACCTCAACACAGAATGTCCCGCCCTACATCCCCCAGAATATTCCAGTCCAGTTGCCTCCATTCCTGGACTTCTAGAATTCCTGGTTTGAAGTAAGGATCCCTCCATCATCTCATACAGCCATGCACACATACTAACAACCACAGGGGGATGGGGAGCCCCCAGCGCACCAGCTCTCGCTCTCAGCACTGATAGGCCCCACCATCACCCATATACTCACTCGCTATGCCCCCCAAGCCTCTCTCACTGGACACCAGGGGACATCACAGCCACTACCCCACACCCCCTGTCTCTCACTCAGGGGGTGAGTGCTCTAACACACCACATTCACACCCAGACTCTTCCCTCATCTCTCACATGTAGGGAAGAAGCCCCCATTCACATTGGAGGGACCTTATTAACCCTTGTAACCAGATATTGTGAGAATTAAGAAGATTAGGAGGGGATAGCCAAGCCTTAATTTGGGTCTCACAACATCCGGCTACTTCAAAGATTTTACAGTCCCAGGGTCAAGAGGCTCTAGGAGTCCCCCCTCAACCCAACCTTGCTGGTATAAAACGTTGTTGGTATACAAGTCCCAAGATCTCAAAGGTCCCTCTGTAGAAGTCAGCTGTCCTAGGCAACACCCAGGTCGAGGTAGGTTGGTCGATCTGCCACCAAGGGCTGATCCACTGCTCCACCCCTCGCCACACTGGGGACCCATCCCCCTGCAAGGCCCATCTGCCGTACTGGGGTTCACGCAGGGCTCGCTCGTGCTGGGGTTGGTCTTCCGCCTGGACTTCACCAGGAGTTGCCCCCGTGCTGCACCAGGCCCGCCTGCCGCACTGGAGTTCATGCGGGACTCATTTGTGCTGGGGCTGGTCTTCCACCCAGGCTTCACCGGGATTTGCCCCTGCAGCGCGCTGGGCCCGTCTGCCGCACTGGGGTGCTGCACTAAAGTTAGCGCAGGGTCCGTCTGCTGCATCGGGGTTTGCCTCCGCGTCGCTCCAGTCCACCGTCCCACCCCAGCGCCTCCCCACAAAGGAGGAGAGAACTCCGGCAAGGAGGAGGTCTCAGCACAAAAGTGCTGTTGGAGTTAGCAGCCATTGTTGTAGCCACCGAGACTCAACCAGGGCTCCCATTCCCTTCTGCTTACTGCCATTCACTGCTGCTCTGCCCGGGGGTTTTCCCCAGTCTCACCACCCACATGTCAGGTATGGGGGGCAAGCTCTTACAGTCTCCCCCCCAATACAGCCACTTGTGAGGCCAGAGTTAGGGGTAGAGATCTGGGAAACCTCAGGAGTCTCCCACTTTAGAGCAGCGTCTGGCGTCCGGTCGCCATCTTGAATTATACAGTACAGTAACTATACTGTATAGCTAATTCTGGGAAGGCTTCTGGACTCTTTCACCTTTTAATCATCTTATAGATGCTTGATTTTTAACTGAAAGACTGGCATTGTTGTACAACAGTCTTTTCACACCATAAAGAGATATAAACTGTCAACTATTATGGTTACTTGAGTTAACATCTGAGGTTTACCTGATATAATTAAACAATGGTGAAAGATGGAATATTAATACTAAACATCTATTACACATTACAACAGACTGGGAACTATCTGAATAGCTGAGGTTTAAACTTGCTGCTACCTAGCAAAACAGAGAACATTTCAGCACTGATTTCTCTCTCCAGGCCTGACAACAATTTCATTAATTCATATATAAATATTTACAATTTTGTCTATAAAACCCCAAATTTTAGCCTAAACAAAACAAAATCCAGGTAAGACCAGTGATTTTAGTTAATTCTCCTTAAAGCTGATAAACCACTAATGAGGGAGGGAGGGAGGGAGGGTCACCACTGAGAGAAAGAACGAGTCACCATTGAGAGAGAGAGAGAGCATTATCTGAAAAGTATGCTCTCCTTGCCCTTGCAGTGGAGATGATGAGCCAGCAAGAAGAGTCCTGTCTTCAACAGCTTTCCTGTGCTGCAGATGGAAGACATCTAGGGATGGGCATATAAACCCCCAGCATCTTTCTGAGCCCCCCTAAAGAATACTTGGAGTGGGTGGGGTCAACATTTTCAGCCTAGTTGTTTATGTTTTATATTGGGGGAGCAGAGTGGGGTGCTAATAATGGGCAAAAAGGCTTAAGGTAGCCATTTCCTTCTCAAAAAACCAAACATGCCCCAACATTTACCTTTTAAAAATCTCATCAACCTAACATCCCCCAAAAAAGTATGTCACCACCCACTCTGATGACATCAGGACATCACTAGCCAAGCCCCATCAACTCTGTGAAGACCAAAAGCACAGCTCATGGCCACAAGAAAGTTGACCACTTCACTCTGACTTTTTAGGGGTTTAAAGGCTACTTGAGATTTATCTGTCACCTGGAATGGACTAAACTGATGACTTTCCATTCATAGGTAAAGAATTTGATTCAAGTAGGTGTTTGGCTTAGACAGTTGATTTATAATGTCCGATACCTTATGCCTAGCCTGAGTTTTAATGAACAAACGGATTGATTAATTAATTATTCAAATTTGTTATAGCCGCCCAAATTAATTTTAGCTATGTTTCAATTGGCTGCCATTTTTATACATTCCTACTTGGCTTCTTTTGACATTTTTATCCTATATACAATATGTTACATTTTTTTGTGGATTCTACTATAATTATCTTGAGATATTTTCCAAAGAGGCAGGTTTCAAGTATTAGACAGAGCTGCATGAACTTCAGAGTTTAAAGAGCAGAACTGCTTTGTTCTTTACCCAACAACGATAATTCTGCATCAGGTTAAGCCGCACCGCTTGGATAGTACCATCATAACAACCAGTGTAGATCTGAAAGAGGAAAAACAAGAATTCAAGAGTTAAAAGAATAAAAGGACATGAATATTCCACATGCAGCAGTCACTGGTGCTATATTTTAGAATTCTATGATCAGAATATTTATTTTCTGTATAGCAGCTTATATATTTTACGGATGAGAAAACTAAATGTTGAAATTGATTCTATAAGGTCCTTTATCACTCAGTTAATAATGGTTGGATAAGGGAAGCAGTTCAATCACTAAAGTTGTATATGGAACATGTGAAAAACCCTTTAGTATGAACTTTTTTGAAAAAAATTCTGAGATGAACATAAAATCTCAAATATGAGTTTGAACTGTAAAATCGAACTATTTTGTAAAAGAAATCAGTACTAATGTTTAGAAAATATACATTAATATGCAACCAATGCATTCAGGATCAATTGAATGAAGTCCCTCAGTTACAGCTAAGGGAGTTATTAAATTAAATTCTGCAAGTAAACAAGGGGTTTACCAGCTCAAGTAGCACCAAGTGCTTAGATGGTGCTAGTCTGGTCTCGGGAAATAATTTTTGCATGCAGTCAAGGTGGTAATAAATTATAGTGATGCCATCCAGGCTATGGAGGCATTCTGTGGTAGCTGCCATTAAAAAAAGTAATGAGTAAGAAAGCAGAAACACACTTGGGGATACTACAGTGATAAAAAAAGATATGCCCAGCTCCTTTCCCTAGTTACTTAAGCTGTTGGTTAAACTAGAGTTGCTGGGCTTTTCAGATCTCCGCTGGTTTAGTCATCTCAAGTGTTAAAAGTTTGTTGAAAAGTTATTTGATGGTTTTCACAGATTGAAGAGAGTTGGACAAAATTGTATTTTACCATTGTTCAGTTAAGAGTTTGTTTTTGACAAACAATCCAACTTTGGGATAGTTTTTAATAATAGGAGTACTGAAAAAGGAGTACCAAAATTGTATAAATAATACTAAATACCTGCCAGATGTTTTGGATTCCCACAGTCCCTTACCCCTGGCCATACTGGCAATGGCAGATGAGACTCTAGAGTCCAATACAACCACAGGGCATCAGGTTGCCTTCCTCTGGTCTGGGAATTTACTTATGTCCTTTGTTAGAGCCTGGCTAGAATCCAGACTCCTCCTCCTTACACACATGGAGAAGTGGTGATGTCAGATGACTAGTCTGATGGTCCTAAATATAATATACAAATGTCTGCTTATCTTCCCCCAGGTGACAGGTACTCCTCATGGGGTGCTGTAGTGGGTTTGAGGACATTTTGCTCTTTGGACACAGTTTCTAACAAATCCATAGTTGTTTCATGCTCCTATTTCCCCCACCACAAAGAACCAAGCATGAAGTTACTTGCAAATCTCTATCTACAAAGCAAGCAAGAAGAATAATCTAGCTCTGGGTAGCCATAATCATAAGAGGAAA
This sequence comes from Candoia aspera, assembly GCF_035149785.1. Classification (NCBI taxonomy): domain Eukaryota; kingdom Metazoa; phylum Chordata; class Lepidosauria; order Squamata; family Candoiidae; genus Candoia; species Candoia aspera. The sequence continues at coordinate 278,762,571 of NC_086153.1, read as the reverse complement.
ATCCCTAACGTTATGGAAAGGGGGGAAAAACTATTACCATGCTCTTATGAATGGCCATGCACATAATCATATCCGAATGTCCTCCATAGACTTGCAAACGATCATGAGACTTGATGGAAAAAGAGGGGAAAAAACAAAGAAAACTTGTCAGACATGTGATAAGCTGATAAGCATATGCCTAAAGATTAAATTGCAGTTAAGCTGCACATAGACAATGTAAAAAAAACCCAACAACCTGCTTCTTTGTGCCACAATTCTAGTTCACTCATTTTAAATATTTCTTTCCAGCCACAGAAGGCAGCAGTGGACTCTTTCAGAAGATAAGTTATCAAACAGGGAAAGGCATTTATTTACCTAGCTAAACTCAGATGCCTTCAGAATGTATGGTAGGCAATGTACATAACCTAGGACTTCACCACAACCCTGTTATCTCATGGCAGTTAAATTCAGCTGACAGAACAAACCACCCAGCAGCTGTTCTTCCTAGAGAAAATTAGACACTGAAGTCTGTGCAACTCCTACAGGACTTCCTTAAAACCCAATTCAGACTCAGAAGGGTTGCTTCAAATTAGACCTCCTGAAGTATTTGAAGATGGATGCATCACTTGGGATCAAAGAGAAACAAAGGATGACATTTTACAAAGACAATTATTACGTTTCACTTCAAACAAAATAAACTAGATTTTTTTTTACCTGCAATTCATATACTCGAACACATTTGTCCAAACAGGCTGTTACCATCACTTTTCCCAGGATGTTCACAACAGTTACTGAATGGTTATGCCCCTTGTATATCCGTACTAGTTCCCCAGTCTGCAACAAGATCATCAGGATAAATAGGTATGCATGGAGCAAGCAAATTGATTGTTTCTACTAAGAACAAAATCTTAAACTGGAGATTTTTCTTTTTTAGTTTATACCAGTGTTTCTCAACCTTGGCAACCTGAAGATGTGTGGACTTCAGCACCCAGAATTCCCCAGCCAGCATGCTGGCTGGGAAATTCTAGGAGTTGAAGTCCACACATCTTCAGGTTGCCAAGGTTGAGAAACACTGGCTTACACTGTTACTAAAGTGAGAATTGTAAGAAAGATTCCCATGCTGGCTGGGAAATTCTAGGAGTTGAAGTCCACGCATCTTCAGGTTGCCAAGGTTGAGAAACACTGGCTTACACTGTTACTAAAGTGAGAATTGTAAGAAAGATTGTTAACTGTCTAACATGAAGAACACTTTCATACAACCACTGGGGATCAATCTTTATGTATATCTAATGGAAGCTTATCCTTGGCGTCTTTCATTCATAGAAAGAAAAACAGATGCATCTCAGAATTTGTATTTACTTATTTCTTTATAATTTTACATGATCTGGTGTTATATCTGAGTCTTAGTGATTTTTTATTTACAAGAGAAACAAATTTAACATCAAAACACTAAAAACAATTTAACCAGCAATTAAAAACCACAAAACTGATTCCAATTAACAAATGTCTCTGTGACAGGTGTCCATGATCTTAACTGAGGCACCCCTAATATTTATTTATTTATTTATTTATTTATACATCAAATTTATTCCCTGCCAATCTCACTAAGGAGAAAGACTCTGGGCGGGTGACATAAAACAGAAGGAAAACATTAATTAAAATGCAATAAAACAAAGAAACAGTAAAAACAGCACAATAAAAACAATCGTCTTAATAAATAATGAATTCCAAAAAGATGGCTAGTAAAAAGTGCCTGGACAGAGGTTAGAATCCAAGGTGGGCAAGGATGCAGGTGGTAAATGATGGAATGTATTGCTCAAAGCTACCTGTCCACATCCTCAGATATGACAAACTGAAGTTAACCTGATCGAACTGTATAAGAAGACATGCCCACAAGTGACTCTGCCTTAATGACAACATCCACACTGGCCCATGAGAGATTTTACCCACAAAAAACTCACTGACAGTGTTACAAGAAGCCTCTGAAGTTCTGAGGTGGAGGGATGAATCATCCCCCTCACAGTGTGAAGCCGCTCACAGACTGAGAGCTGGCAGATGTGCAGAATGAACTGAGTCTCTGCAGTACGGATCTCCACAGCATAAGCCTTCAAATGGGCCTGATCAGGTTCAGGTCAGGCCTTCTCCATTGGCACTCCAGCCATCTCCAATCACCTACCTTACTGTTTTGCTCCAGCAGTTCATCCATGCACTATCAGGCCACCTTTGAAACAGGTTGTAGAGGGCACTTAGGAGCAACTGTCAACCACTCTAGCAAGATCCCCACTCCAGGTGCTAGCCAGGGCACTGACAGACCCAGTCCCAAATGCTTCCAAAGCCCCTGGAATCAGTAACTCTTTCAGGGGCACCGACCCTCACAAGAGATAAGCAATGCTCTATACCAAACCCTCCCAGGAAGGACCCTCAACTGGTTCTCTGCTTCAACTGCAGTCCAAGCGATGGAGGAATTAGTAGATGTAAACTGCCAGAAAGATTGTTTTATTCTGCTGATAACTAGCCACAGAAAGTTCATTATTCAGGTTAGGGCATCAGCCAAGCAGATGAGAAAATATTTACTAAGATACTTTCTCACATTGCTTTGTACATACAGGTAGCCCTTGTTTAACAACCGCTTGTTCAGTGACCATTCAAAGTTATGACAGTGCTGAACGAATGGTACTTATGACCAGTCCTCAAAGTTCTGGCTGTCCCAGCACCCCCATGGTCACATGACTGACTCAGAATGGTTGCAGCATCCCGCGGTCACATGATGTCCTAACAAATGACACATGATCACCATTTGCAACCTTCCCTACTGGCTTCCCACAAGCAAAGTCAATGGGGAAGCTGGCTGGGAAGGTCGCAAGTCACTTGTACCCTCCCCCGGCCCTGCCTTGCCTGCTCAGGCCACACCTCGCCAGTCACCCATGCACCCTCCCCCACCCAGCAGCAGCCACTTACCTGCCTGCCAGCTTGCTTGTGAGCCGCCTGGGACTTGCTTAACAACCTGCAATCCTCACTTAACTATGTCAACAGAGAGTGCCAGGATTGTTGTCGCTAAGCAATGCAGTCACGTGACATCGTACTTTACAACCGCATTGCTTAGCAATGGAAATTCCAGTCCCAATTATCATCGTTATCTGAGGACTACCTGTACTACATACATACATCCACTATATGACATAATAGCTATCAGATGTGTTTCTTTTTAAAATTCTGTATCAAGCCATTGTTTCCACATATCTAGATGAAACAGGGCTAGTGGTACATTTTTTAACTGGCACAGTGCTCTACTCAAATAAAAAATATAGCGCATGAAGCTTTCCTAAGGCAGCTAATTGTTCTACAGCTCAGAACATCTATGGTCAAGATTCTGGTTTCAGTATTAGGTGAGTTTTTTTATATTAACACTTGTTTAAAATTGAATTAAATTAAATTAAATTAGTGTAAATTATTAACACTAGTTTAAAGGTCAGTTATTTTGTAAGAAGTAAAAACAGTCTGAAGCACTTCTTATTTCACAGATTAAAATGAAGTGACATTTGAACAACTTACATGTATGTTGTGGGCATGGACAGACTGGTCACTGGAACCACTGAAGACCAGATCATTCACAACCTTGGAAGACAGAGCCAACAGCAGGATTACACACAATATTTAACCAAAAAATACTTCATTCCTTACCATCTCTCTCTTTTAATTGTCACAATATAATTGCAATCAATTAATCATCTCTAGAGAATGAATTACAAACCAGTCTGAGCACCAGCTGGAACAGAACTGAATTGGACTTAATCCCAACTACCCACAGACCTAGTCATTACCCCACACTAAGTTCAGTTGCACTTCAAAATTACTACTACCTATTACAGGAAAGGTTTTTTACATCTCCAACTGGTTGATCTGCAAAGCATCAAGCAAGGCCTCCTTCCCAAAGTCCCATGTCCTCTCCCAGCTGGAATACTGGCAAGCAGCTTTCTGCTCTAGTTATCTTCTCCTCCTCCAAAGAGCAACGGCAAAGTTAGTGAAACATATGTCTGCAGGCATTCTATCTGAAGCATCTACAAGCAAAAGTCTAGAGTGCACCCTCCTACGGGTTGGTATTTACAGCCTCTCCTGTTGAAAATGCCTTTGAAATACCATCTCATTGGGAAGAACTGCTTCAGAGTGGATTTCACTGGGGGAGAGAGGTCTAACGTGAACACATCCCCAGTGCCTTCATTTGACCTGCAGGAGGGGACTTTGGCACAGTTCTGGACTTTTGGCCAAATTCTGTTCCCTACCCTTGATATATAATATAAAATCATTTGGCTGTTAAAGATAAGAGTGCGATAGCATCTTGACACTTGGATCAAGTCATTATTATTATTTATAACAGTTCTTTTTATCTGTATTGCACAATACAAAGACAACAGAGGACACAAAAGGAGGCAGTAGTCAAAACTGAGGTTTGTACAAAAAAGGCAGAAATGAAGAACCATAATTTTGCAATGTTGTATTCAAGAGCTACACACATGCAATTGAATATAGAAGACTGAATAACAGATTAAAATAAAGTTCAGGTCAAGGTATCTGATTAAAAATTTGGAATTTGAAAAAAGAAAATATACATTGGTATAAGGAATAAATGGCCTAGTAATAGTGCATGTAAAAATAATCTCAGATGTTTAATTAGACAACTTTACCAGCTATAAAAATTGCAGTTACAAAGTTAAGACTCCTGGTGATTTCAAGGATACATTTTTATGGAACAATACGGAAGTAGTTTGCTACTGCCTTTTTCCAGAATGTTTTTCAATTTCAACTCTAATGTACAGCCCAGAGAGTTCCTGGTTGTTTCATATCCGAGTACTAACCAGGTCAGATCCTGGTTAATTTATTCAAGACCAACTAGGTGCTGCCATCTGAACAGGGCAATACAATTTTAGGCTTTATTCATAAAAATATAATTTCCAAATCACAGAAGTAATAGTTCCATTCCAGTCTACACTGATCAAACCCCACCTTGAGTATTGTGCCCAATTCTGCGCAATATACTAAGATACAAAGAAAAAATAAGGAGGATGGTAAGAGACTGAAAACTAAGTCTTATGAAGAAAAACTGGGTGACCAAATTACCTAGGAAGATTATGAGCTCCCTTTACTGGATATGTTCAAGCAGAGGCTAAATGGTTATCTCTTGGGGTGGGGGGGAATTTAAGGTTAGAGAAGAGGGTTGGACTCATTGATCTAAATTGCTTCTTCCATTTCTACAATTCTGTTAACTTTTCAGTGAATAGGACATACAATATGAGGAAGACTCTGAAATAAATATGAGAAGTTTGCAATTGGCTAATTAAGATGGTAACGGCATAACCAAGGGAAAAGTATTAAATTGGCAACTGAAGAAGCTACCTTAGAGATGAAGCATTGGTGTAATCAGTAGAAGTAATATTGAAAGCAATGGGATTTGTGGAAATCACCCTGGATTATTGTGTTGCAAAAAAAAAACCCACAGATGGATGAGAACAGATCCTTGAAGGATCAAAACAGAGAAAGAAGAAATCACTGGAAATCTGTTTTTCTCTGGAAAAGCTCAATTAATAAAAATATTTAGGGAAAGATAAAAATATATGTAGACGACTCTAGACATGGACATCACCAGATGATCAATACTGAAATCAGATTATGTACTTTGCAGACAAAGATGGAGAAGCTCTATACACTCAGTAAAAACAAGACCTGGAGCTGACTGTGGCTCAGATCATGAGCTTCTTGTTGCAAAATTTAGACTTAAATTGAAGAACGCAGGGAAAACCACTAGACCATTCAGGTATAACCTAAATCATATCCCTTATGAATATACAGTGGAGGTGATGAATAGATTTAAGGGACTAGATCTGGTAGACAGAGTGCCTGAAGAACTATGGACGGAGATTTGTAACATTGTACAGGAGGCAGCAACTAAAACCATCCCAAAGAAAAAGAAATGCAAGAAAGCAAAGTGGCTGTCTGATGAGGCTTTACAAATAGCTGAGGAAAGAAGGAAAGTGAAAAGCAAGGGAGAAAGGGAAAGATATAACCAACTGAATGCAGCTTTCCAGAGAATAGCAAGGAGAGATAAGAAGGCCTTCTTAGATGAACAATGCAAAGAAATCAAGGAAAACAATAGAATGGGGAAGACTAGAGATCTCTTCAAGAAAACTGGAGATACCAAGGGAACGTTTGGTGCATATATGGGCATGATAAAGGACAAAAAAGGCAGGGACCTAACAGAAGCAGATTAAGAAGAGGTGGCAAGAATATACAGAAGAACTATACAAGAAAGATCTTAATGTCCCTGATAACCACAATGGTGTGGTCACTGACCTTGAGCTGGACATCCTAGAGAGTGAAGTCAAGTGGGCCTTAGGAAGCATTACTAACAACAAAGCTAGCAGAGATGACAGTATTCCAGCTGAGCTGTTTAAAATCCTAAAAGATGATGCTGTTAAAGTGCTGCACTCAATATGCCAACAAATTTGGAAAACTCAGCAGTGGCCACAGGATTGGAAAAGGTCAGTTTACATTCCAATTCCAAAGAAGGGCAATGCCAAAGAATGTTCAAACTACCACACAATTGCATTCATTTCACATGCTAGCAAGGTTATGCTCAAAATCCTACAAGCTAGGCTTCAGCAATATATGAACCGAGAACTACCAGAAGTACAAGCTGGGTTTCGCAGAGGTAGAGGAACTAGAGATCAAATTGCCAACATTTGCTGGATCATGGAGAAAGTAAGAGAGTTCCAGAAAAACATCTACTTCTGCTTCATTGACTACGCTAAAGTCTTTGATTGTGTGGATCACATCAAACTGTGGCAAATTCTTAAAGAGACGGGAGTACCAGACCACCTTACCTGTCTCCTGAGAAACCTGTATGCGGGTCAAGAAGCAACAGTCAGAACCGAGCATGGAACAACCGATTGGTTCAAAATTGGGAAAGGAGTATGACAAGGCTGTATTTTGTCACTCTGCTTATTTAACTTATATGCAGAGTACATCATGAGAAATGCTGGGCTGGATGAATCACAAGCCAGAATTAAGATCGCTGGGAGAAATATCAACAACCTCAGATATGTGGACGATACCACCCTAATGGCAGAAAGTGAGGAGGAACTAAAGAGCCTCTTGATGAGGGTGAAAGAGGAGAGTGCAAAAACCGGCTTGAAACTCAACATTAAAAAAACTAAGATCATGGCATCTGGTCCCACCACTTCCTGGCAAATAGAAGGGGAAGAAATGGAAGCGGTGACAGATTTTATTTTCTTGGGCTCCAAGATCACCACAGATGGTGACTACAGCCATGAAATTAAAAGACGCTTGCTTCTTGGGAGGAAAGCTATGGCAAACCTAGACAGCATATTAAAAAGCAGAGACATCACCTTGCCGACAACGTTCTGTATAATCAAAGCTATGGTTTTCCCAGTAGTAATGTATGACTGTGAGAGTTGGACCTGAGTGCCGAAGAATTGATGCTTTCGAACTGTGGTGCTGGAGAAGAACCTTAAGAGTCCCTTGGACTGCAAGGAGGTCAAATCAGTCAATCCTACAGGAAATCAACCCTGACTGTTCACTGGAAGGACAGATACTGGAGCTGAAGCTCAAATACTTTGGCCACCTAATGCGAAGAGAGGACTCACTGGAAAAGACCCTGATGCAGATGGAGAAGGGGACAGCAGAGGATGAGATGGACATGAATTTGAGTAAACTCCGGGAGACAGTGGAGGACAGGAAGGCCTGGCATGCTATGGTCCATGGGGTCACAAAGAGTCAGACACAACTTAACAACTGAACAACAACAAAAAATATACTTATATTATAGAAGGTCCCAGGTTCAATTCTCCAGATTTTTTATGTGGGTTAACAAAGGCCCATCTGAAGCCTTTGAAACAATATTGAGGAGGGTGAACCAAAACTCTGATTATGCATAAAGCAGCTTCCTATCATCCTAATCCTACTACGAATTGACAAAATAACGTCAACAGAAAAGGATAGATGGAGTTTCATTTACAAGTTCTGAATTGTTTCAAGAAATGACTATATTTCAATAAAAAGTCTTTCTTTGAAGTAACTTGCCTTCATACACAGTACTGTTTTGCTATGACCTTCAAGGGTTCGGAGCAGCAGCCCATTTCGAGCATCTCGCACACTAATTGTGCAATCGTAGGATCCCACAATCAGTAGTCGCCGTGCCCCTTCCTGGGCTGTAGCAAGGCAGCTAATTGCCCTAGGACCATGACACTCAAAAATATCAAGTTGTCGGTTGTTCTAGGGAAAAAGAAAATAGAACCCACTCACAAGTTATGAACACAATCTTTCCTTCCAGATCCAACAGCTTTAAATCCCTCCTTCTAACTATTTGAATGCCTTCCCACAAATTCCAGATCCCCATATAATTGGACTTCAAAAAACATTTTTTTTTACCTAAGAAACAGTGTTGTTTACAGTGCTTTTTATGGAATGCATTCGTTTAATATATACTTTTTTTTTAATGCATTCAATTGTGTCTGATTCTCAGAGACTGCCTGGATAAGTCCCTGCAGTTTTCTTGGCAAGGTTCTTCAGAAGTGGTTTGCCATTGCCTCTTTCCATGGGCTGAGAGAGAGTGACTGGCCCAAGGTCACCCAGCTGGCTTCATGCACAAGGCAGGACTAGAACTCACAGTCCCCCGGTTTCTAGCCTGGTGCTTTAACCACTACACCAAACTGGCTCTCATATATATACTCTGCTCCATATCAAATATTTACACTATTTAAATTTTGAAAAGAAAAATAATTCAAAGAAACAGAAAACTGTGCATAGACTCCTTTCACAGTAACTACTTCCCCAGACAACTCTTAGTCTTATGCCTGATTGTGCCTATGCACCAACTAACCACTGACTGTGCCCAGGTAGATCTTCCCCTTGTTTCTTTAACAATAGAAGATGGAAGCAAGGTGAACTTCAAACACTATTTATCCTTTTCAGTTATCACACAGTAAAGCAACACCTACATCTCTCATAACTGACCTTTATATTGAAAGTGACCACATTTCCATTTGCAAGGCCGGCATAAAGGATCCTCCATCTACTGTGCAGGCAAAGCACACGGTCATCCAGTTTAAATTGATCAATAAGTTCTCTTGTCTATTAAGGAAAAAGCTAAATTTACTAAACTCATAATTTTGTACAGGCTGGCAGCCTTAAGCAGCAGCTTGAAAACTAGCTTTGAAAGCATATTGTTTAGGAAACTCTCTTCTACTTTGGGAAACCTAGACTGCTACATAAATGCAATGAAACTTTCCTTTTACCATTATAGTGCAGCAACAAACTATTACTCTAAGTATAAGTCTGCCATTGAAAACCACTGGAAGAATGAAAAACTGAATTCTAAATATATATTTAACTCTGTGCATCTTTAAAGTCTTCTGAATGGTCTTGTGCTCTTAGTAGATGAATACATACACATGTAGAAGTAATGCATGCACAGTATTGCCTTGACTTCTGTAAATAAATCGCTCTTAAGAATTGTATTAATCTGAGACTAAAGAATGCATACAAGCAATCTATTTACTACTCAAACTCTGATGTCTGTTTAACACTTACAACCTTTAACTGGGTGAAACAGAGCATCCGAGGCCAACAATTTTTGAACCAAGGTAGCTCAAATGGGCTAACTTACAGAATGCATCCTAAAATCCGGGACCCATGACTCCAGTGGAATAGAAATTTGGCAACTTTCATAAAACATTTTATGACATAAAAATATCATAAAACATTTAATGACATAATACAAAATGTCATAAAACATTTCCTGTGGTCAACTCCTGATGTTTGATTCTGCTATACAGTTCAATATGGGCTACTTTCAAGGCAGATACATCTCTGAATGTCTCCCTGAATTTTTAAGAACTTTCCCAGTACATCAGAAGCTCTGCCATTATTGAAGGCATTAAGGAATCTGGCAAGGAAATACCTCTGAAATGATGACCCAACGAATCACAGGTTGTCTAGTAAAACAGTAAAAGTAAGTTGGCTTAACCAATTGTTTAAGTTGTTATCCAAGCATTATCACTTTGTAGGTATACTGCATCAGTAAAAATGTTTTTATTTCTGGAAGCCACCATCACATTTTTAGATGCTCAGAGTATGCTCTAGATACACAAGAGCTGAAAAAATATCAGATTCTGAAATATCTGGGATGCTCTACCTGTGCCAATCCATCTTAATGCTATACATTCATGATCTATTGGCACAGGGGAAATATGAACGCATTTATAATTCAAAATAAGTCATATTACAAAAGGAAATGTATTTTCCTTCTGGTTAATTAGTTATATCAACATTATCCCTACACTTACCTTGATGTTATAGCAATTTATATTGTGATCACTGGAGCCAGAATAGAGTGCTGCATTTTTCCCTGTTGTCTGAGTTACCAGGAGGCAGTTGACTTTTGAAATGTGTCCTTCAAAGACACCCACACATTTCCTGGTCTATGAAAAGAAGAGTGAAACATTGTAAGATTCTACTTAAATTGGGATGGGCAACTTTTAAGAGGTAGAGACCACCCTTTTTGAGAGAAGTCAAGGATCATGCATGGGATCATGTTGCAAAATGGGAGGGGTTCAGGGTGGGGTTTTTTGTTTGTTTCTGGTTTTATTAAGATTATTTTGGGGCATGCACCTGAGCTTCTGTGTATTTCCCACTTCCACACTGGGAAGCCATGTCACCAGTTCTTGGCAATTATACTCAGAGGCAGCTCCAAGGGACCCAAGCAATTTAAGGTGCCCATGCAACTATACAGCCCTAAGATACCTGCTTAATTTAAGTATTCTCTCATAGCAAGCTCCACCATTCCTATCATCAAAAATTTATTTCAAGAGTTGCAAATTTACATGAACTTAAGCTCCACAAGCAAACTCCTAACACTTTTTCATGAAACAGCACGTATAATTTCTGCATAAACCAAGAACAAGAAGTCACATCTTTTATTATTTTGAATTATTGTGTATTTGCATCACTGGTTTCTTATCCTAAGGGAGAAGTTAAGCATGATATGGGATTCACTAGATTTGATTAAAAGCTCCCAAGTATTCTTTGCTAAAACAGAGTTCTAATAACATTTTAAAGTTTCCTTTGTCTCTCGCCCACAAAACTGAATAGCACAAAGCTGTTAAAAGTTGCAGACTAAGAAACTTTGAGGGCCTTACTTTTCTACCTTTGCTAATTCTTCAATCATTTTAATAGCCCTAAGACTTTCTTTGAGGCAAAGAGGTCACAATCCAACTGCAACTTCTTTAGCAGGTCTACTTACCACTAGGTTATATGCACGGACAGTTCTGTCTGCTGAGCAGGTGTACAACAAATTCCCAAAAATCTGAATGGCGCTTACTGAAGCTGAATGCCCCTCAAATACCCCTTCTGTGGGATCCTCATCTTCACCTGGCTCTGAAGACACTTCTGGCAAATACAAATCAAAGCTTGCAATTAAACATCCTGCTCATATGACTGCACCTGCCCCTCTATCATGTTGGGTGTAGCTAATGACTCCCCTTTGCCTTCCCATGCAACCATTTCTTCTTCCTTGCACGCATCACCCACTGTAGCCAAGTGCTGTCCACACCCACCCTCCAGCCTGCCCAAAGGCTACTAGACCTCCATGCTGCTTCCAGGTCTGTCCTCCAGTCTCCCCATTTTGAGCAAACAATCAAATGTGTTTTGACCCTGTTAATTGAAGAAGTTGAGTAAAGGAACCAAACTGCAACTTTACCAAGAAAAAGCTACAGTATGAAATGAGCTACCAACATTTATAGACATAGTCTGTAACCACACAGGGCTCGCAGTCACAACAGGAGCATGGTAAGAACATTAAGTACGAGGGAAGAAGGGATGGAAGTTTATTGCATCACCAAAAGAAGAAAATTAACATTCTCCAGATACATTCAAATATATGCTACAAATAAGTGTAGCACCAAAATGGTTAGCTGTGAACAATAGTTTTATTGCCATCTAATCAAGATGATGATTACCTTAAAGCTCATCAAAAGTTTTCTGAAGAGCATCTCAAATTAGCAGTTGGTTTCAAATGATCAAAGTCACTGAGTCAAAATTTATCTCAAAGTAACTTTTGAGTTCCTTCTTCATACAGAGTAGATGCAAAGCAATACATTAAGAAATAATAAATAATTTACTGGCTAGAAGAAAGATAATCTAACTTTCATCAGACAGATCAAAAAGGAAGCAAGAGATATAAGAAATCTCAAGTTACAGTTTCAGAAAAAATAAATCAGCATGGATATTTTGGAAATCTCAGAATCTTTTTAACTGTATTATTAAAGCAGTTTGAAGCAAACTGAATTCCAAGAAACTGCAGTTTCCTCTATCCTCCAAAATATCTTATACTTATTTTGCTATTAAGAAAACAAATATGTAAACAGACATACCTGATGAGTTTTTTGATCCTCTTAACGACGATACAGATGTTTGAGTCTCAGCCACACTATGGAAGGAAGAGAATGCCACTGGTAACTTAAGAAATTCATACAAAAGCATACAATTACAAAACACAATACTACATTAGGATCTTCTTGGAAAAATATTTCTAAGAAGAAGGAACAAGCCTTTCTCAGAAACTACAAAGAAATTTTTCTCAACTATCATCAAACTTTATATGAAATAGGATTTTTGTTTGTCATAAATGATTTGCTGAATATGGTTCAGTAGGTCAAATTTAAATATCATTGTTTTCTAAATCATTTCTCAGCTAAAGGATTCCTGAGTCTACAAATATTAGGAACACCAATTACATTGCCACAAGGAGTCCATAAACTTTAATATCATAACCAGGTTAAAAGCCACCATAACACAGATATGCAACTGGTGTACATATACTTTGCCAACTCACCTTCTACCAATACCATCTTTATAGTTTACTCCAATCTCACTAGTAGAGCTCACTTCATCGTAGCCAGACTGAGATGGCACTCTCAAAAGCTTCTCTGTGGAGCTCAAGGTGTCTCTCTTAGAAGGGCTGTCTGGTTTCTCACTTTCCGATTCTGATGAGTTGATGGCCACCACTTCAAGAGGAGATTTAGGGACTTCCACAAATTCCAGAGATGTGTCACTCTCGTTCTCCTTCTTCCTCTTTCTTTCCTGAGCAGCCTCATCATCTTCTTGCTTTGGAGGGGTGGATGTAGTCACTTTTTCCCCCTTGGGTATCTTGAGAGCCTTTACTTTCCTAAACGGTTTTGAGTCACTCACATCCTGTTCTGTATCACTATTCTCAGGGACACGGGCTGCTCGGAGTGCTTTCTTTTTCCTCAACTTTTTCTTCTTCTTGCTTGTTTTGAATTCCATGGAGACCAGAGTAGAGATGCCCACCTGCTCAGGCCGTTCGGTCACCTGCTTGTTATCTTTATCTGAAGCAAGTGCAGAAGGGAAGGACTGATTTTCAAAGCAGCTAATGCATGGTTCGGAGATGGTATTGCCTGCTGGAATTGTCTTGTCTCTGGTTTTCATTGAAAACGTTGATCCTGAATAAGTAGGGGAAGAATGGCCAGATATCATGGTCCCCCTTGTATCTGGAACAGGTTTATGAATATCTTGATTTGGTTCCTGGAAATCAATAAGTCCTGATAACGACATACTAGCAGAGATAACTGGGTATGGCGAAGACTGTTGACTTGTATTCCCTGAAGTAAGAAGATGGAATATTTATTTATTTATATATATATATAATTTATCCCCGCCCATCTCCTCCCGTCGGGGGACTCTGGGCGGTTTACAACAATCAATTAAAAACCATAACCATAAATACACAAAATAAAATACAGTAATAAATAATATAAATAGAGGTAAAAATAAAGAATCCAAGTGGTGAAGAATCTAAAACAGTCCAAGTGTGGGAGGAGTGGTCTATAGCAACCATCCCCATGTAGATCTATTCCCCTCTCCACCCCAAGCAAGGTGGCAGAACCAGGTCTTCAGACTACGCAGAAAGGCCAGGAGCGATGGGGCCAATCTCACCTCTAGGGGCAGCATGTTCCACAGGGCGGGAGCTACTGCGGAGAAGGCCCGCTTCCTGGACCCCACCAGATGGAATTCTCTTACAGACGGGGTCTGCAGCATGCCCTCTCTGCACGATCGGGTGGGACGGGTTGATGTAATGGGGAAGAGACGGTCCCTCAGGTAACCTGGCCCCATGCCATGTAGGACTTTAAAGGTAATAACCAACACCTTGAATTGGACCCGGAAGCAAACTGGTACCCAATGCAGCTTGCGCAGCAGTGGTGTTACATGTGCCCTTCTAGAGGCACCAAAAACAGCTCGCGCAGCTGCATTCTGGACAATATTCCTTTTCACCTAACTGAACAATTAACTGTTATACAACTTGAACTTTATTACATGTGACTTTTAGTGGCAAAATACAGAAATCAGATCAAACACTTAATTGGGATGGAGAGATTTCATACTCTGGGCCTAATATTCAGCTGGCTCCAACTCCTGTAAATAGGATCCAGCCAAGTTGTTTTTTCCTAATATGATTCTGCATCTACATAATGTTGAAACCTTCTGGAGGCTTGTTCTCAAGTTACATGTGGTAAATCTCTTGAAACACTTAGCTAAAATTGGGCCAGAAGTGAGCAAGAATTAGGTCTGATAAACCACAAGCTTAGCACAATATTGAAAGGTATCCAGGCTGCTTGTGAAATTCTCAGGAAGAAGACATATAAATGCAATACCAACCTATGAGTGAATGGGGCTCTGACACATTTATTTAAATGAAGTATTCAAATAAATAGTATCCCTGAGAAAAAATACCTTCAATTAAATAATTGGGTATTGTTCCCTCATTCATCTACATGCTGACTCATTAGTGAAAAGTCACAGACTGGTTACAGACTCCCCGTTGGGGGAGATGGGTGGTGATATAAATTTAAATAATAAATAAATAAAATAAATAATAAAGTGACACCATTATTGTCATTAACTTGCTTCTTTACCACTTCTGAATTTATGCTGAACTCACTAAAGAGGGACTTGCTCACTTTAGCCCAGCAATAGAGCAGGATTAATATAGCTCAGTTTTCATCCAAAATAAGGCTCTGCAATCACAATTACACACAAACAGAGAGAGAGACAGAGACAGAGAGACAGAGAGAGATCAGCTTATCTTCTAATATACAGTAAACCAACATACTATCCTGCAAATGAAGCTCTGCTTGAGGGGAACATGGAGAACTCTGCTCAGGGACATTCATGCACTCTTCTCTGAGCTCTGGAGATACAGGTTCTTGTTTGATTTGTATGGATGAATCAGGGACCGTGATGGGTGCAATGTCACTAGTAGTTTGGAATGTAAGTTCAGCCCTTTCTTGGACAGGGGCTGCAAAAGGAGAAGGAGGTATCTGTGCAGAGATAGGTGGAGCAGTTTCCAGAAGAGGAACAAGACCTGCACTAGCAGTAGGATCCTGTGTTGAATGGAGCTTGCTAGGCCTTTTTTCACTTGAGTTGCTCTGATGAGGCTGCTGCAATTGCAATTGCTCAGAAGGCTCATAAGTTTCTGAGAAGGAAGCAACATATTCCACATTACAGATCTACTTTTTTTTTAACAAAGAATATTTATGTGGCACAAGTTCTGCCTTGATGTTTTCCAGACTTAGCACTGAATACACATTGACTTGCCCAGGAAGTACACTCCCCATCTGCTTCCTTTCATCTTCTAATTCACATAAATGCTGACAGTGCTGTGGAGATCAGTGGAGTATCCATTTCTTCTATGTGGCCTTCTTCTTTTAAATACCTATAGAATTTAAAGCATCCACCTGCCCCAGGTTGTAAACAAAGGTAGAATGTGGCCCCCCAACATGGTGCCCATCAACACTAAATATACTCAGAGATACCCTCCTTGGCGTAATTTCTCGTTCAACATTTTTTTCCAATTTTTTGAAATAACAAAAAACAAATGATATGCTGAAAAGCAAAGCATCAGGCTCAAATGTAATATTTATTTGCAAAGTTGCTTCTGGATCCTGTATAGTCCCCAAAGACATTCTTAAAGAATAAAAATGATAGAGGGCTGGAGCCAGTGCTTATTAATGCGGATTTTCAGCCAGAAAGGGTTGGCTGAAAATACCCATTAATAAAGTAACTCAGAGAACAGGTAGTGCGCACAGTGACTGTCAGTGCAAGAGCATACAGGAGCAGAGCAATAGAGGTTTATATAATGTTCAATGAAAGCAAATGTTTATTTGTTTAAAATATTAATAGGCTTTGTTTATAATCAGAAAATGCAACTAGATTACTTACGGGATGGACTCTTACTAAACTATGAGGCATCTCAGTGAATATCACTAATCAGAACAGTACAGAATAAAACTAGATATGTGTGAAGTCCCTGGTAGATTTTCAGGTGATCTCCAAAAATGCAATGAAAAGAAGCAAAAATCCTAAAGAATTTGGAAAGCCCTTGGACCTTCCACTGTGTGCTAATGAAGCAGCTTGGCTTCCCATTTCAATTTCAGACTATACACCTGAAAGGCAGATGAACAGTCCTCAGTATAATGCACTCTGAGAATCACATTACTGAATGAATTCCATAAGCCTATCCTGTTCCCTGATATTGAATAGCTTTCTCAGTAAAACCTGGCTGCTAATTTTATTACATATATCAAGCATGTTATCTGCCCCTAAAAAAGTTGGGGGTAAGCTGAAATAGTAGAGAACATCCTAGGAGGCCAGAGGTGATCAAGTGAGAAACCTCAGCTGATTGCTTTCTAGTAAATGGATGTTTTGTGACAAGTCATGCCCACTAAGGCAGGCACTTTGTAACAAAGTTCTTGGATGCTTTCAGCATTCCACATGTCCCAAAAGGTAGAAGTCCCTGACCTAGAATGTTTAGCTAATCTCTTTTCCTTGATTTTAACTACTATGTTGAGAGATTTGCTATGACAGAATTCAAGAACTTTTGCTATGAATAATTCAAAGTAACTAAATCACAAAAGAAAATTGTTTTAAAATGGCTACGAACTGTTCAGCCAACAAGATCAGAGACAGAAAACAAGTATAGAATCCCCCCCACCAAATATGTATGTTTAAAGAATTCTAAATATATTCTTATTCTAAACAGTTCTTAAATTAGTTTTTCTTTGTTTGTTGATTCTCTGGACCTCAATTTAGCAGACTTTCGATCCAATCCATTCAAATACTTTGAATTTCACCTTTAAAATTTCACCTGTTTCCAAAGCAGTCCAAAGAATTTACACCATTTATGTCAGTTTATGTCATCTGCATAATTACATAAATGCAAATGAAGTAAATGACCACAAATGATATGAAAATACTAATTATGTAATTTTGCAACTGACATATATTTGGATTTAATAAACATTAGGATTTTAAAAAGATCCCTTCCTCCTTAAGAGTTCATTAACCTGATGATAAAATAATTATTTTATCCAGTAATATAATTTTGGATGTTATGTATGTATTTTGATTACAGATCCATTATAACAGGAAAGCTTAGAAACTAAGTATATAATAAGGATTCAGAATATTGAACAATATAATGCTGCATGATGGGCTCTTCAGGTCAGATGGCATTCAACATGCTACTGAGGAAGAGTTGAAGATTTTCAAGCACAACATCAAGAATAGCTTTGAAGTCCTGAAGCTCACTGATAGAGAACCATAGGAACTATGGAATTAAATCAAATACACTGTTAAAGATGAATGTGAAAAGAGATTGCCAAAGACCAAGAAAGCAAGCTGGATACCAGAACAAATGGTGGAAATTTTTAAGAAGAGAAACTAAAGCCAAGAAAGATGAAAGTAACAGGAATGAACTCAGTGTAGCATTTAAAAGAGTTGTTAGAAGAGACAAAAAGCAACATTACAACATCTGTAAAGACATTAAAGATGGAAATAGACACAGAAAAACAAGAAACATTTTTCAAAAAATCTCTGAGCTCAAAAGGATGTTCCAAACTTGAATTGGCATGCTGAGAGCTGGTATGCTAATACCAATTATGCTGATTTGAATAAGATAAAAATGGAAGGAATGAAATTCTGTACAGTAGAGATGTCAACAGCCAAGATACCTTAGAAGATGTTCCCTATTGACAAAACCCCCTAGTATTAAAAGACAAAGTTACATCAGCACTATACCCACTAACAAGTCAGAAGGCTACCAGAATTGATGGAATATCTTCAGAAATATGGCAAGCCAAAGAAGAAGAGTCAGGAAGGAAGATGCCAGATGTTCAAGCTGGCTTTAGAAAACTGGATAATGGAGAAAACCAAAAAATCCTCCAAATAAGTAAATATATATTTCACTGACTACAGAAAGGCTTTCAATTCTGGTGACCCTATGAAGCTGTGGAATGTACTTAGGAAAATGGGAATCTCAGAACATCTCACTGTCTTGTGTTCTATACACCAGAGTGAAAGTCAAGATCCAGATGGAACAGGGCTAAACATGACTCCAAGTCAGCAACGTTACCTTGTAACCCCTGCAGGACCTGAATCCTCTGGGTCCTCAAAGATCCCATTTCTACTGATATCTAGAAAACAAGAAAGATTAAATAAGAACCAGCAAATAACATCCTTCTGAAATTGTGGGAATCAGAGCAAATGGATTCCAATTAATGAAATACCTGCTGTTTCAGTACAAGTAATCGTTGGACTTCAACATAAGCTGCTTGTAGAGCAGCTCGAGCCTGCAGGAGACTTTCATCTACGCACTGTAATGATTTGCTTAATTCTTCCTCTCTCAGGGAAATAACCAACAACTGATCCACCTGAGAACGCTCTGCAAGAGAAAATGTTGTAAAACATGATGCAGACACATGTCATTTGGGGGACATTTAGAAAATGATTGTGTATGTCAGCTGTTTGAGCCCCATCTAAGCTATGTACAGGTCATATTGTGTTTGATAGGTCTGACACTGTAATGGTTAACTTTACCTTGTCAGTCTTGGGAAGACCTTGTCCCTATGCATTCTGTGGCACAAGTATGTGTTTTATCTTACTGAAATCATGAAGGGCCATGTAGATAACTAAACCTGTGTCTCCACAGGAAATACAATTATTATACATATCTCCTAAAATGTAAATTGAAGGCAATGAGATGTTAACTAATTGCAATCACCCACCTTTTCTTCCTTTGATCTTCCTTCGTTTAGTCTTTCTTTCTAAACTTGGGATTTCAGGAGAGGATCCCTCCTGGAAATTAAAAGATTAGCATTTCTAGTCAGCTAAGCCATTGTACTTTAAGGCTTTATACATAATGTTCAGAATTAGTAGCCATTCTTTTCTATTAGAATCATTTGAAGTGAAATAATTAAACTATTGAACTATTCATTAAATTTAATTATCGAGGCATACTTTTTTTTTTTGTGATCCACAGGCAATCCACATCTACGAAACAGATATAGCCAGGACTCTGCACTGATTTTTCATTACTGATATCCTAGCAAGAACTTAAGAAAGACAAGTACTAGTTTGAATGGAATAAAGGCCATATGAGAAAGGCCAATACAACATTTTTATGACCTAAATCAGCACACACACAGCAAAACGCTAAATACCCAGTATACCCCAGCTTCTGCAATCTGGATTGCAACTCCTATGGTCTCTCATTCAACATGGCATTTGGCTGTGCTGACTGGGGAATTAGGGAAGGCAAAACTGAATACCTCTATGAGGTTGGGAAAGGCTGTTTTAGGTCCAAGAAACTATCATGATTAGTCTCTTTAAATAAACATGCTGAGGTGAGATACTATATTAAGTGGAGTTCTTTAATCAAAGTACCATTATGCTTACGGATGCTTTTCATATGCTGGCTCATGAATCTAATGGCTGCAAAAAGTCATTTCTAGTAATATGCAGGGTACTTACTCCTGTTGCTCTTCTTTTTTTCCCCATCCCCTGGCTATCATTCTGCTCATTGCTTGATGTATAGCTGCTGTCAGTAGCTGCATCCAGAGCGCTGATGTCTGCAAGACCTGAAACCATGGTGTACCGTTCTTCTGAACTCTCCAATATGTCTTTGTTTTCAGATGGATGAATGCTATAGCCAGGGCTTCTCTGACCTTCTCTTGTACTAAAGATTGCGAGCTGATTAACATTTGGGGGAGTCTGGCAGCTGAGTTTCCTTCTACTTGAAATTAAATCCATCCTGTCCGACATGAATGGTGAGGAAGGAAGAGAGGATGACTCCTGTTTCACAGTAACGACAGTATCTTCTAATATCTGAATTCCAGATGTTATATCTTCAGGGTTGGCAACTGAACCAGATTTGTTTGGCTCGTCTTCTTTACTTGCGCCTTGATTATCAAAGAAACTGTAAACGCAGGCTGTCTTATCGACAGCCACACTACTTTCAGAGAGGCTACGTTTCCTAACTGTTCCTGGGGAACCTACAGATATCGCTTCCCACTGGAATCCTTCAAGATTGGCGAGGTCAGCTTCTTCATCCAACTCAAGGCCTTCTTGTTCATTCTGGATGAGCGGGACCATCTCAATGCCAAACCTTAAAACATAATCATGTAACACTTATTAGTGAAGCCTCTTTTTAAAAAAGACACAACCACTTCTATCAGTTAGCTAACCTTGACTGGGATCAAAAGCTAAGCAGGGTGAAGTCTGCTTAATAATTGGATGGGAGACCACAAGGGAAATTCCTGGTTGTAGGCTAGATTGTAAAGTTAGAAAGGCATTCTAGAAGAAGCCAATGGCAAACTACTTCCTACTGCTGCTCAGAAAGCTACATGGATATGTTCATGAAGTTACAAGGAGTACAGCTGGATTTGAGGGCATCTTTAATTTAAATTTAATCTATGAATACTTCAGCAACATTAAAGGATTTCCCAAACTGTGGAGCTCAATTATTTTATCTTTTACCCACAATTACCTGACTCACCATAAAGCCAAGTCAATATTTTAAGCCACTGTTCAATGAACAAAACATATTGACCAGATTTAAATACTGTGGAGTCCCTAGTGCTCTCTGAGCTTGGTTGTTTGCTTGCAGACATTTCATTACCCGACTAGGTAACATCATCAGGATTCACATACATCATCGGAAGCCATAACATGGAATAGTACAACTTCCATTTGCTCAAGAGCTTTCTATGGCTCACTGAAGGCTTCCATCCAAAAGTGGGTGCTAGGGCCCATTTTGTAAGAGATTTTTTAAAGGGGAAAAGCAAACAAGCCACATAATGATCTAGGGTTATATGTGAACCAAACCAATGTTACTGAAGATTCACCAGTTAGAGTTTCTCCTCATGAAGTTAAATTTTATGAGGGATGCTTGCATATAAATTAGTCTAAACACTGTACTGTGTCTATCTATTGATGGATTAACAGTTTTTTCAATACAAGAGTAAAATAGCAGCTTAACTTTTGCTGAAATGGGTGGGAAGGCACAGATTGAAAACTTCTAACAATTTTACATAATTATAACACAATATAAGCAGAAGGATATACAGTATTGTAATTTTAAATGCTAAAAACCTATTCAAAAATAGTCAGTCTTGCTCAATAGGTTGACTATACTGCAGCTCTTGCTGCAGATTTAAATTCAAGGTTATCTCTTGCAACAAGAGTGGTGCTCTTAACCTTCACTTAAATTGGTGAGAGGCAGAATAACATCAGTGTCATTGTGAAAAATATCAAGTATAGCTATCTATGATTAAAATGAGTACATTTCTTATTCTTAGACCCCCAATCTAGTTAGATAATACTGTTTCTTTAAATCTTCCCTAGATTTTAGGAAATAAATCCTAAGGTTATTTTTATAAGTTCATAGTTGATTTGATTTTAAGTGCCTATACTATACGATAGTGACTTTTTACTCTTTTTCCTGTGCTATTGATTAAGTTTACTTCACTGTTTATGTTATTTTTATAATATTTTTAATAACTCTGCAATCTGTCAAGAGACATTTGGCTACTGGATGAATTAGGCAACAAATATATAAATAAATACATTTATTCAATAAGTTTTTAGTTTGCCCTGGAGTTTTGTGCTGAAAGACAATGCATATGTGTATTTAATGCAGACATGCTATAAAGCAAGATTGTTCAACTCTGGTAAGATTACAAACCTTGGTAAACCTTTGCCTTGTTCTTGTTTTTTCTTTGTCACTTGCTGAATGACCTGCTCCCACTTTACATTCCTACGAGACACACTACTGATAATCTGCCGCAAAGTAGGTTTCAGACCAGATTCTTTTTCTGTCTCGTTCTTCCGGTGACCACTCACATTTCGAATGCGCCTTGCGTTGTTGAGATTTGGCTCAGGCAAATGAGAGCTAGTTTTATTTTTCAAGCTGGTGCGCCATGTCAGGTCTCTTTGGAGAGAAGCTGGGAACCCAAGTTTACTCAATTCAGGAAGAAGAGGGCCTGTAGACTGCCCTGTAGTACCTTTCGGCAGCTCATGATTTAAATTATCTCCATCGTCTTCTTGTTCGGGAGCATCACTTGATTTTGTAACGTGTTCATCACCATCTTCTTCCAAAGTTGTTTTCAAATCAGTATCTAACTCACAGGGACAGTTTGACAAAGAGTCTAGGGTCTCCATTTGGAATTCAGTGTATTTTTTATTAGGACTATTCAATTCTTCTAAGTTTTTACTATTTTTAGCTACAATACGATCAATACAAGATGAGTAAGAATTTGAGTAAGTATTTTTGCTTCCTGTTTTATTATCATAGTTCTTGTTCTCTAATCCTTCAGTCTGGACGTCGTATACCCTCAAAGCATGTGAAGAACCTTCAGTTCTCCATTCTTCATTCCCATCAGTTTGAGTATCTCCATTAGAGCTTGAATTAGACTTTTGAACAGAATGGCTACACTGGAGTTCTTCTTTGGCCTTTTGTAATGCTTTGTTTAGGCTTTCATTGCTGCTAAATAGAGATGTGTTCCCTTTTAAACTGTTATAATTACATGCATTACTGGTCAGCTTGGACCTATTGGAGGAATTGTTAGCCTCTGTATTCAGCTGACTCTGGCATTCCTCAGAAGATGAGGATAGTAAGACATGGGCATGTTTCAAGAGATTCTTTGACTTTCTTCTTTGAGAGGAAGACTTAATATCTGGAATAGCCAGAAGTGGGGACTTCAAGGATGGCATCTTGCTACTTTTGCTTTCAGCTTGACCTGATTCGTTCTCACTTGTGCAGGCTGCTGGCCCTGTGCATGGTGCAACTTTAGTGGATGCCACACTGTTATTTGAGGATACCGAACAAGCTTCTTCCCATTTTTTCACTTTGGGGTTGTTGGTTTTAGGACCTGCTGATTCTGAAGACAGCTGAGACAATACTTTCTCTGATGTTTTAGCTACATTTTCTTCAAACAGTGGCTGCTGCTCTACAGTTTTCTGGGAAGGATAAGGAGCCCATCGGTTAGTCTTTTCTCGAGAAGGGCTACTGCACTTTCTACTGGCTTTGGAGTTCTGCTCAGAAAAACTAAAATTTAGTAACTGATCTGAAGGTAGCTGATCACTTGTAAAATCTACTAAGCAGTCAGGATTGTCATTTTCATTATCAAAACCTGTATGATTTGCCACACCCTCCTGCCATTGCCATATATAATGTTCATTATTGTATTTATCCTGTATACTTTTTATTTTTAACCAGCAAGCATCCATGTTGTCTATCTGAGAACTATTGTTTACAACTCTATTTCTTCCAATGTTCCATCCATTTCCATTTTGTTGACCAGGTTTCCAGTGCCCCCCTGCATTTTTCGATTGCCACTTGGAAAATATATTATTTGCTTCAGAATTCCAACTGGAACTTCTTCCCCTACCACAATGATGCCAACCTGATGTGCCACCTCTAGCATTCTGATGCCAAACACCTCCAATGTTTCCATAGTTATGGAATCGATTTGGAGGTCCTCTGGAGCCATTCTGATGCCACCCAAGTCGTCCTCTTTGGCTGCTGAGATGTCCGTTTGAGTTATTAGAGTTCCTTGCAGAGTGGATGAATTTTCCTTGCTTGGGATTTAAGAAACTATCCTTTTCCCAGTTCCAGTCCCTCTGTGGTGGTCCATGATGCCACCTTGATGATGTATCATAAGCATCTCGGTTTTGATAAGAGAGTCTGTCATCAAGTCGCCTTTGCAATCTCCTGTCATCATTTTCTGCTTCACGGTTTACATGACAAAATTCACTTGCCCTACAAAGACACAAACATTTACATCTAGTGAACAAAGACACAAATATTTATATCTAATGATTTAGTGATCAAATTTGTAACAACAAAAACTTGTAAAAACTGTAAGATCCTGTCTTAAATCACTTTAAAGAATCCAGTTGTATATTCTTCGTTAGTTTCTTTGCTCACTAATGTCAAGCAACAGTTTCTTCTAAGTCTAAGGAAGTCCAGAGTGGTCTAAGAAAGACCACAGTTCATATGAAAGTCAGCTTGAATTTACCTTTCACTTTCAAGTGGGAAAAAATCTGCCAGAACTTGAAGCGGCACTTTGTACATAAATCACTCTTGACTGCTATTATTTTTTTACCCCAGCATATCAAATAAATCTTTGCTGCATAATTATTACATTCCATTGTTGACTGAAATTAAGATTACCTGTCATCAGTGACATGACAATGATGAAAGAACTCATCATGCATTATGGAAATATTTCCTTACTGAGAAAATCAGGAAAATAGCACAGAAAGAGAGATGTTGTGGATCTTTAAGAGAGATACTGCCTCTACCTCCCACTTCCAACACATTGGTTAAGTAAAAGATTCTGGAAGCATACAATGTCCTCTAAATAATTATTTAATGAACTACAGAATAGCCCTCAGATCTGAATTAACTCCAAATGAAGCCAAATCAGTTCTAACCAAGAACTGCATTGCACAGTAATTGTTTTCCCTAGTTTCCAATAAGAAAACAATTAGTTGCATAGACCACATACAATGTGGGAATGTGCTAACTGGTTGTCCACTGGACAGGGCTTCCTCCAGAAAGCAAACACTCAGTAGTTTATTTATCTATTTATCAAACTTTATCATCGCCCATCTCCCTCCCAAGGAGTTTATCATACAACTGTCAAAAGGGGAATGTTCCCTTTCCAGTGGCAGTATAGTACCTCCCTGAAAAAGGAAGTCAAATGCCAGAAAAACATTATACTGTTAAAAAAATAAGAAATCAACATGATTATCTCCCTCATTCCCTATAACCTACTGGAGGTGTAAGAGTAAGAAAACTTCAACTATGGCATCTGACAACCCCTGTTCAGGGGAATGCTGAAGGTTTTAAGTTCTGTATCCTTTTTCAACTTTGGGAAGACTCCCTAGGAGTTCCATAAATAGAAGTCAATTAGCTGTGGCTCACTGAGATTTCAGGATCAGCTTCCTGTGGGGAATGGCAGACTGAGCAGTACTGCTTTTTTAAGCAGCGCCGATGGTGCAGCATTTCTGGGCGCAGGCTGGGTCCCCGCAGCCTGAAGAATTCTCCGGGTAAGGAGAATCCAGGAAATCATCCCTTTTGTTCTCCGGACAGCATTTTCTTGCAGGGGTGTGTGTGTGTGTGTGTGTGTCACAGAACAGAGTCTCTGCAATCAATCCGTGACTGAGAATGCTGGGAGGTGTGGATGTCATCAAATTCGGGGCTGCACTGAAGGCACAAAATGGAGACTAAATCTTGGCACCCCATTTCTAAAACACCAAGGGTTTTTTTGTTGTTGTTGATTTGTTACCGAAGAGAGGCCTTTCACAACAAAGAAATGCGAAGCTCTTGGTGATTTTCATTATTTTTGGAATTTATTAATTTGGAAAGTTGGCTTTTTTAATATTTAAATTCTAATATTGGGATTTGAAGATTTTTGCTGTTTTGTTGCCATTTTCTTAATGTTTTGAGGATTATAAAAGATTTATCTACTTTGTTGAATCTGCAGAGTTGAATTTTGAGCTATCTGCCTCTGCTTTCCTTTAAGAACGGCTTTCGTTTACATCTTTTTTCTCCTGATAGCACACTGTGGAGAGACATGGAAGAAATGAAAGCGATCTTTAAAGAACTCTATCTTGACATCACCCAAGCCCTGGATCGTCTCCTAGAACCTGTGGGGTCTAAAGCCTACCAACAACTTGAAAAAGAAGACAAGAGTGAAAACTACTTTGAGAGTAGTGCTCTTCCTTTAAAGAAGAAAATGAGGATTAACGTTTCCAAGTCAAAAGTGAAGGGAGAAAAATTGGACTGTGAAGAGTTAGCTTTGATTCCGAAGAAAGAAGAGTTTCAGGCGCAAAGGGAGAGATACGGTTGGCTGTATTCCTGGAAAATCAAGATCAAGAATCAAGGCTGGCTGCTGAATTTGAGACTTGTAAGGGGAAAGCTCTGTGTATAATACTGAGATATGTAAATGCCTTAGCCTATTTTGAAGTCGGATAATTGTTTAAATGTATTTATCAGGATGGACGTTTTTGTTTTGGGGATAATGATTTTACCCTGGGTAAAAGGACATTAAACAAATGTGGATAATTTATTTTTTGTTATTTTTGCAGGCAGAGAGGAGTAAAATTTTAGTGAAGTAGGACAATATTTGAGAATTTGCTTATTAGGCAAATAATTATGTTAGAAAAGGTTTATTCTTTTTTTAAGAAGAGGTAGTTTGTTTTAGAGGCGAATGTCATAGAGATGGGAATGCTTTATAGAAGTAATGTTTAACTTAGTTTAAATTAGAGTAAGAAGTTGATAATAAGTTATATATATCTTTGTTGTAGAAAGTCAGAAGCCACCATGTAATAGTCTTTTCTGTATTTTCACACTTTTTTAGTTTTCCTTTTTCTTGTAGTATTCGTTGTTTCATTCTTTTTAGTTTTTATGTATTTTATGTATATGTTAAAAAAACAATAAGGCTTTATTTTTAAAAAAAAGAGATTTCAAGGAGATCACTAGATCAACGGTTAGAAAAATTGTAGCCCAGTAATATAAGGTTAGGTTAATTCCTTTCTCATTTCCTGTGTTTAATTCTACCAGGAGAATTCTGGCACCTTTTCTTGAATCCACAGAAAAAAGAAAAACATGTTCTTCCAGCCAGTTTTATTGTTCTGAATACCAAAATAAAACAATGTAACAGATACAAAAAAGTCCACCAATGTTATTCAAGAAACAGACAATCACAATAGGCAGGAACCAAAATCCTCCTGACCCAATGCCTGGGGGAAAAGCAGGCAGGGTCAGGATCATCCCTAACCCTGGGGACAAGCACAGCAACAAAAAAGGCACACTGCCTGGGTCGCAAGATGGCATTATTTAAAAGATGGGACCCTGTCAGCTCTTATCTGTCAGCCCAGGCCCTTTGTCAGGAGGATTTGGATTCCCACCTGTCTGCTCTCTGTCAGTTGAATAGACGTGGCAGATTTTTTAAAGTATCAGTTTTATTACATTTTATACTTTATTTATGGTTGATATTTGCTATTCACTGTTTTATCTATATGCTGCCCTCAGCTGTTTTGAGAGGGTGGCTATATAAATTATGTAAGTAAGTAAGTAAGTAAGTAAGTAAATGCATAATATTGATTGGGATAGCTCTTGTATAACTTAATAATAGATCTGTTGTGTAAATGGAAGGCACCTGTGCCGAAATTCACTTTGTGGGGTACATTATTGATTTTTTCACTTCCATATATAGTCTCCTTCTCCCTCCAACCCCAGGGAAGGAGGGAGGGAGGCATAACACTTTGAAGCAGGGGAGAGTGGAGAGAATTGGTGACCACACAAACAAAATTCTTTCTACCATACAGAAGACTATAGATCTGCAACTAAACCAAAGAAAATACATAGTCTTTAAATTGCATATTACTAAATGTAATGAAATGAAAGCCATGAATCTTCATGTGCAAATTGTCTGAAAGGATGTTTTGTTTATGGCACTGTCAAGAGTAAAGTGCTGAGGCTGTCACACTGTCCTGAAGTTTTGGCACAGCAATTCTGAGAGCCTTCCCAGGCTTCGCTTAAATGCCAATCACAGTGGAATTCAGTGCCTGTACTTTCATGTTCATACAATCTGGGAAAGCCTGCAAAGCAGCTGCACCAGACCTTGGGGGAATACGTAACTGCCTCAATCTTTTGCAAAGCAGTGCTTTACTCATTGGGTTGCCACCACTGAAACTTCACTCTGAATGAGTTGCACAGTTCTCCTATTCCAAAGGTTGAAATATGGTGCCTACTTTTACAGGAAATCCAAAAGAACAGAATGCTAGAGTGAAAGAGATTCGTTAGAAATGCATTTGCATCTTGAGACACATAGATGGTAACGAATTTAACAGAATTCTTTAAAAAATCTATAAACTGTAGTTCTAGGTTTTACATATACATAAAAACTAAGGGTGAACATCTCTTTCCACATATAAACCAGAAGCATAGCATACTTTCAAATTATTTTGTATAATATAATAAAATACGTTATAAATGTGGCAGAATTAGTTACTGTGACCTGGACAAAAGTTTGTAAAGTGCAATAGGCATGTAATCCATGATTGGAGAGTATATTTATAGAAGAATCTTAATACCTATATTAGGTATGTTTAAATATAAGTGGCAAAAATAAACCCCCAGCTATTTCATGTAGAGCCACATCAATAGTAGTTGGGTTCAGTTGTTAATTCAGAAAGCAATATTCGAAAACCAAACACTTATAAAATCATAAGCTAAAAATAGCAAGTTGGTCAGTTGTTGGAACTCTCTCAGTTACATGCAACTGGAGACTGCACAGAAGGCATCCCTCCGCTTTCAAAAGCATTTCCTTATGTTCAAAGAACCATAAAGAACTCTATACGGCGCATATTAATGAAATGTGGGAAAAAACTCACCGGTTTTGCTCGTTTCTTTGCTGGATTAACTGGATAAGTTCCTTGTCAAAGTATTCCCCATCAGCCTCTTCTTTTTCTTCCTCAGCATCATGGACTTCAACGTTGTCTTTGTGCAACTGGCTGGAGATGTGCTTGGCATATGCTGACAAGCCCACCACTGTCACCCTACACACCTGGCACTCATGATTGCTGTCCCTGGGGAAAGAAGGAGAAGGGGGGCACTCAATTCTTCCCACAGGCATGGCAAACAATGCTGATCTTAATTCGGTTTCCTCTGAATGAATATGCCTCAGTCAACGAGACACAAGAACTAGTGATTTAACTTGAAGTTAAAAATAAAAGCTATTGATTTCTAAGCTTTTTCTTTTGAATTCACGTGGCTGTTTCTTGGTGAATTTCAGATTTTTTTTCCAACAATCAAGAGGTAACAAACTTGATAATAGGCAATGGGTCATCTGGGATTCTTCTTGGATTGCTGTACTCAAAATCTTGTGAAAGGAAACATCGTGGAGTAGGAGATGGCCGAGTAGGGGGCTTGCAGAGCTAGCTAAAGCTGCTCTAAAGCACCTCCATGGTGCCAGCTGCACTGGGGAAACCAGTGTCAGAATCTAGAATTAAGCTCTGTCTCAGCTTTCCTCAGCAGAGGAGGCGGGGGAGAAAACGTCTGCAGCCAATCTTAACACAGTGAAACCTAATTCGGGACAACTGGCACAGTGGCCTGGAATTCAAAGACTGAAGGGAGTCTCCAATTCACTGTACTTTATTTGGTTCAGAAGATGCAAGTTGTCCATTCTCTACTTTGCAAGGGTTATGCTAAAAACACAAAATTATTTCAGCTGGAGGGAACAGACAGCTGCCAGACAAGCGGCCAAGAAATAAAAATCCTACCTATTTAGTTTCCAGAGTTGGAAACTTACAGGGCAAGAAGCAACCTAGGAAGTCTAGGGTGCTAATGTAATGCTTTGAAGAGGGGGCATTCTTCATTGCCAAAATAGGGCCAGAAGCCCCCATAACTTATTAAGATTAAAATAAACTTTTTCTTTAACTTTTATTTTTTCAGTAATTTTCCAAAACTTCATGAGATTTTATGATCTCATATGAGAATGCCAAAATCTTGCAGGATGTCAGTATTCTTCTGCAAAAGTTAGATGGGCAAAATCTGAAAAGCTTTCAGGGAATTTGGCAAGTGCACCCAAGCCATCACAGAAACTCATGAAATGACAGCAAAGGTCTGAAAACGTTCAAAGACAGCGGCTGGTAATCTCCTCGCAAAAATAACAACAACAACAACAACAAAAGAAGCTGAATAGTAAAATTAGTGCATTTTGTGATTATGGTCTGCAGTATTTCTACCAAAAAAATAAAGACATAATTGAAACTGTTAGTCCACAATTCCATATATTCATATAGGATATACTGTATAGCAGGCAAAAGGGGAATACAACCTTCAGAGAGAAACTGATGGCTTACTGCAAAGTGAATTGGAGCTCTGTGATCTCCTTTCTATTTCCAAATGGAAAGGGGTAAAAATGAAATTGAGTTCAGAACTCCAAATTTAAAATTACAAGGTTAAATAAACTTTTTTGAAGAGAAGAAAAAAAAAATCAGAGACCAATACTATCCCAAACAGAGATTACATTCTTACACATTCTACAATTAAGTATTGGGAACCCTTGTGCTAAGCTTTTAAAAATGTTTTCTTGATCTATTTTAAAGGGACAACAAGCATAGTTTGGATAATGTGTTTTACTTTAAAGCTTCATGCCACCATTAATTTATCGTGTGGGCATAGCACAGCTGCAAAACCATCTGGCCAGATCATTCTTTAGTGATGTGATTGAAGCCCCCATTTCCTGGGCTACAATCATCTTTGCTATTCTATGAAGAATTTCCCTTAAAGGAAATACAGGCTTAAGAATCTTCTTCCACCTCTGCAATTTGAAAAGTGTGAAAGACAAACTGATGGGGGAAAAACCTTCACCCACTCACAGGACATGAGACTACATGCTTCACTAAGGAATTGGCTGATTGTTAAATAAAGCACAGTCTTCTTTTTTTTAAAAAGGCTTTATAATGGAGTTCTGTACATTCTGCTAATTCCTATATAAGTAAACACTGAGTTTTCTTAAGTTCATCTCAGTCTTGCAAGCCCATGGGGTTGGAAATCTGCACTGCAGTTCCCCACAATCAGCAAATCAATTTTGGGGGGAAAAGAAAGAGGATCTCAACAGCAGGATGTGATATGACATGGAGATCTGCATGGTCCCCTCTTTTAAACAATGCCAGAAGATGTGTCTGTTGTCACAGTACTTGCCCTATGGAACAGCCTCCCCCGAGAATCAGAGGGCCTTGACCTGCCTGGCCTTCCGGAAGGCTGTGAACATCTGGTTCTTTCCCAAGGCATGCCCCCTTTTTTTTCTCTGCTTGGATTATTTTAATTTTGTCTAGTTAAGGGGTTCTTTTATACTGTTCTTTTTTTTAAAAAATGGGTTGTTCACTGCCCAGAGTTATGTACTGTTTTTAAGATGAGTGGCCATATAAATTGTCTAAATAAATTCATAGCAAAAAAAGAAAAAAGTTTCTTTAGACATATCCATGCACTGAATGTACCTAGAATAACAATCTTGATCTCAACCAAAATGATAGAATTAACTCAGAAAGGTTACTGAATTCAAATGTGTATTTGAGAGATATTTAAATTCACAATGTTTCAATTATTTTTAAGCAAAACAGGCACTAAGTGAAATAATATTATATATTTTGTGGTCTAGAAACCTACCAACACAAATCTTCCCCAGTTTCACATTTAATATACAGCTGCAAGCACTGTATGAACTGTTTCAAGGAAACTGATACTGGAAAAGGTGAATTTTTGCTAGCATTATCAATTGATTGGCAGGTTACACATTTAAGAATCTTCTCTGCAGAGATGTTAGTATTGTTAAATATCACAGATATCCAAAGAACTTAATGAGGACTGAGTTGCTTCTGGATTTAGATGAAGAGGCCTCCTTACACCCTAAGAAGCAGACACATCCCAATGTATCACACAGACTGATATAAATGGATCACATTCATACCTGCCCAAATCTGAACATTACAGGGGTAGAGCAATCACAGAAGATGGGAAAACCAAATACAAAGCTAAATTAAGAGCTTTCCTGATGTTCCTGTTTATATTATACACGTAGCCCATAAAACTGGTCTATCCATGTGGTTGGTAAGAGTTGATGCTACCTTGATGGCACATAATCAATTTAAAACTGGTAATTATAAGAACCAGTTGTTTAAAATTATTATTCTAAAAATTAGCTGGAATTGCAAGCTCAAGTTACACAGCTAAAGTTAATGTTGGTGACACTCTGCTATCAAAGCCCTCACCCTTCAGCTGTTCAGCAACGCAACAGATGGATCCTTATTGCCAAGAACAAAGTCAATCTGTTGTAAGATTCAGTTTCAGGAGTGAACAAAAATGACTTCTCTGGATTCAAGGAGAGGTGACTGTTAGATGACTACCTTAAAAAACAATCATTTATTTATTCATTTATTTATTTATTTATTTATAACTCTAAAGCTGCCTTTCCCAATTAGGTATCCTCCCTAAATATTGGGTATGACTCCCTGAATTCACACCAGAATGCCTATATCCGGAAGGCACCAGTTGTTGAATATACTTTAAAAAGGTATAGTGGAAGGCTGAGTTTCCATACTGAACTGACTTACAGTTTTGTTAACTGTATTTGGTTGAATTAGCCACAACTGTTTGGGTTCATGTTGCATTAAGCCAATATACTTTTGCCTGCAACCAACGTAGCGGAGTTCATACTGTTTCCTAAGCTAGATAGAGTACACAGTATGGCTTTATGCAGTGTTTCTCAACCTTGAAAACTTTATGTGTGGACTTCAACTCCCCAAATTCCCCAGCCAGCATGCTGGGGATAAAGCCATAAGGTGTACTCTATCTAGCCTAGGATACAGTATGAACTCCACTATGTTGGTTGTATGCTGGCAACCAAGCATGCTGGCTGGGGAATTCGGGGAGTTGAAGTCCACACATCTTAAAGTTTCTAATGTTGAGAAACACTGGCTCAGCGCAATGAGCGACTACAGACTCACTTTTTTTATTTTCCTGTTTCCAACTTTAAGTACTCCAGATGTGTTGGATTACAGTTCTCAGAACTCCTAGACACAGCAATTGTCATGAGTAAGGATGGCGAGCAGGGGGCTCTCACCCAGACTGTCAAGCGCATGCGTAGCACTGAGGAACTGTTCAGCCATTCAAAGAGACACAGATCGGGACCGCCTTAACCTTTGGGGTTTATATGGCTGGGTTTTCCCATGCTTCCTCAGTTTGTTAGGATTCTTGTTAAGTACTACTAATAAATATTAGAGACCAAGTCCTCGCCTCAGTGTGTTTCCTGGTAATCAGGACAGCAATTTTAGAAGTTGAATTTTAATACACTTGGAGGACACCAAGTAGAAGGCCATTTGACAATAAGAAATTAACCGTGGCATTAAAAACAGAATCTCAGAAATTGAAGGAGGAACTTCCATCCCTCTTTTATTCATGAGTTAATTAAGGTAGAATCTCTTTGAATTTGAATCTCTTCTTCCGGGGGTTTTTGCAGCCCAGACTGAGTTGCTGATAAGCTACTAACAAATTTCTGTCCCTTCTATTGGTTGTTTATGTCTAGAATTCCTCCTATTTCTTTCTCAGTCTCCTCACAACTTCTCACAATCTCCTGGCCATTTCAGTCACAGTTAATTGCTGGAACTTTAAACATTATGACGTATTTAAAAATTTAAACACATTTTAATTGCACCAGTATTATAATAGAAAGATTTTATTTCATACGATAAGAGTTGTTTTGTACTTGATTAAAGTGAACATGAAATGGCCATTGTCGTAGTCATACCTCCCCTTGAGATTTTCAAGTTCCCGGTGATGAAGCATACTTCTCATGTGCTCATCCATCTCCTAAAAACAGCGAAAGAAAGAAACCATAAATAGGAAGGAAGCTATTTATTTGTACATAAACAAATCTCACCAATATATCCTTTTCTTCCTCTGCCAGAAATGTCATCCAATAGACATTTTTCATCCTTTTATGGATTATCTATTTTGCCACTGTAGTTCGAGTGTCACACATATTTATAGAAAAACTGATATTCAAGGCAGCAGAAACAGTTTCTTTTAAATATATGGGCTAAAAAAAGGAGGTCTGGTTTTCTGCTGTTTATTAGTACATTATGTATGCATTATATCATACAATAAATGAGCCACCTAAACTACATTTTTAAGTAACTACCCAATGGTGTCTTTCCACTTACAGAAAGAATTTGCAAATAGATTCTTTCTTTTCCCTCCATGTCTCTGTGCACCTCCAAAATCTACTATAGAGGGCTAGTGCACAGGAGTGTGGAAAGAAAGATTAAAAGAGAGGCCCTGCTCACTTTCTCAGGTCAGCGTAAAAAAATCCCCATATGAAAAAATGTGTACTTTTAATCATATGTTTATGTTTATAACTGTAAACTACTTAGAGATGTATGGAATATGGCAGAACAGACATACTGTTATAACAAAAGTAATCTAGTATTTGAAACCATGCCAGATTAAGAGACATTTTAAATTATTCTAGGATAGCAAACTCACTATCGGAGCAAGCCTTACCCAGTTGACATGATACCATATAAGCACAAGGAGGAAGCATCAACAGGCTTGGAGAGGTAGAATGATTCCTCAAGATTTGTAGCTTCTAAAGTAGAGGTATTTTATGGGCAAATCATAAAAGGCCCATAACTACTTGAGTTAGCACATTTGGTCCACCTGTAGATTCCAAGTGGTCTTCAAGGGCAGCCCCATGTGGAGTGCAGTGAAATAGCCCAAACAAGAGGAGTCTAAGGCATGACTGACTAAGTCAAGGGCCTCCCACTTCAGGAATAGTCATAATTGGACACCAGATGTCGTGCAAAGGCCCCCCTTGCCATAGCTGCCAACCTGCTCTTTGAATAGCAGCTGTGAGTGAAGAAGGATCCCCAAGTTACAAATCAGTTTGGCTAATAATTTTGAATAAATAAAGGGAGAGCATAAACCCATCCAAAACTAAGGATCCAGATGGCTTCCTAACTCAAAGCCATTCTAGCTTGCTGGGATTGATCCTAAGCTTGTCCTTCCCATCCAGACTCTAACAGCCTCTGTGCATCAGGACAGTACTGCATTGCCTGGATGACCTGGAGTCAAAATGTAAAGCTGGGTATCATCACTTCATGTTGAGTGATGCCCTCCCCCAACAGTTTCATGAAGCTGTGAGACAGGAGCAGAGAAGATACCATGCTGTGAGGCATCCACACTCAAGAGGCCTCAGGCTTGACCTCTCCTCCACCCACCACTGCCCCCTCCACCCACCACTGCCCATTCAGGAAGGAGAACCCCACAATACAGTGCCCCCCATTCCCAACCCTTGAAGGCAGGCCAGAAAGATGCCCCCCAGGAGTGCCCCCCAGGAGCCATCCAATCAGAGAAGATACAATGGTGAATAGTTCAGAACCTCAATACTAGCATTCCCTATTGGAGCTGCTGCTAATACGTTTTCTTCTGCATTTACATTACGTAATGTTAGTCCTATAGAACCATCTCCTAAGTGATTTGCTCAGATAATGAAATCAGTAAAAGAATTTTTGTCTGTGTTTTGCTGTCATCTGAATTATGCCTAGTAGGAACACACAAACTCTGAACAGCATGTAGGACATGAAACACATGGCGCTGGGAGACATTTGTTTTCCTCTTTGCTATATCCTGTTTTGTTCCAGCAAGGCACTAGTTCTATTTCATTTTGAGTTTTCTAGAGTAGAGATGCATAACTGGATGCTCCAGAAATATAGACAACCGTTGAAAGCTTCTGAGAACCACTCAAGAAGTTGCCACAAAACTCTATTTTTTTACTGTGACAAAACGTGAATTTATTATTATACAGGGAGTGATTAAATCAACTGTATTTAATTAATAGAAGCCTCTTCCTACTTTTGGAGGGTAGCTGCAAGCATGTTATTCAAACATCAAGTGTGGCCCTGGGCTGGAAAAAAAAAAATAAAAGCCTCTATGTTATTGTACAACACATCACGCGACATGCTGGGCTTGAGGAATCCAAGGCTGGAGTTAAAATTGCGGGAAGAAACATTAACAATCTCAGATATGCAGATGATACCACTTTGATGGCTGAAAGTGTTATTGTATGGCTGCACTGATTATTTCTGTTTATTGTTGTGAACTTAGAAAAGTAATTATTACGATCAATAAAAGGTACCTTGAATACTCTGGAAAAGTAGGCTTTACATTTTCTAACCAATATATAAAATGAAGATTTCTTGGAATGGTGTTGAAATTTTAGTTTACCTTTTTTGAGCTGTATACAATGTGGCACAATATACATTTTCGTTCTCGGACCATAGTGAATTCTTCAGAAAGATCTTATCCTGTCCCTACAAGGAGAAAACAGAATATTCATTAACTCTTTGCCAGCTTTATAAGTTTTCAAAATGTCACTTATAATGAAGGCAGAACTATTCAACTCAATAACCATTTTATTTCCATTTTCTTATTCACATCTTTACGTCTAGAGAAAGACATAAATACCACCTTGACTGAGATATGTTTTTCACAGCAGCCTTGTTTGTTAACTCTCCATCAGTCTTGAAGTCAGGATTCAGAGCCTCATAGATTTGATTAGAAGAACAATAATGTGCCCTACATGGGGCTGCCCTTGAAGAGTATCTAGAAGCTTCAGTTAGTTCAAAATGCAGCAGCCCACACAGTTTTGCACAAATTTAGGGATAATAAGGTCAGTAGAGTAGGCTTAGCTTATTCCATCAGTTGGCAGGCTAATTAGAAGTGACTCTTACCAAGCAGATCTAAACTTACACCTGCTTTGGCTAATTAGAAATCCAAGTGTATCTAACTATGACTGACTGCAAGAAGAGCTTAAGGACTCCATTAGCTGCCCAGTCAACTTCAGCCACATACAGGAGAGGGCTAAAAATACTACCCAGATTCAACTGCTATTGGCTGTCACTATGAAAAAGCAAGGGCATTTTTTTCCTCTGCAAAGAGACTGCTCAGACTGCACTCTAAAATTAAGGTTCCTAAGCTCTCTTGCTAGTCTACACTCCACTAGAGAAAAATAAATTGTGGCTCCATAATGTGTAACATAAAAACACAACCATGTCATCAGAGGCATCTTAAGGAAGGAAGGGAAGAAATATTAATTATTTTATTAATTAGTAATTATTAATAATATAAAATAATTAATAATTAATAATGATAAATATTATTAAATATTACTAAAGGATGGCAGCCAGGGAAGCAAAATAAAAAACTTGTTGTACACTGATGGCATGTGCTTCATGGATAATTTTGCTCTATTTGTGATACCCTATGAGTCCATCGGACACCCTTCCAAATTATTTTATAGTTGCACTACTTATATCACAAAGACCCAGGGATATGGATCACAATGGACCCCAAGCCAACAGGGCTACAGGAACAGCAGCAGGAGGGCAAAAAACAGCTGAAAAGAGGAAGGTATCAAAAGAAGGAAAAATGGCAGATAGATGCCATTTCCTAGGAGTGATAGGGAAAAAAATCCTGAGCCTGCAGTCAGCAACTGAATTAAGCAAATTATTATTATTATTATTATTATTATTATTATTATTATTATTATTTATTAAACTTGTATGCAGCCCAAATCTCAACAAATCTGGGATGATCTAGAATCACTCCCTGTATAGCTCCTATATTCTATAAAACATTTAACTGCTGATATTTATATATTTCTCTGGCGTGGGCTGGTCCATGAAGTCATGACCAGTCAGAAGCAACTGAACAAATAAACAACAACAATTTATATATTTCACAGGTGTCTTATTTTGGTGGGGCACTATGGTGTTTTGGGACACATTTTGCAGCCTAACTTGAAACAGAGGCCACCCCCAACTCACTCTGCATAACAAACACTCTCTTCCAACAACCTAAGAGATGGCTTTATACATGGACTTCACCAGATGGACAACATCGAAATCAGATTGACTACATCCTTTGCAGCCAAAGGTGGCAGACATCTATACAGTCGGTAAAAACAAGACCTGGAGCTGACTGTAGTTCAGATCACGAACTTCTTCTTGCACAATTTAGGATCAGACTAAAGAGATTAGGGAAGACCCACAGATCAGCTAGATATGAGCTCACTAATATTCCTAAGGAATATGCAGTGGAGGTGAAGAATAGATTTAAGGGACTGGACTTAGTAGATAGGGGCCCGGAAGAACTATGGACAGAAGTTCGCAACATTGTTCAGGAGGCGGCAACAAAATACATCCCAAAGAAAGAGAAAACCAAGAAGGCAAAATGGCTGTCTGCTGAGACACTAGAAGTAGCCCAAGAAAGAAGGAAAGCAAAAGGCAACAGTGATAGGGGGAGATATGCCCAATTAAATGCAAAATTCCAGAGGTTAGCCAGAAGAGATAAGGAATTATTTTTAAACAAGCAATGCGCAGAAGTGGAAGAAGACAATGGAATAGGAAGGACAAGAGACCTCTTCCAGAAAATTAGAAACATCGGAGGTAAATTCCAGGCAAAAATGGGTATGATCAAAAACAAAGATGGCAAGGACCTAACAGAAGAAGAAGAGATCAAGAAAAGGTGGCAAGAATATACGGAAGACCTGTATAGGAAGGATAACAATATCGGGGATAGCTTTGACGGTGTGGTCAGTGAGCTAGAGCCAGACATCCTGAAGAGTGAGGTTGAATGGGCCTTAAGAAGCATTGCTAATAACAAGGCAGCAGGAGACGACGGCATCCCAGCTGAACTGTTCAAAATCTTGCAAGATGATGCTGTCAAGGTAATGCATGCTATATGCCAGCAAATTTGGAAAACACAAGAATGGCCATCAGACTGGAAAAAATCAACTTATATCCCCATACCAAAAAAAGGAAACACTAAAGAATGTTCAAACTATTGAACAGTGGCACTCATTTCACATGCCAGTAAGGTAATGCTCAAGATCCTGCAAGGTAGACTTCAGCAATTCATGGAGCGAGAATTGCCAGATGTACAAGCTGGGTTTAGAAAAGGCAGAGGAACTAGAGACCAATTTGCCAATATCCGCTGGATAATGGAAAAAGCCAGGGAGTTTCAGAAAAGCATCTATTTCTGTTTTATCGACTATTCTAAAGCCTTTGACTGCGTGAACCATAACAAATTGTGGCAAGTTCGTAGCAGTATGGGGATACCAAGACACCTTGTCTGCCTCCTGAGGAATCTGTATAACGACCAAGTAGCAACAGTAAGAACAGACCACGGAACAACAGACTAGTTTAAGATTGGAAAAGGAGTACGGCAGGGTTGTATACTCTCACCCTACCTATTCAACTTGTACACAGAACACCTCATGCGACATGCTGGGCTTGAGGAATACAAGGCTGGAGTT
The DNA here is from genome assembly GCF_035149785.1 of Candoia aspera. NCBI lineage: Eukaryota > Metazoa > Chordata > Lepidosauria > Squamata > Candoiidae > Candoia > Candoia aspera. The sequence goes on along the minus strand of NC_086153.1, from coordinate 278,723,278 downwards.
AAAATCGCTGGAGGAAACATTAACAATCTCAGATATGCAGATGATACCACTTTGATGGCTGAAAGCGAAGAGGAGCTGAGGAGCCTTATGATGAAGGTGAAAGAAGAAAGTGCAAAAGCTGGCCTGCAGCTAAACCTCACAAAAACCAAGATTATGGCAACCAGCTTGATTGATAACTGGCAAATAGAGGGAGACAACGTAGAGGCAGTGAAAGACTTTGTACTTCTAGGTGCAAAGATTACTGACTTCAGTCAGGAAATCAGAAGACGTTTAATCCTTGGAAGAGCAATGACAAATCTCAATAAAATAGTTAAGAGCAGAGACATCACACTGACAGCAAAGGTCCGCATAGTTAAGCAATGGTATTCCCAGTAGTAACATATGGCTGCAAGAGCTGGACCATAAGGAAGGCTGAGAGAAAGAAGATAGATGCTTTTGAACTGTGGCGTTGGAGGAAAATTCTGAGAGTGCCTTGGACTGCAAGAAGATCAAACCGGTCCATACTACAGGAAATAAAGCCTGACTGCTCACTTGAGGGAATGATATTAAAGGCAAAACTGAAATACTTTGGCCACATAATGAGAAGACAGGACACCCTGGAGAAGATGCTGATGCTAGGGAGAGTGGAAAGCAAAAGGAAGAGGGGCTGACCAAGGGCAAGATGGATAGATGATATTCTAGAGGTGATGGACTCGACCCTGGGGGAGCTGGGGGTGTTGACGACCGACAGGAAGCTCTGGTGTGGGCTGGTCCATGAAGTCACGAAGATTCGGAAGCAACTGAACGAATAAACAACAGCAGCAGCATGCAATGGTGGCATATGTACCCATTCACTTTTTGCCTTAGCACACCTTGCAACACTGGCCATAATAATAACAGAATTTAGGCAATCTTTCCTTTATGTATTTAACATTCTGGGTTTTGTAAACAGTAATGCACACTCATAGTAACAGCTAAGATTGAATAATCACACATAAATTGCTATTCAGACCCACTCAAGTAATGTTCTGTAAAGAAAAGAGAGTAATCAAAAGATCCTAAAGTGTGCACACTCTTCAGAAGGGTTATCCAATACTTTTCAAAGAAGTATGAACTGTAAATACATATATAAAATAAGAAGGATCTTATTTAAAAATATGGCTACATTTAAATATACAAGCAACTTTTTAATGATGTTGGAATTTATGATAACACAGTAGTTCAGTGTTATATCATATTTTGTGATATGAAACAAGAAGTAGAAATAAGTTATATTGAAAACTATTATTCCAGATTGCACTTCCTCACATTTGATAACACAATTCGTTTTACCCATAGATACCTTGTCCTGTACTGACTCAACCTAATTTTATGAGTTTGCAATTACACTGAATCATTAACTAACCTCACAGGCTGAATTCACAGAACACATAAAATTAAAAATGATGTTGGTTAATTTGTAGCTCAGTATATCAAGTGAACATACTCCATATGGAACTCTAAAAAAGTTTCCAAATTGTATTCAGCTATTATACCAGTCCTCTGGAGTGCGATCCAGCAAAATTAACCACCATCCCCATATTTATGCTGCTGTGTGAACTGAGAATACAAGGAATGTCTTTAAGTATTTACTGCCTTCCCTTTTGTTCCAGTTAAAAACTGTTTCCTTAGTGATACTAATCCTTTGGATTCTTAGACACCTGAATTGACTCCAGTGTACTTTGCTAAGAACTACTGAAACAGGATGCATACAGAACCATTTACCACAGCACCGTTTTATTAAATTGCAATCCAAATATAAACATTTATCGTGCTTTTCTTTCTTGGATGCTCCCATCTATGCATGCAGCACAGAAGTTATGAAAGCTATAGCGGAAGAAAACCGACTTTTGCAACATTTCCGAAGTTTATATATGGCTACTGATACTGTTTTCCGATAATGTTATGATATAAACACGAAGAATATCAACTTCTTACACAAACGGGGATTCATTGTGCTACAGTATCAGGTACTCGGCTGCTTTTCAAACTTCTGAAGTTGGTTCCTTATCGACCGATCCTCAAAGATTATTTACTTTCCAGCCTACTCCAAGGGAAGCTTCACCCCCACACAATTGCTATGAATCAACAACCCTCCAGTCCGGTACTTAAGCTCAGCTTCCATCTCACACGCTGAAAGGTGGGGCAGTATCAGCCCACCTCGTGGTACTCACAGATCGTATCCACCTCATCCAGCCGCGAAGCAGGAACCCATCACCCAGCAAGATGGGCTACCGAGACTCCGCCCATCTCCGGAGCCGCCTCCTCCGGAGACCTGCAAGCTCGACCCAAAAGAGAACCGCGCCACAGGACGGGAAGCGTTCATGTTCTCAACCAATCAGAGAACCAAATCCTCTTTTCGTATGCATTCTGGGAATAGTAGTTTGCAATTCAGAGAAGCAGGTTTGGCAATACCATAAAAACAGGAAATGAGCCCTACTCAATGAACCAAAGAAACAAAGCGTGAGGCATTTTGGTAACTGTAGTTTTTTTTGGGTGGGGGGTATTTTTGGCAGCAGTATTGGGCTTACACGTCGAGCAATTAATCAATTCCGTTCCGACTGCTTCTGAATGAAATTTGCCTGGAGGATATAATCTCCTTTGCTCCTTGCAAGAGAAAGATATTATTTCCAAATGAAAGGCATTGCTTTAAACCAGTGCTTCCCAAACCTGGGTAAATTATCCAGAATTGGGTAAAAGTGTTTTTTCTTTGGGTAACGACACATGAACCCATTACCCAATTACAACAGGGACATTTAAATTGACTTAAAGCCTTACCTAGATTGGATAAAAGGAGTTTCTGATAAGTGGTTTGGGGTAATGAAGGAAGAAGTTTGAGAAGCACTGCTTTAAACTAAAGAACTGACAATGTGAACTGAAAATGAAGGCTTCCCAGACAAAACGGATACATGTAGCAAGTTCTCAAAAGGCTTAGCGCTAGCACAGCAGTAACATAGATTACCTTTGACTGTTTTTAAATAAAACGAAAAACTCCCTTGTATTAAGCTCAACTCCCGGTGGCTTTACGGATGCATCTGTATAATTATCTTAGCAGCAAGTGGGAAGTGGCTTGCCATCGCCTTTCCTGTTTATTCAATTTCTCGGTGTAACTTACAGCCTTGGGATTTCCTGCTGATCCTCCATCCATGTACTTGCTTGGCTTGACCCTGCTTAGTTTCGAAGCCCAGACTAGGTAGCTTGAAAAGACACACAATTTGTATTAAACTAATTTCCCCAACATCACAATGAACACAAAACACTGAAGTATGAATCACAGTTACGCAGACATTTCCTATATATTGATAAATTACATGCAACTGTTTCCAGCTTTATAAGATACAAGGCCACAGAATTTACTGAATGAAGCTGTTTATTACAAAGTACCTGGTATCAGCTTGATTTTTTTTAGGACCTAGTACAACCATGTCATCGTTTTTCTGCCAGTTTAGACCTGCAAATCTGGATGGTGCTCCTGAAACCATGGAAAAAACGAATTCTTCTTTTTTTTAGAATCAAACAACTAGTGAAACAACAACAAAAAATAATGATCCAAGTGCACATTGAAGAAGAAAAAAATTAAGACTTTAGCATGACAGATGGATATTTTTCTGAGGAAGACTATTTACTGGTATCACGGAAATGCAGCCATGGACAACTGGCATTATGAGTTGTCCCCTGAGAAAAAAGGAAATGTCAGATCCATGAAATCAGACATGGATATTATTAAGTTCATATCATTTTTACATTCTTACATAGGATCTACCTGAAACAGTAATAAACTAATGAATCATAATTATGAAACCAACAAATATGGATCTGGTGCCTTTTGCATCACAATGCCACAAAAACAAGGATTCAAAGCATATACACTTTTGATTATTTTTAAAAAAATCTTAACCCCCTTCAGCACAATCAACACAAGCTATGAAAAGGATAACACTACCATAGATCAGAAACATCTCAGAAACAACCAACAGACTATTACAACCACACAGCATCATCATAGCACACAAACATCTAAAGCCCTCCAAAACATCTTAAGTAAACCAAAAGACCCAATAGCCCAAGAAGAAAAAACAGGAGTTATTTACAATGTACAATGCAAAGACTGTAACAGCCACTATGTAGGACAGACAGACAAAAGACTAGCAGAGCACATCCATGAATACCAGCAAGCAGTCTGAAGATATGATGAAACTCCTTAATCTCACAACACATGGACAGACTCAACCACAGTTTGAACTGGGAAACTGAGAGCATCCTAGACCAAGCTAAATCCAAAAACACTAGGAAATTCCTGGAAGCTTGTCATTCAGACAAATCAGCCATCAATAGACACATAAAAATAAACCATCACCATCAAATCATAGATCACACTGCCTTGGTATAAAGTACCAGAAATATTGGCTCAAGGCATGGATTCCCATGGACACTCATGATTTTACATGGGACCCACCATAAGCAATAGTCAAAACAAAAAAGGTGTATGTCTTCACAGAATGAGCTGTAACAATCATGGATCCCATTGATTATGGCACCCCCATACATATCTATGATCACAGGATTCCGTTTCACAATAAGTAGCTTTATGCAGAGTGCAGAAATAGGAATGTATGAGCCAAAGAAATTGAATGTAGGAAATAAGAAAAAAAAACAGATGATTAAATATATCTCTGTACAGTACTTTGTATCCTTGCAAACCGTCCTTGCTTTCAACATATCAATATACCAGTTCATACATTGCCTTTTATTCTTTAGCTTCTCACATCTCCATTTTTGAGGATCTTACCAATTCCATCCAACACAATTTTCTTGGTCTTCTTTTTTATTGATCTATTTATTTTCCCTTCATATATTTGTTCTGCAATTTGATCCTTATTCATTGTATCCTCATGACCAAACCACTTCAATATGCTGCTTTCAAACAGGTCACTCACTTTTGTATTCAATCCACATTTATTTAACATCTATTCATTCTTGACCCAATCCCTTCTGTGACATACTGAAGTGCTGCAACTTTGAAATACAGTATATTGTAAGTCTATAATTGCCAATAAAAGGAGTCATCATAAAAATAGATTTTTGACAGGAAACCACTGTCAAGGGGCTGACATATATTTCATGATTCACACAGTTTCCATATTGAAACTGGTATAGATTTGTCCTCTTAATGTTTCTGCCATCTGTTTGGGATCAAAAGATACAAAGAGAAGTTGAGCTCAAGCCAAGCTTCCAAATGAAGTTCCCAGCAGAATTTCATGCAGAGGGAGCAAAATGGGATCTTGAAGGAGTCTTCATTGTGCTAATGGCTAGAGGGTTGAAAAGAAATCCCTCAGTAGTAACAATGACCTCTGAATCCCATTCTCCAAAAAGGACTGATGCCATTGCTATACTAAATAACTTGTTCCAATCTGGAAAGATGCTTCTGAAGGAGAAAGTAATTGGGGATTCAGTAAACACTGAGAGATCTAAGAAAACCAAATAGTCACATCATCCTCATTCATTCTCATACCATACAGTATTTCCAGGTCAATCAGAAAAGTTTATGGTTCAAAACTCTGATTGGAAACCACACTGGAAAAAAATGAAAATAATTATTACTGTTTAATAGTGCCAGGAATTGATAGGCTACTATCCACTCTAGCACCATTTTTTAAAGTGGTATATTAGAAGCTGATTAATATTTTTCAAAAATGATTTTCAAGGAGCTTATTCAAAATTGCTTGAATTTAAAAACACGCTCTATTAAAATCATGAGGCTCTTTGAGGATCAGTATTTCATATTATTTGTTTGTACCTTGGTGACACCATGAAACAATTGTTCCAAGGTTATATTATCCAATCCTTTTATTTAATTATTACATTTGTGTACTCCGGTAATCTCCAGGGTCTCCTAGTGGTTACCAACAATACATAATCAAATTAAAACATCTACTGTATACATATAACATAGTTAAATTAAAAGTTAAATAAAGTTAAAATAAATAAAATGGAACCACAAAAAAGGCAACAGTGTATTTATTGGTTTATTTATTTATTTAATTTTAATATGCCTTTATTATTTTTATAAATAACTCAAGGCGGCGAACATACCTAATACTCCTTCCTCCTCCTATTTTCCCCACAACAACAACCCTGTGAGGTGGGTTGGGCTGAGAGAGAGTGACTGGCCCAAGATCACCCAGCCGGCTTTTGTGCCTCAGGCAGGACTAGAACTCACAGACTATCAATAAACATAGCACCAACCTGATTAGTCACCAAATGCTGTTCAGAAGAGCATTTTACATTTTAACCAATTTATAGAAAGCTGCCAAGAGAAAGCAAGACTACCTTCTAAGGGAATGCTTTCCCACAGTTCAATTTTTTTCCTGGGAAGAGCATATTGGATGGGTCAATTCCAGCTGGAGATGACAGTCCTGCAAAAATCTAGGCATCAAGCCCTACGGATGGCTTATTGATCAACATGCTCATGGTGATAAGTGCCAGCCAATAAGTGGGGCACTGCATTTTGTACCAGCTATAGTTGCCAAATGGTCTCCAAAAGTAGACCTATGTAGAACCCACTGCAGTAGCCCAGAGAAGTGGTATGAATAACTGTTACAAGGCTCTCACACTCCAGGGAGGGCTACAACTAGCACACCAACCAAAGCTGGCCAAAGGCACTCTGGGCTATGATCTGCACCTGTCTATCCAGCAGTAGCAGTGAATCCAGGAGGATCACCAATTACAGATCAGTCCCTTCAGGAATGGTGCTTCCATCTCAGTCACTTCTTATGTAATCTTTAATTTTTTTCTTCTTCTTGTGTTTCTCACTTTTTTGGTTTTTCTTCTTTTTGTAGTTTTTTGCTTTTTTGTAGTTTTTATCTTTGCTTTAAACTTAATAAAATTCTTATTAAAAAAAAAAGAATGGTGCTTCCATCTCCAGAGACAGTACCAGGACTGACATAGTATCACAGTGAATAAACAACAACTCTGTCTTGTCTGGACTCAGCTTTAACATGTTCAACCCATTCAACAGTTTCTAGACACCAAAGCCAGAATTTGACAACATCTCTGGCACAGCTCAGATGGTGATGTACAATTGGGTACCATTCACACACTGGTAATACCACACCCCATTCCTACATATGACATCAAGAGGATTTATGTCCCAGTCCCTGTTTTTGCTCCATGATGGTACCAGAAACTTTCAAATCATTGATTTGATTCACTATTCATTTTATTCAGATATAAGTAATCTGTGATTTATCTGTGGCTTCAGGTTGAACACATGTAAACAATTCACATAGGCCCCTGAGAATCAGTGCCTTGGATCTAAGTTTTTGCATTATGTTGGAGCTAGAAATAATTGGATCCATAATTGGATGTTCACTCCATTTGAGCATATAGGATTAGTGATGGTGACTTCAAATGGATCATACACAGAAATAATATGGTATCAAGAGACTGTGTACCTTGGATCCTCTATGCTTTTATGCCGCTGTAGTGCCCGCAAAAACAAACCCATGAGACTTACAGTTCGATGTTGTTGTTTATGACTTGTGTCCAGACCACCCTGAAAAATGATGTGAGATACAACCATTATTGTTACAAATTAATTGATGATTTGAATAAGTAGATCAAGATATACCTAATACAGTGTTTCTTAAAATGTCCTATGACCCCTGGGGGCAGGGCCGCAACTAGGGTCTGTGTCACCCAGGGCAAACATGGATTCCACACCCATTTTGGCGCTCCCCCGTGCGGCGCCCAGGGCACATGCCCTGCTTGCCCCCCCAAGTTGTGACCCTGCCTGGGGGTCCCCCAAGACCCTCTCGGGGGTCCTTGAAATCAAAATTGTTTGCCAGCCTATGTTGAAAAGTAATACAATATTAAAATCCCATCAAGCAATTGTGAGAAGTGGTAGCAGCAGTAAATGCAACAATTTTAATTTTAATATGGTAAATATTAATAGATATAACCCATACAAACAAAAGTTGTTTTGGAATCCTCCGTAATTGATAAAGGTAGGAAGGGTTCCTGAGAGAAAAAGTTTAAAAAACACTAACCTAACATTTCAAGAGGTCACATATGCTTATGGTTCAAGGAGGGAATTGCCAGATGAGACGGTAAGCAGTATTTCTTGAGTGCTTAGGATTTTGTGTTATCATCGTCTTGATATGTTCAAAGAATGATTTGGACATTGGGCCACGTAGTACATATTAGAAACAGAAAAGCTTGTTTTAAAATTATGCTTATTTTAGAAGATATGTCGCCAGGGAATGCATCCGTACTGCAGGAATTTGATCTAATTCCACCATAGCTGAAATCTTTTGTACCTTGAATGCGGTTTATCTGTGAAAAGATAAACCAGAGCCAACAGGATGCTAAAGGCGAATCAACAACCTGAGAAAGCGAAAGAGGAGCGAAACATGACAATCATTTCTTTCCACCAATAGCTATTAGCAATGCCTCCAAAAGCAACCAATGCGGTGCGACTCCAGAGACCTGGTTGGAGGGAGGCGGGAGGAGGTGACAGCTGGGGCCCGAAGGAACCGGAGGGAGGAAGAAGGCGCTGCAGGAAACTGGGTGGGTGGGGTCGGCGGAGCGGTGAGGCTCCCGAAGACCGGATGCGAGGTTCGTCCCCTCGGCGGAGAGAGCGGGCGATCTGCGCCGAAAGGCCCGAAAGGCGCGGGGTGTGGAGCGGAGCGGAGCCGAGGGGCGGGCTGGGGCTTGGGCTTTTCGCCCCCGAAGCGCCGAGGTGAGTCTCCGGAGGGAAGGAGCGGCCAGAGAGAGCGAGAGCCGGGCGGGCAGGGAAGGAGGAAGGGGCGAGCGAGCCTGCCCGTCGCGGGCAAGGAACGTCTTCGGGAGCGTGAGGCCGGGAGGCGGCGGGCGGCTAGGGCCCGCTTGAGCCGGGCTGGAGCGCCGGAGGGACCAGGGCGCGGGAGGCGCGGGGGCAGAGGCTTCCGGGCCCCGTTCCCCCGCCGTGGGAGGAGCGCGGGGGCGACCGGGTTAAACGGCGGGCTGGACGCTGGGCGCGGCGGCGGCGGCGGCGGGCGAGCAGTCCGGGAAAGCGGGCGGTGAGGCGTCCCGGGGAAGGCAGGGGCGCGCGAAGCCGGAGCGGGAGAGGGGTCGCCCTGAGGGGAGAGCACCGCAACATCCCGCGGAGCCGGGCGGCGAGGCCGACCTCGGGGGCAGGAGTTGCCATCCCGCGGCGGTTCTGGGAGCGCCCGTGACTGTCCTGCCTTCCCGGCTTAGGCCTCGGCTCGGGCTGGTTGGGTTTCCGACGGAATGCTGCCAGTTGGCTTCCTCTCCTCGGAGCTGCGCTGCCTGTCTTGTTTGTGGGGATCCTTTTGCTGAACCCTCGCTTCGCAGTCCAAAGGAGAGTAGGGATTGGAGAGGGGTTTTATTGTTTGTTTTATGGCTTCTCATTGCAGGGGGAGAAGCATAAAACTAGCAGGCTTTTCACAGTAATATTTTTATGTTTGTTACAGCAATAGTCTTCACAATATATTTTAGCAAAAGATTCACTTAGGGGTGGGTATTATCCCTTTGGCTGCATTTGCTTCCTTACTGCATTTTTAAAAGCCGGTAACAAGAGCAGTAGGAAGCAGTAGCGGTTTTCATTTTTTTTTTTTTTCATCCATTAAGACAGCGGTGTGGGTTGGAAGAGGATAGAAGAAAGGACAGGAAACAATCTGGAAACCCTGTTCAGATTTAACCAGTATTAATTTATTTCTCATTTACATTGTGGTTGTATTCCTTCACAACAGAGAGTTGTGCAAAATGGGCTTCCCCTTATAAGAAAAAAAAAAAGTCCCCACTTCCAGAATTCATTAGGTGCTAGACAAACACTTCTTTATACTCTTTGGGGAAGTATAGTAATGCAACTATTTTCTTGCAGCCTTTCTTTTCCCTTTCATTTTCAGAATCAGAAAGAAGTTGTTCATATGTTCAGAAGTAAGGATGTTGTAATTTAATAGATTTATGTAAGAAGCTCCATCCTAGAAGAAAGCTCATAGGTGCTTTGGAAAGTCAGTTGTTTCATTACTGATTTAAATTTTTGACTGCATCTTTAATTACAGAGACATATACTGTATACTCATTGTCATTTTAGTGGCAAAATGGCAGATTCTAATAGCACATTTTTGTGTATAAAATGAAGGCTAAATGGGTGCATTAAGCCTCTGATAGGCTTAACATACCTGTTCTAATAGCCCCCAAGAGACTAAAACAATCAGTTCTTCCTTATTCAATTATATCACTGTCTCTTCTTGCAAGGTTTGGGAGGATGGGAATCAAGTTCACTAGTTAATACTATCTTAACAGTGGACAAATGCAATCCAATATAAGCCAATTGACAGTAGTTTTCTACTTTCCAGTTTTGAATATTTGTTTACCTTTGCAGTTTCATATCAGTTTTCAGAAGAACAAATGATTTTTAATGAAAATATGTCTTAATATTACATCTTAATAAAGTGGGATCCCTGAGAAGTGGGGGAGACTTTTCTGAATGGGTATATGGAAAATGGAGTTATCACAATTTTTTTTAATAAGGAACATGTTTTCTCTATGTCCACTAGCAGAATGGCATCTGTCCACAGAGTAGCTTCTCTTCCTCTCCTGTATTTTCTTCATGAATGAGGGATGAACACTCAGAGTTAATATTACTCCTCCACATCTCTTTGTGGTGGAAATTGGGAAATATTGTATGGCACACAAATAATGATATATATCTAAATAGCAGCCTCAACTCCTTTAAAGTTAAAATACCATTAGCAAACTGCAGAGGTCCCTGCTTTGACTTGTAGAATGGAAAAAACAGCTGGAAAAACTCTGCATAAGATAGATAGATAGATAGATAGATAGATAGATAATTTATTTTCTATCCTGCATTTATTATTTTTATAAAAAACTCAAGGCGGCGAACAAACCTAATACTCCTTCCTCCTTCTCTTTTCCCCACAACAACAACCCTGTAAGGTGAGTTGGGCTGAGAGAGGAACTGGCCCAAGGTCACCCAGCCAGCTTTCATGCCTAAGGTGGGACTAGAACTCATCATCTCCTGGTTTGTAGCCCGTTGCCTTAACCACTAGACCAAACTGGGTCTCTATTCTATTCGTGTTTTTCACACAGTGCTTTGGAGTGTAATATTACTTCACTTGTTTCTCTTCTTCTCATTTTGATTGTGACAAAATGAAAGAATCCAAAGAGAAGGTAAAGTAAACAAAAACATCCTAAGTGTATGTTTGAAAATTCCATATACCTCCTGATTACTAGGTACCAGGAGGTACTACTACTCATTACTAATTACAAACAATAGTATGTTGGCTTGCAAGATAGTTTTAGATTAGAAATCTTAATTTTCATGGAATGACATGAGAATGTCTGCAGTAAGACTTGCTTTGGTTGCACTTGTGGCATGTTGAGCCAAATGTGTCAAAATTGACCACCACAGTAGTTAATGGTGTATGTAGAAATAGGAATCCATAGGGTGGTGATAATTGTATGTTACATTCCAGTGAGTGGTGATAATGGAGGAACCAGGGATGAATCTGGGCAACTTGGAGACTTCTTTATCTGAGGTAGCTACTTAGATCTAATAGTTCTATCTAGTGAGTCAACACTGCCATCTTCATTGTTGCAGTTGTTCTGCATGCAGATTGTTTGCCCTTCTGTATGTCAGTCACACCATTTTTTGTTTACTATTTATGAATGTTTTATTCATATTTTCTTCAGATTTGACTACTGAACTTCTTTAGTGAAGGCAGCTGAAATATGATTGTCAGTCCTATTTGAAACGTTTAATTTGTACTCTCTGCAAATACATCCCAGAAATGAAGCAATGTCTATAATGGAGGGAAACCTTCCCCGCAAAAAAAGAATATTTGGTATACAAAGTACTAATGGACTATTTATTATGATATGGACTAAAAACAAAGTAATTGAAGAAGTAGTTGCAGACTATTAGCTAGGCATTTCATGGGTATAGGGATATCTGCCCATATGTGCACAGTGCCCATGAGTGACATGTTGCCTGACACTACCAAGATGGATTACAATTGGGGAAGCTACTCCACATTGGGTTGCCACAGCTGAAAAAGCCAGGTCTTTAGTGTATTTTCTAATCATGGTAGGAAAAAAAATAGGGCTTCAAAGAAGGGAAGATATTGTCCAGACTATCTGTTCCTGTATCTCTTAAAGCTTTAAACATCAGGAACATCAACTTGAGTCTGGGAACAAATTGTAAATCAGAAAGCTAAGATATGAGATATACAGTGTTAATCTGAGTAGCTTCTAGAGACCTCTTGTTTTGGCAACTGTATTATTCAGTCTTGGTCTAATAATGAACTAATAAAGATATATTTAAGGGTCTATTAAGCTATTTCTAAGTTTAGGTTTTATTATATTATGAATTAAATTTGTAGATAAATAAGCATAGGAAAACATTTATTTTCATATATGTTATATAAGAGGCTTATACAAAGTTTTAGATATTAAATTGGGAGATAATGGTTTTTGTAGAGGAGGAATAAATATAAAATATAATAAGACTTATGGCTTAAAACTATTCCTGTAATTCTTATGGTTCTCTTTCTTCTGTATCTTATTTTACAGGTGCATACTGTATTCTACCTTTTGTGTCTTTAGCTCATTTTTTAAGGTTTCTATTTCTGTTCATCATATTTAATTTCTATAAACATTTTGCAACAAAATATTACAGGGTGCTGTCTGGGAAAATTGCCAGGAAAAGCTAAATTGGAATATATTTATTTTTGCAAATACTCAAAATCATTAGTAAAAAGATCTTTTGAAACTAGTACTGAATATGTGGGAAATAACCATTTTGTTACCCTTCTCTTGACATCCTGCATCAAAAGTATAAAGAGCCACACTTTTCATTCACTTTCGTTTGGTCCCGGCTGCTGCACTTGGAAAATTGCTTCACTAGGAATGTATTTTACTCTGGGGAAGAAAACAATACTTGCCATCTGACTTTTGCCTGATTCCCAACAGTTGTGTGCTTGTACTAATTAATATCTAAAAAGGATTGGTAGGCCCTCAAAAAGCAGGAGTATCGAATAAGTGAGGGAATTTATGTCTTGGATTATTTAGAAACAGTTTCCATTGTTAAAAACTTAGAAATTAATTTCTTAGATTAGGGTTCAAAATTGGTAGAGGCAATGGAAGATTATCTGGGTGAGAAGCATTTGGTAAAAGAAAGGGTTTGGACCAAACTTGATCTCTCCTTATTTGTTAACTTGGCTTATCATGTAGAAGTGTAACTTTTACTTGAACTGCTATTTTGCAAGGAAGATATAGTATAGGATATTTGGATACTGCTCATATTGAGTCAAATTCTACCATTAAAGACATTAATGCTTTGGAGATCATGATGGCCTTTGCTGGCCTTTCGTAAAGCCCTAAAGGCCTGGGCCTGGGGCTCCAAGCGTGTGCAGGGAGTTGTTTCTTGGTTGTATTAGTGATTTGGGTTTGATGTGTCTTTGCTACTTTGCATTTTAATTTTTGTAATGCTTGTAATTGTTTTTATTTTATTTCTGTTCACCATCCAGAGTCACTTGTTGAGATGGCCGGCCATATAAATTGAATGAATGAATGAACAGACACATTAAGTATTTTGTTATGTAATTGTCCTTTTTGTAGAATATTCTAATACTGAAATTTTAAATTTTTCTTTTCTTTTCCTAGAAAGCTGACAACTGAACTGGTTATAAATATAATAGGACATAGCTTACCATTTATTTGTAATGAACTTATACTACTTAAAATTAGTCAGGATTATATCCTTATTGCTGATACTTTACTATTGCAGAAGAAATCCTGTTGTTAATAGCCAGACATTGGAAAACACCTGTCAGTCATGGCTGAGTTGTCACCTGAAGAAATTCAGCTGAGAGCCCATCAAGTTACAGATGAGGTAAATATCTCAAATAATATATTGTTGGCCAGTAATTTGAGTAGGAAAACTTCGTAGAGTGCATGACCACCACTAAAATCAATTGGTTATCCTACATTGCTTTGATAATATTGCATTGAGGGGGAGGTTTTAAATCATCTAGATCATTTGAACTTAGAAACAAGAATATGTGGGGGGGGTTTAGGATTAATGGATTTTCTGAAAGGAGAGAGCCTTGTTTGTCTATCATGCATAGCCCAGCGTGCAAAAAAATATATATTTATGTTTCCCACCCAGGCCTGTCTCTTAAACTCTACACTGCATGCACAATTATTAGGCAAGTTGTATTTTTGAGGATGAATTTCATTATTGAACAACTACAGTGCTCTCGGTCAATCCAAAATGTTAATAAACCTCAAACCTGAATATTTAAGAAAGTAAAAGTGAGGTTTTGGCTTTCTTAGGAGCATATCTATGTGCGCACAATTATTGGGCAACTATTAGTGTGCAGAATTATTATGCAACTAAATGAAAAACTAAAATTCCCCCATCTCACTCATTTATTTTCATCTGTTAAAGTGAGAATAATAAACAACTCAAAATTTACAAATAAACATCTCTGACATTTCAAACAAAAAATCAGTGACCAATATAGCCACCTTTCTTTGCAATAACAGTCATAAGCCTTCCATTCATGGAGTCTGTCAGTTTCTTGATCTGTTGACAATTAACTTTTTGTGCAGCAGCAACCACAGCCTCCCAGACACTGTTCAGAGAGGTGTACTGTTTTCCTTCACCATAAATCTCCCGTTTGAGAAGGGCCCACAAGTTCTCAATAGGGTTTAGGTCAGGTGAGGAAGGGGGCCATGTGATCGTTCTTTCATCTTTGAAGCCTTTACTGGCTAGCCACTCAGTGGAGTACTTCGATGCATGCGATGGAGCATTGTCCTGCATAAACATCATGGTCTTCTTAAAAGATGCAGACTTTTTCCTGTACCACTGCTTGAAGAAAGTGTCTTCTAAAATCTGGCAGTAGGTTTGGGAGTTGATCTTGAGTCCATCTTCAACCCGAAAAGCTCCAAGTAGCTCATCTTTAATCATACCAGCCCATACCAGTACCCCACCTCCACCTTGCTGGCGTCCGAGTTGAAGTGGAGCTCTGTGCCTGTTACTGATCCAGCCACGGGCCCATCCATCTGGTCCGTCAAGAGTCACTCTCATCTCATCAGTCCATAAAACCTTTGAAAACTCTGTCTTCAGATATTTCTTGGTTTTAACTTATGTGTCTTGTTCAGTGGTGGTTGAGTTTCAGGCTTCCTTACCTTGGCCATGTCTCTGGGCACTGAACACCTGTACTTCTGGGCACTCCAGGTAGGTTGCAGTTCTGAAATATGACAGCACTGGAGGATAATGGGTTCCTGGTAGCTTCACGTTTGATTCTTCTCAAATCTTTGGCAGTTAATTTGTGTCTTTTTTTCTCAACACGTTTCTTGCGACCCTGTTGACTATTTGCAACAAAACGTTTGATGGTTCTGTGGTCACACCCCAATATCTTAGCAATTTCAAGAGTGCTGCATCCCTCTGAAAGACTTTGTACGATTTTTGACTTTTCAGAGTCAGTTAAATCTCTTTTTTGGCCCATTTTGCCTGAGGAAAAGAAGCTGCCTAATAATTATGCACACCTTGATATAGGGTGTTGATCTCCTTAGGCCACACCCTCCCTCATTACACAAATACACATCACCTGATATGCTTATATCCAATAAGCATTCAGGTTTATACAGCTTGGAGGTGGAAAATATGCATAAAAATGATGATACGGTCAAAATACTCACTTGCCTAATAATTGTGCACACTGTGTAAAGCGATTCACTAAGACACGACATTTGTAACTGAGGCTGCAATTGTGTTTCCAAATGTGGAAGTAGTCGTCCCCAGACTCCAAATCAAACTTAGAAATGAGATAGATTGAAAAAGCATTCTTCTTACAGCTGCAAATAATAGCTGGTTGTATACAATACCACATTCAGTTACTTGATTCTGTGCATCCAGATGTAGCAAATTCCTAGCCATCACAGAAAACTTGTTGCAAAGAAAATAATTTTCCCTTCCCTTACTCTCTCAGCCTCCTTCCCACTTGAAAGGGCAAGGAGCTGGTGTACGTAGATCTGCAGTATTTACAACTATGGATGAGATGTTACAAGTGAAGAGAGTCGGAGTTGGAAAAGCAGAATAAATGTCCCCTTATTTTAAACTTTGTGTAGCCCAATCCAGCCTGCAGAATGGAATTAGAAAGAAAGTGAATTAAAAAATTAGAAACAATTTTATTTCTTAAACAATAAATATCCCCCTTGCAAAAACACAATAAAAACCCATTCTGATTTCTTTTCTGCAAGCTGAGCATTCTACAAATTAAATTTTCTCATAAAATTCAGGATTAACCTGTGGAAGTAACTGCTTCTGCTGAGGTTCCTTCTTAGCACAGCGACCAGTAAGTGCTGAGGGCTTGATTTTCAGTCTGCAGAACAGGCTATTGTGGAAACGTGCAACTTCTGGCAGGCAGACTGTGCATGCTTTTGAAAGGGGGATCATGGGCTATGTAAAAAATGGACAGGGAAATATATTTAAAATAGCTTGAGCCACTGAAATTAAATAAAAAGTTAAATTCATTCATACTTATTCTCATCTGTGGGCAATATGGGAAGATAGGTTAAGATGAGAGAGGTTATGGTTAAGATGTGAGATAGGTTAGGATGAGAGAGAATGACTGGCCCAAAATCACCCAGTGTGCTCTAGTCAAATGGGGCCTTTAGTCTATACATGCACACATACTTGTACATGCACCCATAACACTGAAACAGTGTTTTACATATTTATATTCCTGACTGCATTTGTCGTGAACCCTTTTCATTTGTACCCCTGTAGCGCTAATAGGAGCAACAACAGATGGAGGAAAGGTGGATCAAAGGTTGAGAGCAAGAAAGAATAGAGGAGGACTAGATCCTGGTCTAATGAGTAGGGAATGGGGGGTGAGGGGTTGATTCTGAGCTGAGGAAGACTGAAATGTGGCCGAAGGGGCAGGGAAGGAGAAGAGATGTGGTGGGAAAGATTTGGGGATGGGAAAAGGGAAGAAGGGGCTGGGCTTGGAAGTGGGAAATTGGGAAAGCAACAGATGAAATAGGGCAGAGAGGAACATGATGACTGAGCAGAAGCAGAATAGAGGAACCAAGAAAGGAAAAGTGGAGAAGAGCAGGAACATGGGGAAGAAATGGGGAGCAATAGGGAATAGTAGGGACATCATAAGGGAAGTAACAAAGGAACTGGGAGAGAACAATAAGATGATGTGCAGAAAAGAAAATGGGGCGGAAAAGATGGTAATATTATAGAGGCTGCACTTTAGTGTGCCTCCCTTTCCCAGAGACACTATTTTAGCCCCACAAGGCCATTCCAGGGCTAGCAGAATGTCACACGCTGCTGCTCCCAGGTTCCGCTTATGGTCACTCACACACACTCTTGCAGCCTATTGAGGCACACAGATCTTGTAAGCCCCCCTTGCTTTTTACCTGGGTTTTCCAGATAGGTGCAGCTTGAGCAGACAAGACACACAGCCCTGGTCAACAGCCAGGAAATAATTAGGGACACACACAAATAACTTTCAACCAAACGCTGAGGCACAACAGGTTCTTTGAAATACACGGAGACCCAGTGAATTTAAAGTAACAGCAAAACTTTACTGGTTGCAAGGTATATTTGCTCTTTCTCACATACACATACACACTCATCCACACCAGGCTAGCAGCTACTCTTGCCTTGTTAATTTATAGTCTGATAGCTGTTGGTGGGATGGGGGCGTGTTTCCATGTGCTCAGGCCCAACTTCCTTTATCTGGTTCAGGTGACATTTTTCTTTTGTTTCCTTAACAACTTGCTTTCTTCTTATCTACCTCCCTGAAGGGATCTTTTAGACAAGTTTCCTGGCTTTTGTCCTCTGCTTATGTGCCTGCTTCATCTTTAGGTTATGGCAGCTTCAGCCTAGTCTCACAGTGGCCTGTTTTGTAAGGCTGCTGTGGAACTGCCATTGCAACAATTCCCATCCTCTTCACACTGCCAGAACAGACCATCAAGGGGCAGTGTCACCAGGCTTGTAAGAGAGAGGTAGAGCCTTGCCAATGGCTTGTTTCAGCTTGCTATCACCACAGCCATGATACAGCAAACTTCAGACTCTAATAAGAAAGTTTTTAGATTCCCAGCTGGACCGAGTTGCACAGTCTAAAAAGAGGGTTTGTCTGGAAGATATTGGCTTCATGATATTGGCTTTAAAATATCACTAATCAAGACAAAACCTTGCTTAGTTGTGTTGTGTCAGATCCAAGGGTATACTGTAGTGCTTAATTAATTAAAGCAATGTCTAAAATTATATAATTATTACATATCTCTAAAAATCTGCATGCCTGAAATGAAATTTGTCTTTATTTTAGTCTTTGGAAAGCACAAGGAGGATCCTTGGCATGGCCATTGAGGTAAGGAAAAGGTTAAAAGCCTTTTTGTTCCAGGGGTGGGAAATCAGGTGGAGAAGATCAAATGAAATTGAGTGTATTATCTTCATCAGGTATTGCACCTGTGGATGTATTTCTCAGATTTGTTTAGAAAGCTTCCATGATGAAAGAGCAGTAACATTGCAACTTTATACAAAGTGGAAATAATAATTTTATCATAGAAAGCAACAGATTCACCAGATACACCTGCATTGCAAAATATCTTGCAATGTTGGGATACCTTTTTATTATACCTGGAAGAGAATTTTACAAGGTGGTATTAATGCAAATATATTATGCTAAAAAAAATTGTATGTAATTATTTACTAGTATCTCCACAGAATAGCCTATAGTAAATTGTGTCAGTCTAATTCCTTAATGTAGTGATTCTGTATTTCTCATTTTTTTTCCCATTATAGTCCCAAGACGCTGGAATCAAAACTATTACCATGCTAGATGAACAAGGCGGTGAGTTGCACATGTGTAATAAAGAACAATGTGACATCTTTGATCATAAAGTTTCAAATTCTTTATTTCATAGTGATAGATAATAAAGATACATAATTAATGCAGTCCAGATGCAGGCATGGCCATCATCCACAGGCTTGCAGTGGTTTCCAGAAACATTAATACCTCTTAAACTGCTTTTAAATGCTTTTTAAGAAACATTTTGAATGCAGACCTTCCTATATGAAGTGTAAGCATTTTACATCGTTTAAGGTTTCTAAAGCTTCTTTTTTTTTCTAGAAAAGTTAAACCACATAGAAGAAGGTATGGATCAAATAAACAAAGACATGAAAGAAGCTGAAAAGAACTTGACAGAGCTTAATAAGTGCTGTGGTCTGTGTGTCTGTCCTTGCAATAGGTCAGTTAAAAGCAGATTGGTAAGATGCTTTTTTCAAGGAACAATACCCCATATAGAACTTTAGTGAGTGGAAAATTTAATTAAAGGTTATTTTTCTCTCTGATGGAAAAAAAGATACAGAATTCAGAACACGAAATGGACATTGTGCTAATCCGTGGTTTGTGTTCACTTGTAATCCTGAACTATAAACCATGATTTATAAACAACAGCAACTGGGTTCGCATAACATGATAAGCAAAGTTCAAAGAAATCACATTTTACCTTAGCATAGTCCCAACCACTGATGGCATTCATATGGTATTCTTTAATTATATGCCATTAAGTCAGGTTGACTCTGAGCAACTGCATAGACAGATCTTCTCTAGGATGATCTGACCCCAACCCGCTCCTTCAGGTTTTCCAATGGTGTGTTATCCAAAACGTATGAAGGCATGCAAGTGTGACTATTGACTCCTCCCTCCAGATCCATGAAGCCTGAAAACTTCTGTTGCAGAGGTTGGTTGTGTGGACCCCAAAACAAAGATTTTATTATTGTCGTTTGAAAAGCATAAGATTTTTTCACCCCAAATTTTAAAAGATTTCAGACAAGAACACTGATGTCTTGCGAAATTTCAGCCTTTTAAAAATGTATTTGTTTTTTAAAAAAGAATTTTGGAGTCCCATGCCATGACAAGCACCAGCTATGGTTGCTGTCTCCTGGTTTTTGTTGCAATTCACAAAAATGTTCTGTTCTGTGTAGTGGTTCATATGAAGGAAAAAGTTGGGAAATGCTTATTTAGACTTACTTGTCCATAAGGTTAGCCTGTGAATAAAGTAATGCCTAGAATGTTTTAAGTTTATTTGGGGCTTGTTTTGTTTTGGTTTTCTGGTAATAACAAGTAGGAGTTGTGGTGGATGACATAATAAAGTTTAAACAATGAATGGCAGTTGTTTTCAAGCTACGCGAGTCAAAAGAAGAAAAGCCAGTGGTCATGCACCAGTAGTTATGCATTATAAGGCATAGTTAGATGTGCAAATATACCTGTGACTTAAATCTGGTAGTGTATGGGGATGGGGAAGCTAAATCAATAATACTAGTTCGGATTGTGTTTTAAATTACCTATTAAATATTTGGAAGGAATTATTGTCAATATTAATCAGACTTAAAATAACAATTCATGGTAAAGTTGTAGAATTTTTTTCCCCAGTTTGAGTGAGAACAATATATGTGTCAGTTTAATGAAGGCTTACAGGGAAATATACTATGTAATAGGTTTTTTTCCTCCTGTTACTATATTCTTATCCTTCACTCTGAAAAGTATGAGGCTTTTGTGATACTTTAAATTTTTGTACACTAGAGAAGTAATTATGTGGAATTTTCAATATGCTTGATAACAAAATAGTATCTAAGGCAAGTAGAGGAGGAGGAGGAAGAATAGGATGGATCTGAAGTGGATGAACTAATGAAATGAAACTCCTTGTTTCCTAGAGCTAAATTATATGACTTTCCACTAGTATACCACAGCATTATTACAAATTATGAATATAGTATTCACAATATTTTTTCTTCCTGTTCTGTGTTAAAGCTGGTTTTTTCTTACTATAGACATACTCTCAGCTGTACTTTGAAATAGTTTGTCACCTAACAAATAGTTATCTGTTTGCTTGTCTTACTGTTCACTCTTTTTTCATTCTCTCCTAATCACCCCACTTTTCCTTATAATAAAATGAAGATTTAACATCAGAGGTTGGATCCACTTAATTGGTCAAAATGGAATTTAGGAAAATCCCAGTGTTAAGAAGCAGTTTGTATTGCTAACCAGCTGCCTAAAGGTGATGTTCTAACAAGATGCATGTCTGCATGTGCATGTTTTCTTAACATGCAAGCAATCTTGTGATGGTCCATAGTTGTGTTGTATCTGTGCCATGTTGCTTGTAGTTTATATTTAGTTATTTATTCTGATTGGATTAATCTGAAATAATAGTTACGATGTTTAGAATGCAACTAGTGGTTGATATACAATTTAAGTCTATTAGGATTTTCTTTTCAGGAAAATAATAGCTCATATACAGATTTTAAAATTTTGGAGGAATAATCTGAAATGTTATGATAGTGTTCACCATTGTTTTAACTGTGATCCACCACATGGAGAAAATGTTTTTTGTCTAGCAGTGCCCAGCATGCAACTGTCTTGTAAGAATGCCTGTACAGTGACCTCAGAATTCCAACTATGTTTCTCAGTTTAAAAATATTGGGGACCACTGTGCTGTATTCACACAGCAGGCTAATCCCAAAACCAAATAAAAATAAAATATTATAGCATAATACAGTATAAAACAATACATATAAGTTTTATCTTGGTCATATGAATGTTGGAATAGAAAATTTAGTTTTGTATTTATTACTCCATTTTTGTCACCATTCTGATAATGGTTATCTGATACATGATTGGGTGAAATCACTATTATATAATTTTCTCAATTTTTTGTTTGTGCCTTTGAGTCAGTTTTTTGACTCCTGGCAATTGCCTGGACAAGTCCCTGCAGTTTTCTTGGCAAGGTTTTTCAGAAGTGGCTTGCCATTGCCTCCTTCCAAGGGCTGAGAGAGAGTGACTGGCCAAGGTCACCCAGCTAGCTTCATGCCTAAGGCAGGACTAGAGCTCACAGTCGCTCAGTTTCTAGTCTATTGCCTTAACTACTACACTAAACTGGCTCTCTAATTTTCTCCATGTGAAAGGTCCCCTGTGCAAGCCTGTCTGACCCTTTGGGGGGATGCCGCTTTCGTGACGTTTTCTTGGCAGACTATAGCGGGGTAGTTTGCCATTGCCTTCCCCAGTCGTCTCCTTCCCCAGCAAGCTGGGTGCTCATTTTACCGACCTCGGAAGGAAGGAAGGCTGAGTCGACCTGAGCCGGCTACCTGAGAATCCAGCTTCCGCTGGGATTGTACTCGGGTCACGGGGAGAGTTTCGATTGCAGTACTGCCACCTACCACTCTGCGCCACACGAGGCTCCAATTTTCTCCATACAATGCATTAAATAAAAGATGCTCCATAAATATAATGCTAAGTGGTATATACATATATTTTATTTCCTAATCATGCACTTGATTGTATTATAAGCTATAAAGCAGCTTATATAGAAGCTACTTACAACTAAGTTGTAAGGAATGAGCTAACATAGTTTAAAATATAAATATGGAATGTGAATTTCATAAAAGTAAATCCAACACCAATCCAACACCAAAAAGACTTATGCCTATTAAAAAGGACTTCCCTTCACTCTTATCTGCATTCCATGTATGTGTCTCAAACCTGATACTGAGGATCCCACTCCTCCAAAGTAGATTTAGAAGGGGTATATCGTCAGGTGGAGGGCAAGTGCAGTTACTCCTTGCTTAACGACCAGTTGCTTAACAACCAGTCAAACTTAAAACGGGTGCTTTATGGCCTGTAAAGCACTTCCGGCCATCACGAAACGCGTACACACACCTGGAATAACATGATTGCAATCTAGGTGGTTGGAAACCTGCTCACTCTTATGACAGGTTGCCAAGCACCCTGCAATCACGTGAGCACCATTTGCGATCTTTCTCAGAAAGTCAATGGGAAAGCCAGCAGGGAAGGTTACAAGGTGCTGCTGCCTACCGAGAGGACTCCCTCTTGTCTCTGGGTGCTGTTTCAAGAGCTACCTGCCGAAGGATTCCTGTTCTGTGCAAGCAGGCATGAAGGATTTAGCTAAATCCTCCATGCCTGCTTGTACGGAACTGGAATCTCAAAGGATTCCTTCCAACCCCCGGAGGCACCCCACACTCCTTATCTTATGCCCTACCTCTCTGCTCAGGGGCTGAGTATCCTGCTTGGATCTCAGCTCACTGTTGGCTCTAGGGACTGTTTCAAGAGCTCCCTGCCAAAGGAGTCTCAGACCCTGAGTAGAGAGGCGGCGCGTAAGGTAAGGAGTGTGGGGTGCCTCCAGGGGGTGGGTGGAATCCTTCGGCAGGGAGCTCTTGAAACAGCACCCATGAGAGGGAGACGGCATGCAGCCTGCGCCGGGCCTCCCAGGGTCTCCCCCACCCTGAGGCACCCTCGCTCCTTACCTGGGACTCTGTCTGCTTAATGACTGCAAGATTGCTTAACGACCGCAACTGGGAGTGCTGATACTGTGGTTGTTGAGCAAAGCAGTCACATGCTTGCTTAACAACAACTTCACTCAATGACCAAGATTCCGGTCCCAATTGTGGTAGTTAATTGAGGACTACCTTTAGATTATTACATATTGATAGATGCTAATTTTGTCAGCAAATAGCCAGCTTTAGTTCACTAATCTATGGGAAATGACTCTAAGGCTTAAATCATTTTGGATATTATTATTATTTCAGCTATAAGTATAAAATACAGTGCTTTAATATACATGTTGATTTACCTGGAAATCAAAGCTAACTTCTTGTGGTTTTCTATTGAGTATCAAATGTATGTTCTTATGACACACTATAGCATATCTGGTGCTAACTGTGGGTAAGTCAATTATCTTCCTGTTATTTCAGCACTAGTGACATGGCAAATCATACTAGCCATAAATTGCTGGTTAACATTTATGTTGACTGGTATCCTGGCCTCCTGTGCAGTAACTAGTCAGTTGACATTTCTTGGTATTTTAAATACATTTCTGTAAAAATGCTTTTAAAAATCCATGGTAGGCCAATCAGGGTTGGAATTTTCACTGACTTGGGCAGGTGTGGGAACCTCTACCTCCTCTGTCAAATTTGCTCCAACCCACACAGGAGATAGTTAAAAAAAGATGGAAGCAGCAGAGACCAGAGCATAGGAACAGGATTAAGTATAGATTAACCCCCCTTTCCAATTTTGGTTGATAAACTCAACTGTCATTCAAAGGAATAAACCAGTGACAAGCTATGATCACAAATTATAGTAAAATCAGTTCTGAACCAAATTTAACATGTGATCCAGGGTGAGACATTACATTAGCCTAATATACATTTGGGTATTGTATGAACTACTAGGGACGCATTGGCGCTGCGGGTTAAACCGCTGAGCTGGCTGATCAGAAGGTCGGTGGTTCAAATCCGCGTGACGGGGTGAGCTCCCATTGCTAGTCCCAGCTCCTGCCAACCTAGCAGTTCAAAAACTTGCAAATGTGAGTAGATTAATAGGTACCACTTCAGTGGGCAGGTAACGGCGTTCCGTTTAGTCATGCCGGCCACATGACCACGGAAGTGTCTACGGACAAACGCCTGCTCTTCAGCTTTGAAACGGAGATGAGCTCCTCCCCCTAGAGTTGGACATGACTGGACTTAGTGTCAAGGGAAACCTTTACCTTTACCTATTGTATGAACTAGGTCATATTTTGTGGTGAACCTGGGTTTGTTTACTAGTGTCATACGAAACAATCTTTGGCATTCCCTAGTATTATTTCAAAATAGCTAAGTTAGAACTGTGTATCTTTTTAGCTAATTGGAAGTTATTCTGTTTTTCTTACAGAACAAAGAATTTTGAGTCTAGTAAAGCATATAAGACAACTTGGGGTGAGAACGTTGAGAATTCAGGTGATCACGTAATATCTAGACAACCAGGACGGGCAGGAAATTACCAACCACAGACCTCAGGAGGACCAGCTGGAGGATACATAACACGGTAAATAGTTTCTTCTTCCTTCACTGCTGAATACATATTCAGTATCTGTTCCTCTGCAGCAGTATTGGGGTATTTAAAAACCATCAGGAGAAGCTTATTCTATGTAAGCCATAAATGGTTATTCTAAACAATATTTAGTGATTTTTCAAAGATTCCGAATAATAAGATCACTTTCTGAGTCAAATTTTCCAACAAGATTGGTAGAATTCATAAAGGTGTTTATAAAAGCATAGGTTTATTTTTATACTCATTTAAAAATTGCCAGTTAGATATATTTTGAGACTGAAGCTATGAAATGTTTGTGTGAGATAGGGTTAGAGTTAGGGCTATTTATGATTGTGTTATTTAATTTTACCTTTTGTTTATGGTTTTAGTATTTTTATAATTGTTCTGATTTAACTGTTTTCATTTCTATCGTGAACTGCCCTAGGGCAGTTTGACAGGTGTGAGCAGATAGGTAGGTAGGTAGGTAGGTAGATAGATATGTAGATAGCACCACTGATGAAAACCTGGTTTCTTATAATGAAGAAGAAGGAACTTGCAAATACTCAACGTAGGTTTCTTTTGATATTTTGAAAAGGGTAACAAATGATGCCAGAGAAGATGAGATGGAGGAGAACTTAACTCAAGTGGGACACATCTTGGGAAATCTGAAAAATATGGCCGTGGATATGGGCACCGAGATCGATTCACAAAACAAGCAGATAGATCGGATAAATGAGAAGGTAAGAAGTGAGAACCGGATCCTTGCAACCTTAATTATCAGAGACTTAATTGCTAAGATGAGTAGCTAACTGTTCTGGAGTACTGTACCATGTTGTAGAGAGGTACGCCAGAACCTGTCCTTACTCTCTTGTCTGGACCACATTCTTCCACCCAAAGCATTCTTCCATCTACAATATATTTAAACCTGATTTCATGGTGAACACTTTGGGCATTGTCAGTACTTCTCCACCAGAATTCATGGCTGGATGTTTTGGAACCTGAAATAATATTTCCATCATGGTACAGTGTCAAAAATAAAATAAATACCAATACCAATAAATATTGCAGCATTGGAAGTAGGGAACACATTTGAAGAGGATATTATAGGTGCTTTCTGATCATTGCTGTCAATTCATAAAATGGCTTCCAATAACAAAACACTAATTTCCAGGAAGACCAAAAAAAAAGCAATTTGCCCAAGAACTGAACTACAACATAAATCTAGAATCTGATGCAAACTCACATATTTGTCCCCACAAAGCACAACAAAATAGCCAGGCAAACTGATGATGCCCAGAGAAATATGCTTGTGTTGGTGAATCATTCCCTTCTACCCATGCACAAAACAAGCACGCTGTGTATACGCTGAAGGCGTATATCACATTCAGCTACAGACCAGATCCTGGGTGGTGATTAAAAGCAGATTTTTGTTGCTTAGAATAGAACAAATACACCTGAAGCTGTTTTATTCTGACTCAGACTTTCACAAAGTTTTGTACTTGTTTCTCTGAAACGCTGGTGTTCTGTGAAGGGTAACCCAGTGTCATCAATGAAAAAGCCTTGTTTATATAAAATGCCATGACAGAAATAGGGATGCGGTGGCGCTGCGGGTTAAACCGCTGAGCTACTGAGCTTGCCGATAGGAAGGTCGGCGGTTCGAATCCACGTGACAGGGTGAGCTCCTGTTGCTAGTCCCAGCTCCTGCCAACCTAGCATTTGGAAAACATGCAAATGTGAGTAGATTAATAGGTACCACTTCGGCGGGCAGGTAACGGCGTTCCGTTCAGTCATGCCGGCCACATGTCTACGGACACTTTGAAACGGAGATGAGTACTGCCCCCTAGAGTCAGACACGACTGGACTTAATGTCAAGGGAAACCTTTACCTTTACCTGACAGAAATAGGAGGGGGAATGAATATTGCAGTCAGTGACTAATAGGCCAACTCTCAAAGTGACCTTTACAATCAGAGCACCATTGGCTGGCCCAATCACAGATAAGTGTTGTTTTTTAAAACCACATCAATTATCTTAATCCTCTTTCCTGTTCTTCTGGGTGCTTTAGTTAATTAAATCTTTCTGTAATGCAGGTAGGGTAGAGAACCTGGCAGGCACCAGTGGAAGTGTTAATGGCCGCTTGGTGTCCATGACATCACACTGAGTACCCAAGGTTATGGATTTAGTAATTATCTTCCGTTCTTGCTTCACATGTTGCAGTGTCCTATTTAGGTTAGGAAGGTATGGAATGAATGCCTTAAATATGTGACACTTAGTATCCAGATGTGATAAGACGATGGAAAGAGTCATTAAAAGGAAGTTGGTATTGGTTTGTGCCAGTTTTAAAGCATAGCAAACTTTAGAGAAAATGAGGTATAAATCCAGGTGGACTGATTTAAAGCAAGTTTTAAAAAATATTTTAAATAATTTATTTTAAATAACATTTACCACTGATGGGTCAGCACATAATTCATGAATAGTAGTGGAAGGCTGATAATAAAACAAATGCTGTTATAAGAGTTAAAAGTTATAGCAGCATTTTACAACATCAAGGAAAGTGACTTCATGCTTTTTTGAGAATTTATGAAATAGTACATAAATCTGTACCAAGCTGCAGATGCAACCATCTTTGTTTTCTACTGTTGTCTCCAAACAGCTTTTCTTTTCTCACCCGTCTTAAGTAATTCTTCTGCCTTGCTTCTCCCACCAATAAGCCTACCAGCCTGTATCTTGAACAGATTAGTAAGAGCTAGTCATTTAATCAAAACACAAAGTGAATGTCAGTGTGTGCAAATGTAATAATTTTTCTGAGGTGGTAGATATTTGCTAATAAGAGCTTTACATATTTTAGATGACATTTAATCATTCATTGATATTTTTAACTAATCCTTTTAAATTTTAAAAAAATAACCATAATATATATAAATAAGTGTAGCAGTATGATGAGAGGATTACTTAGAATTTATTTGTATCTGTAAGCTATGAACTCATTTGAATGGCTTCCTCTTGCAAATCTGTGCTGCCGTAGTTTCTTCCTTGCTCCCAAAGATTATGGTACTTTCACGGCTAATTTCTGTAATTGATTTCTGAGCAAGTCAGTGGGCTTAAACATTCCCTCCAGTACATTCCTTATTCAGCAAGCTGGAATTTGCCCTTCATGTATGTATGTATTTAACTTACTTCATTTCATTTCATTTGTATACCACTGAATCTTTACACAATTCCCAGCAGTTTACAAAAAGCCATATCCTGAATGAGTTGAAAATGAGGGGAAATCTTTCTATTCATTTAACTTTATATGTTTATAACCATATTTTAGATCTCTATATTCTTGGCTATTCTTGAGGAAATTGTGGTACAAAGAGGCTTGAATAGTTTCTTTACACCTTTATAATTTACTAGTAGCTTTGCATTTTGTTTTCTGTTTCAGGCTGAAACCAACAAAGACCGTATTGAGCAAGCCAATGTAAAAGCCAAAAAGCTTATTGAGAACTGATAGCCATTGCTGGTTCTTTTAGTCAGCTGAAATATTTTCTCAGTCTACAAATATCCTCAGTTTCCAAAGAAGAGAAGCAACTGTTCAGAAAGTGAAACAAAGCAGGACATTATTATATACATATTTCGCTTGAAAATCCAGGAAAACAGCACAACAGAAATGTAGCTTTCTTATTCATATTCATATCCTCAGGGCTTCATTTTCCTTGGTTTTGTCCTTTCTGTGAAATAGTCTTTCCCCTTTTTTTCTTATGGCAACTCAGAGATGGAGTGCAGGACAACCAATTAAAGGCAAAAGAGAAGGCACTCACTAGATTTAATTACCTCACTTAATATTGCATGTCATCACTGAAGTGGTTGATGACTGATTTTCATGAAATGTATATATTTTTAGAAATTAAGCTGCCCCTCTTTTTCAAAATATTTGATTTTATTACCAAGCTTTTCATTATGGGGAAAGATGGTAATGGATATATTATAAAGTATACTTTCAAGCCATAGCAGTTCTAATTTGCATGCAAATTAGATGAGTAAACCTACAAAAAGTATATAAGTGATATATGCAACTCAACTTTTAAATTATTTCTCACTTTCACCTCCAAAATTTTGGGCTTTTTGCTACCAGTCCTAATTTCTTTTCCTTCTTTCACAGAAACTGTTGGTTAGTGGAATTAGGGGAAGGGGCAACCCACATAGCTCAGCACGGAGCTTCTGTTACTCTTATCATTTGGAATCTCATGAGATTGCAGGGAAATTAATACAGGCCTTTATACAATCATCCTAAATTTCCACCATTTTTTAAAAAATGTGTCTCCATAGGTATTAATACTGCTGAGATTGCTCCGTGAAATCTCTATCTTTTAAAATGTTTTATCAGAAACATAAACTTACTTCATAAAAGTATTCCTTATAGAAATGTGTTATCCCGCTTAGTGTACACAATCCATGCAATCTGTACAAACCTGTAGAGGGCAGCATATTGTGATTTCAATATTTATTAAAAGCATTTGGGAGGTTTAAAAAAATACAACAAAATCAGGGCACATCTAAGTTTGAATGAAGTCAAAAGCCATCTGCTTCCTAGTAATGTTAATAACATTGTTTCATATTTTCTGTCTGGAATATACAAACATTCTCACTCATGCTTTCCAAAGAAATCAGTTTCAAGCACAACTTTGCTTTATTGTTATGAAAGTTAATCTGAATTTGATCCAATTCACAAATTTTTAAATGGTGGTATGGTTCTGCAGACACTACAAATTGTGATCTATTCAATGTGGGCTGCTGCTATTTGCCAAGTTTTCTTTTTAAAAAATGTTGGCATGTAGCAGAACTAGGGATCCAAGGGAAACCACTATGTTCACTACTAATAAGCTGTATGCTGTTGAATGGGTCACATGTTGTAGTTTGCTGTATAAGTGCTTGGCCTAGAGTTTACTTGTTTACTCCCATTTCAGGATTAAGGTTCTTGATTTGGCTTTTCTATCATATGTCTGTAGAAATCACTAAATTACAAATCTACTAGATGCCCAATCTTTCTCAAAAAAGCTTTAATTCTCTTCTGATTAAGTATCTACCAAACTGTTGATTTATTCAACAGCACAGTGCTTAGTAGATCTTGTATTTTATTCAAATTGAGGCTAGAAAATTCTTCTAGTCCTTGCATGTTTTGCTGCAAGTCTAAAAGGATTTAGCTGCAACAATCTAGATACTATAAAGAAACTCAAAACAAGTTTCCGTATTGTACTGTTTCTTCTTAAATAAGAGAATTCCTTCATGCCTTGCTTCTTTACACATTTCCAACTGAGTGTTTAACTAAGTTTTATTATAAAGCTTAGTCTTCCACATAACCTCTTGTGAACATTGGCATGGTGGTGTAGCATAGTGTACAAACTGAGCACATCCCTCTCAAATTACGTTGTTTATTAATACTGAAACATAAATTACAGGATTTGGCTGGAAAACATGTTCTTATTCTGCAGAAGCAACACAGTGACTTCCTCCAGGAGCTCTACGTGTTACTTTAATTTTTTCCAGTAATATTTTATGGAGCTCTAATTAGTTGAGATGATGTTGCTCTCACTAGGTTCTGTGGGAACCATGAACACTTGTTTAGTAATATTAAAAAACACTTGAAAATTAATACCATTGTCATCTGGTATTACGATTTGTGAAAAATATTAAATTTCTTATAGCTTAGTATCACTACACGAAGAGTCTGTTTTCATCTATGATGTAAATAAATACCCAAGATGTCCTTCCATATACTTGCTGGGCTAAATAAATCTAATTTATAAATCTTTTCACTCTTCAAGTGCCTGTGTAAATTTGAACAGTCTTAAACTGTTCTGTGACAGATACAGACATAGCCTGTGTTTTTGCTTGCACCTAATGATCCAACTTTCAGTCCCCTATGCAGTACTACAGGTGAACCATTACTAACTTCCATTGGATAATGCAAGATATGTCTGATAACATGGTTACTTGCTGAAATGAACAAGGTCTAGGAATTCCAAATTTTCCTGGAGTTTCACGATGGAAAGAAAAGAGTTTCAAGAAAAATCCTTACTGATGACACAGGATGAATTGGAAATGAAGAGTATTCAGTCATAGACTTAAGCAATGTGTAAACTAAAACATGGTTTCTTGAATAAGCCAGTTTGTCTATTAGTATTAGGCAAATGACATAGTTTAGCATGAAACAAATTATAAGGTAGCGCTAGTGGGAAAACCTTGAATCACTGTATCTGTACAAGTCAAATACAGATGCTGTAGTACAGGGAGTTCTAAGAACAGGAATAGATAACACAGTCCAATCCAGTTACAATAGACAGGAGTGGCATATTTTCCAAAATCCTGAAAGTTTTTCTTCAAAAACTTCAGTTAATCTTATTTAATGTAAGTTTATATCAAGTGAAAAACTGTTGCAAATTATATGACTGTTTCTGTCCTCTCAGTGGCTAGGTGAGGAAGATCATATTCTGCATAGTACAAACAGCCCCAAAAGTTTACTTTTATATTAAAATAAGTAGAACTTTGTAGGTAAAGTCCAGTTATCTGTCCGATGCATCACAAATTATTTGGCAAGGAGTAACTGGTTATAACCCCAATATGAAGAGGACCAACAGCTACCAATAGCTAACAGAAATTATTACAACTTCCTAGATTTCACAACTGACCCTTCTAACTGTTCACCTATCTCATATTCCCAGCTAGCCTCCTGTTACAAGGAGGAGTGTAACTTGATTACCCATCCTACTGCACTCAGGGTACCAACAGGTGATTTATAACACACACAAGGTATGATGGGATTTTACAGTTGAACCACAACAAGTAGTAGTGGAGCAAACATAAGGAACATGGCTGGAGGCTGAGGAGTATGAAGAAAAAATATTTCTAGGAATACATCATGCAAGGCTTATTGTGTGTTGTTAATCTTCAACCCAGCTATGAAACATCTGACCATTTTCATTTATGACCATTTCCTAGGATTGTAGAGTTGCTTTTCATTTAATTTAAATTTCATTTACAGGAACAATACATTTTACAGAAAGCTTCAGCTGCATGTTTGCCATTCTGATTACATAAGAATATAGTTCATCTTACTTTTGTCAAAAGGTGCCAAAAAGTTTAAGAAAGTTGTGGATGTATGATCTTTTGTAAAAAGCATGTAAATTACTCCAAAGTTGCATATTTTAAATACCCATGGGTGCTTTGCATAAGGCATCAATACAATTAACCTTCCAGACAGTGGAGTTTGCACAAGGATTCAAATGCAAACAGTATCCTATTATGCAAGCCATCAGTTTAGCATGCTAAGGTGAACTATTTGACCATCAAGTGGAAGACAGGCTACGTAGAGAATGTGATTGTGATGTGACTCTAGGACAGCTATTTTTGATTAGATAAGTTAAACCAGTATCAGCTCATCCACAATTTGTGCTTCAAAAGTACATGATTTTTAAATAGCCAGCCCTACATACACTATAAATATTTAAAGCCGAGAGATGGACTTTGCATTGTGGAGTTAATCCAGTACTGAATTAGTGACCCTCTTGGAAGCTGATCCTGCACACAGCCCATTATCTCCATCTACTCTGCCTCCTACATAGGAAGCTGTCAGGAACTGTCATAGAATCTCTTCAGCTCAGATTATTTTGTAATTTTCTTCTTGATAATCCCTGAAGATGGAGACTTAACAAGTGGATGTTAAACATTATATCCAAGGTTCACCAATTCTTGGATTCATTTTGTTAGATCTGAAATATCAAGGCATCTTGAAACCAAGAGTCCACTGTTCTCTTGCCTTTATATAAAGGCTTGAATGTCATTCTCCCAACAAGCTATTTGCTTTTTGGATCCATGCATCAGTCACATTTCTTGTTTATTCATGAGATAAAACTGACATAGTAAGTCAGGCAAATTTTTTCTTTGTAGCGGTGAATCTGTCCATATACTAAAATAGTTTAAAAAAAAATCAGTTATTATACAACATAAATTATTTCTAGACATCTCTTGCAAAGAGTTCATTTCTAGTTTTAGGATTTTCTGTCTATTTGTTTTCTATTTTATATTATTGCAGAGTACATAATCTATTTCCACTGACTAATCACAATTTCAGTACTACATCGGTATTAGTTCAGATCTTCTGTGTTATTTTTCCTTTCCCAGATCTCTTGCCATTAGACAGGAAATTCATAGCTAGTCTGATAAAGCAAACTACTGTTCAGTCAACACTAATACAGCACATGTTTTAATAATATCACTTGCTACTAATGTCCATTGTGGTTAGCTTTGAAATTGAAGAACTCTACTTTTAAATCATAGTTATATCGATCTCAACAACCAAGAACAGAAATCTGACTGGAATAGTATTTCATGCTTCTTTCTTCCCTCAGTTCTCAGTGACCCCACAAATATATATATAGTATACCACATTTGAGGACTAAGAGATCCTAGAATAGCATAGAGCAGGACAGATAATTATGGCTTAAAGGGGAAGTCCAGGAACACACTTTCTGGTGCACACAGAACAAGAACCTACTATCTATGTTCTGTTCAATGTGATCCAAAGGGGTCTAATTGGAGTGCAAACATCAATTGCCAGCAGAGCCTTATATAAAAGCCTATATGCATAACGCCATAGTAGATGGCGGCACCTATTTAACCTTGACTGATCTTCAAAAGAGCAAAGCAGGACCCCTTAGGGACTTCTTGCATGAGATAGAAAATGATTTTGTGATTTTCAGTTTTGATGATTAGAAAGGTCATACGAAGAAGGGAATTATGATGGAATTGGAGAAAGTGGTTTGATTAAAACTGTATGTATAACTGCCAAGAGGGATATCGGAAGCCATTTCTTTATATTTTTTTTCATGCCTTCTATCTTTTTATTTCTTTTTTCTATCTTCTTTTCTGTCTTCTTTTTTTTTCTTTTTCACACTAATCTTGATATTTTTTTCTTTTCTTTTTTTCCTTCTTTGAATGTATTTCTTATTTATGTAAACTCTATTAATAAAAATTATTTTAAAAGATAAAAGAATTACGAAAAAAGAAAAACTCTTTAACAAAACTTTAAAAAGAATTAGGAGTTCAAGCTCAATATGGCTATAAAAATTGCTATCTAGATATTTTTTCTGATTTCATCCAACAACTGATGTCATTCTACCACCACACTACCCAAATGTATACTAAGATGTTACTGATAAAGTAGTGGAAAAGGGAAATACATTTATAGGGTTTTTCAACAAACCTTGTCATATCCATCCAATTCTCGGAGTTTCTTGATCTCAAAAAGATTACCCTCTACAGCAAGAAGGGAGATCTGAGAATCACTAAGAATACTCTGAGGAAGTACACTTAGTTCTAGACAATTCTCTTCAAGACGCAGAACTTTGAGGCGTGGACAACAAGAGATCTGTGCGGAGATCCGGGAAATCTGTTAGATGTCCAAAGAGGTAAGAAAAAAATTGGTTACAATGATCACAGTATCATGTCTCCCCCATTTAGAAAAATTAAACAAGAACAAAACAAAAAGTTATTCATATCTCCAAAAATGGTCCTGAATTGATAAATAGACCATGATATGTGAACTGAGCTTGTTTTGCTATAACTAATCAAGCCATTGCAACAATGATAGGGCTGTTGAAAATGCCTAGTACAATTTCAGCACAGTGCATAGTTACAATTGCAGAGTATTTCCAATTAATAAGGCTATTAATTACCCATTTAAAAGGTAACTGTATTACTAATTTTCACAGAGGGGATAGATCTATAAACTTGGATCAATATAATTTATATTTTGTCCATCAGTGTTGGAATTGATTTAGAACTTTAGAATTAATTCTTGATTTTATTAATAGAACCATTTCAATGTTTTATTAAAATGTGCCTATAAACGAGTCTGGTAGTAGACTTTCTCATTTCACCTTGCACAAAATGCAAATTCAAGCTTACTTTCAAATAAGATTATTAAGTATATGTGAATGTGTGTGATTTATTTCTTTATTAATTTATTAATTCCAATATGTATGTGGGACAAAGTTTTAAGCTAATGTAGTACTGTTAAAAAAGACCTTCCAGTTTGTTCCACCTTTATAAGGTATACTGAAGCAATGATTCTATTTAATAATACAATTGCAGATGACAGTTGAGACTATTTAATAATCAAAACACTATTCCCACAGAAGTTAACATTTTAACAAACACTTCTATATGTTGAAAATTAAGTAGAAAGTCATTTAGCAGGAGAGCTTTCCATTAGGATGAATACAGTTAGTCCTTACTTAATGACCAAAGTTACAGTGGCACTGAACGAATGGTATTTGCCTGGTCCCCAAAGTTACGGCCGTTGCAGTGCCCTCGCAGTCACATGATCAAAATTCAAGCACTTGGCAGCCTGCCTGCACTTACAACTGCAGGGGCGTTTCAACCTCCCCACCCTTCTCCTCTCACATTTCTGCTCTTTTGGCTGCCCTGCACAGCAGCATTCCTTGGCAATGGTGCCACCGGTGGCAGCCAGCTGGGAGTGCTGTAGGCCCCGGGCCTCTACTTCAGCCCCAGCATCACCAGTGCCCAGAAGTGCCACTGTGCAAGGTGGCCTAAAGGGCAGAGATGGGGGAGATAGGCGGGTGGGTAAAGTTCAAGAGAAGGCAGTCCCTTACTTTACCAAGGCTCAGGGCTGGAAGGGACCAAGCTGGAAATGGCTTGGATTGGGGCAGGTCCTTGCCTAACAACCAGCAAGATTTGGTTAACAACAGCAACAGGAACTGCCAGGATTGCCGTTGCTAAGTGATGCAGTCACGTGACATTGTGCTTTATAACTATCGCTTAACAATGGAAATTCTGGTCCCGATTACCATCGTTAACTGTGGACTACCTCTAATGCAAAAAAAACCTTGTCAAATTTGGCTTAGAGCACTAACTATGGTCTCCATCCCATAGTATTTATGACACCATATAACAATACTCAACAACAAAATCCACTTCCAGACCTGATTCTGATTTAAGTTCAGTTCAATAGCCTGCAGCTCTCCAATTGTGTCTGGAATACTCTGGATTTGATTTCTGGAGAGATCCACCACATCTATATGATGAAGACTACATAGCTGAACAGGTATAGTTTGAAGCTTGTTTCCAGAAAGGCTCAGAGTCTTCAGTGCTGCAAGTTGTCCAAAGCTACTAGGTAAACGTGCCAACTGGTTATTGTTCAGATGTAGAATCTCCAGCTTTTTTAGCTTGCAGAGTTCCTCAGGTAATACAGCTAGTAATAAATTATACATAGAAATAAATCATGCTGCTATGAAAAAGGAACAATTATTAAAATGTCAAGACTGAATATTTTATTCTGGTATATAATGCCCCACAAGATAAGGATTCTTAATATAACTGAATTTTCATTTGTAATATATGATATGCAATAGATCAGATATAATTTATGTATTCTACTTGCATCTGCCAAATTGCCTGGATTAATATGCAGGCTCCACTTTCCATTAGAACTCTAGCAGTTTAGAAGATGTGGGAAGAGAACAAGACAGCAATTAATGAAAATTATTCAAGTTGAGCAAGTCCCTATTTTATCAGAATCAAAATAATTTTTAGTACCTTAGTAACATGCAACTGCAACAGTTACAAATCTTTGTTAGTACTGAAACATTATTTAATTTGCAATATATAACAAATTAAAAAATACTTAAGTAAACATACTCAGTTTGTTGTGATTTAAAGCAAGACTTTTCAATACAGAGAACTTTCCTATAAAAGGTGGGAGTGATTCAAGCTTATTGTTGGACAAATCTATCGTTCTGAGATTACTTGCCAACTTCTGTAGATCTTCAGGAAACTGAAAAAGCAATTTAGATATTGGTGAAATTATTCCAAGAATAAAAAACTGCAACAAATATACACAAATTGAAAACTTAATAACATTTATGTTTTGTAGTCTTCTATACCCAAAACAATGACAGATTGGAGAAGGATTGGGAAATCTCTCCAAAATAAATTAACCAGAACTGGAAGAAACAAAACCAAACACAACTGAGCATTTCATATTATACATAATCAAAATAAATAAGATATAATTTGAACTGCCATGGTTGCTTAATAGATATAATAGTTCATTAGGACATACTTATTTTTAAAAATTAAATCCAGCTCAGAGAATTTTAGTAAAACTGTGCAGCTGCAATTTTTAAATATACTTATCAGGAGTAAGCCCCATTACATGTTCTACCTTTGATGTCTACAGTATATAGATATTTCTATAGTATAGATCAGTGTTTCTTAACCTTGGCAATTTTAACATGCGTGGACTTCAACTCCCAGAATTCCCCAGCCAGCACACTGGCTGGAAAATTCTGGAAATTGAAGTCCACGCATCTTAAAGTTGCTAAGGTTGAGAAACACTGGTATAGATAATATTAATTAGAACATACTCAACTGAAGTTTTTATTAGAAGTATGCAAAATGTGTTGCATTCAAACTGAATGTATTCAGAAATGTTCTAACATTTTGAATCCCTAAATGCCCCATTTTGAGACAAGCATTTTGTTTCAGTCTTAAAATACCTTTTTTGAAACAGGGTGATGTCAATCTGAAAATAAAACACTTTGATCTTAGAATGGACTTATTGGATTTCCAATAAGATCAAAATAGCCCACTTCAAGCTTGAAACGGTCTGAAATAGTCAAATTTAATCCCATAAAATGTAGTAATCAAAAAGATGATATACTGAATTCCAAAGCAAGACTTAATTTTATCTCTCTTGCATTTCACAGTGTAAAGGAAGATTGTTTTTTTGTGCCATATGTTTACAAAATTGACATTTACCTCAGAAAGGCCTTTTCCAGTTAATTGGAATACTCCTGTTTTTTGGGCTGTCTCCAAATGTGCTTTTAGGGCACTGTTTCCCATTTTCCTGTTCTTGCCTTTGCAACTGGCAAACCAAAGGATTGTGGCAGATGTGTAGTGGAGTCCCTCTCATTCACACCACATTAGGCAACATGACCTTACTTTCTATTAAAAGGTAAATTGAGAATATATTAAATAAAGGTTTATCCATGTGATTTTCTTATCAATATTCTCACCCCAGAGGTAAATTGGGGGCCTTTTCTTCAAAGCACTGTGCCACTGACTCAAACAAGTGTAAGTTCAAATCATCACCATCATATAAAATTAATCTTAACACAACATTCATTAGTAACAAGATAGAAATATATGAAAATGTTGCTATATAACAGAAAAGATGGAAGTGGTAAATGAAAAACACTGTACTAAACTCATGCTAACTTGGAAACAAGCCCTGCTGAAATGTATCTGTTTTCAATTAGCATGTCTATTCTCTGCACCCAAGAAGGTTAATTCAGAATTGCTGGGAAAGTAGGTAGGCTATATAATAATAACTGGACAGATTGGTCAGTTATTATAGTGTTAGAGTCTATAGCATTTTATTAATCTCCATTCCACAGATTCAGCATATTTCCAAATATGCGTAGAATTGAATTTAAAAAGCTGTCTATAGGGACACTGGAGGTGAGCCTTCTTGGTAATGACTCCGCTTCTCCACTGCTTACACCCAGACAGGAAGTCCTCCTCCACTTTATTGGGCTTCCAAATGGCCGTAAAGAGTTGGCTGTTTGGAAACACATATAGGGATGCAGAGGTTTAGCCTACCCCATGGATGGCATTGTTATGGTATGTTGGTTAAGCCTTTTATGTGACTGATGCTTTTAACCCTATACAGTATTTTGTAAGCTGTTTAGCGCCTATGGGAATTTAGCAGCATAGAAGCCTTGGCAAATAAATTAATCAATTATGTGCAAGACTCTGCACAGTTACAGCTCCCAGTGAACTGTGATTTCTTTTGACCACATATGAATAGAATTACACAGCTTTCTCTAACAAAGCTTTCTCCAGTGTTGCAGTCACAAGATTCATTTCACACAAAACCAATATATGCTTTCTAATTGTTTTGCTCCTGAAGTCAGAGTTTTTGATTCTAAAGCACTTGCATAGGAGATCTTTGCATACACTCATCCACCATCTTCACAAAGTATTCTAAAATAATGTCTGACAATACAATATTGCTTCATCAATGTGGCTTTCATCCTTTTATTTGAACTGGGTGATGAATAACAATGGAAGTATCCTACATTAAAAGGAAATTAGGATTCATTGCATTAACACTAATCCAAAAGTAACAAGGTATGCAATGTTTCTAATTTTGCCTTCCTTAATACAGTACTGCCTTCTTAATTACTGTTTTTAAGTGACAGGCCAGTAGTACTACAAAAAATAGAAATTACAGGTTAAGTTCATGTATCCATTCCAATAATGCTGTACAGGCCTTTTTTGTTTTTTGTTTTTGTTAATAATAGCAATACATTTTTCCTCCCCACACTGACATATTGAGAAAACTTTGTTCATCTTAACAATGTTTTTAGACAGTATTACTGAACTTCCCTTTCACTGGCTTTTGTACTAGCTGTGCGCCTTCCCTTACTTGGAACTGTGAAAACTGTGTAAGGAGAAGGGAGGGAAGGTGAAGTCAGTCTTAACTCAGAGAATTTGAGATAACCTCAGTTTCGACCATCAAGGGGCGGCAACAATCTATATTCAGGCGAACCTTCCTCTCACCGATAAGGAAGGGAAGAAATGAGCAGGATAACGCACGATGTCATCTCTTTCTCTCACCAAAAGAGGCAGGCAGGCAACATATGGGAGGGGCGGCATCAACCCAATTACTCAACCTCGCAGGGAAAACTAAGTCTCCTTTGATGTAAGTCACACTCAATCAGGTTAGGGCTGCAACCCCACGCACGCTAATTCGGATGAGAGGCTGGGTCCAGGTAACACAGTTTGCTCAACAGATTACCCTGAATGAGCACAAACCAAATACACTATGGCTTAGCGCGATGCGACAGCCTAACCTCAAAGGGATTTAACTTTCCAGAGTGATACATAACGACTACAAACAGCTGGATGACCTCTCTCCCTCCCTTCATAAATAACCCACCAGACCTAAAAGTTTCCTCTTCGCTGCCATCCAATGATCGTCCCGATTTTTACTGCTGCACTTTCTAATAGAGTTAACCTTCCCTGGTCAGCCTACCAACTTCAGCCTCTCCTAGTTCGACTACAACGCCCTCGGTTGATCCCTAACGGAAGCAACCAAAGGAGATCCCGAAAAACGCGGACGGGATTACCTAACTCCCCTTACCGGCAATCCTGGCTGACACCGCCTCGCATCCTAGCAACAAGCACACGCACCCGCACGGCGACAAGAAACTACGGCCAGGCAGGTTTAGTTGTCCGGGAAGGAGCCAAAGACCCGGATGACGGCCAGGCTAGCCCCTAATGGCGTGCTCTCCGCTCGGAAAATTACTTGAGAACCTCGGGGATGGGAGGATTACCCAGAATGTCGGAATCCCTTCCGCCACAATCAAAATGGCGCAACAGTCGTCATTTGCTTCCGGATGCCCCGTTCAATCTTAGCGGGAAAATTCACCGTTCTCTGCGCAGATGAGTCAATGCTCCGGAGAGCCCCGCTGGGATGTATCGTGATGGGGACGGTCCATAGTAGAGATGTGAGGAATCCCCTTCGGTCTTGTTGGCGGTGGATATTCGCGTGGCGGAGCAGTTTGGCCGCACTCAACATGGCTGCGCGAGCGTCCAAGGCAGCCCCGGGAGGAGCTTCCTAGGCGGGCGAGACGCGCGCGGGGGTGGCGCCTGGAGCTGCCTGGTTATGGCTTCCTCGAACCCCTGGAAGCCCGTGGAGCCTACGGCGGCAGGACTGATGTTGGCGCGGGCTGTCTCCGCGGGAGTGGTGTCTCAGGTGGGGCGGTTGGTTCCCTTCCTCTCCTTCCGCGCAAATAACAGTCGCCTCTGAGGCTGTGTGGATGGCCCAAACGGTGCCAAGCCTTAAAAAGGTAATCTGGGCGCCAGAATGAAAGAAGCCCAGATTATGCCCAGGTTATTCATTCTCATGATTTCTAGGCT
The DNA here is from genome assembly GCF_035149785.1 of Candoia aspera. NCBI lineage: Eukaryota > Metazoa > Chordata > Lepidosauria > Squamata > Candoiidae > Candoia > Candoia aspera. The sequence continues at coordinate 278,682,364 of NC_086153.1, read as the reverse complement.
CTGCAGGTCTTATCTCGGGGCTTCAAGTATGGTCTCCTTTTTTCCCCGCTTTACTTTGGAAACGCCGCGTTCCCGCTACTTAGGATGTTGCAGTGTTTCCGCTGCACGTTCGGTCGCCTTGTTTGGAAATCAGCATGACAGACTTCGGCATAGTTGCGTGTCTGCCCTAAAAGAATTTAAATGCCACTCTATTGTAATTAGTTCTGTATGTTTCTGGATTCCATGAACTAAATGTGGCGCAAAAAGGGCACTGATTGGAACAAAATGTATTTATTTATTTATATTTCAAATTTCTGTCTCCGCGCATCTTCCCCAAGGGGGACTCAGTAAATTTGATTTATTCTATCAATTTGTATCTTCCTCTTCCTTAAAGACTCTGTATACTCTCTTTCCCGCATCTGTCAACAGTCTCGATGGCCTAGATTTACATTATTTATTTCCTGATTCCAGCAATTGGCTTCAATCCAACCCCTTCAAATCTATGATCAATGTAGTCTGTATGTAGACTCATCATACATTTCTATGGTGAAATTTGAAAAGTGCATTGTTGTTGATTCTGTATTATTGCTAGCATATGTTCTTGAAAATAAAGATTTGTTGGAAAAATATTGTGATTTAAAAACCAGTCTTTCTGATGCTGGAAAAAGTAATTTCATATACATGTAGGCCTAAGTGCATTTTTTGCTGTAATTTTTGACACTGGTGCCAAGAAACTTAAACAGTTAGCATGTCCTTTTCCTGCATTTGTCCTCCTTTCCAATTGTCCATATCTTCCTTTGTTATATATCTTGTAAGACTACCTCTGTCCAACTTTCCATTCTCTTATGATGCAAGCTATTTGTGTTCACGTGCTCTGCTTGGAGAGAGGGTGCTACATATGAAGTGCATGCCCAAGATTTCTTTTTCATTCAATAGTCCATAATGCTGCCCATGCCTAATACATCATACTTTAAAAGATAAGAGATATGTAACATATATTTTCCATAAATATTTGAGTTGCATTCTGCCCCTCATTAGTGGCCACTTCTGTTTTGATAGGAATCCTTTGATTGCTGTTAGAATAACCTTCTCTTCATAACAGCCACATATTTTGGTCAAACCACCTTTACATGTTATTGGATAAGCTTGATTTTCCTATTCTGAGATATATAAATAATTTTAGGTTGTAAAGATTTATTACCAAACAGAAAAATGATACAACAGTCATTTCTAGCTATAGATTTTACTTGTGATACAGCAATACAAAGAAGAAGGAAAAAAACTCAAAAAAGGATGCAGGTATGCATTCTGTGTGTCAGTCTTTCCTAGTCACTGATAGTTTAATCCAGGGTTTCTCAACCAGGGTTCTGTGGAACCCCAGGGTTCTGCGAGAGGTCACTAGGGGTTACCTGGGAGATCACAATTTATTTAAAAGATTTCAAATTCGGGCAACTTCACATTAAAAAGGTAAATTTCATTCTTCATTTGTAGTTTAAGAACATTGCTAATGCATATATACAGGCCTACATGTGAAACAAATGTAATAATTTTGTAACTTCTGTCCTATATTTGAGCCTGAATGTGCAGGGCTTCCCTGAGGCCTGAAAAATATTTCAAGGGTTCCTTCAGGGTCAAAAGGTTAAGAAAGGCTGGTTTAATCAGCTTCTACATTTTTACTTGTTTCAGAAGCAAAGTAATTGGGCTTTGTTTCCAAGTAAATGTTCTAAATTTCAATCATAATCTCATGAGTGTTGAGTTGTTTTGTCTTTTTCTTTTCTTCTGCAGGGGACTCTAGATATATGTGGAAAACCATCTGCTTGTTTTGCTCATTTCTCAGAGGCAGAACAAATTGCTGATCTCCAAGCTGAAACCAGCCGGGTAAATAATATTTTAGTACTAGAACAAAAGTTATATTGATAAAGATGATGTGAAGTGTGAAAATTTGCTCCATTAGTCACTCTGCCTTCTGTTCTAGAAGAGAAATCAGTTTATATTTGCTTTAATGTAGTCTCTGATTATATTAAATCAGTTTATATTTGTTTTAATGTAGTCTCTGATAAAATAAACATGGCATATATTACAGGTCTACAGTGTTTTCTTATATTTCTTGTAATGGGGGAAAGGGGTTGTGTCAGTATCAGATAGACAAAACCACAACAAATTAGAATTGTTGTGTGAACCAATTCAAAAATTTTATTTGTAACGTTGCAAGATTAAAAATTAGTTTTCTATGCATTTGAGGTTTACAGCTAGAAGGGTCTGTAGGGAAACATGTACTAAAACAAACAAAAAGATCTCCTGGCTTAACTGCCATAAAAAAAATGAATGCAGTAAAACCACAAAATCATTTTATGACTCCAGTTAATCTGCTATTCAGTGATTAAGAGTTTCTCTTCTGCCAAAGCAATCCTGCTTCTGAAATCTGTGTGTCTAACTTAACTGTGATGTGTTTAGCTGTGTTAAATTTGCCTTGGAGGTAATCAAAGAGATTCAGATAAACTTAACTGGCTTTTTCTTGTGGGGAGCAGAACATTGATCTTCAGATCCTCATCCCTTTTGGGAATCCTGTGCGGGGTAGTCGTGATCCCTCAAAGTCCAGCCCTCCATCTTTGTGATTTTCACCCATGAAACCTTCAGACTTTCGTGGTCTTTGGTATAGCTAGCAGTATTAAAATTGCCCAAGTCCAACTTTGTTTGCCAGCCATCTTCTGCATCAGTTCTGTCATAGCAACTGTTTCTTTTCTGCCATCTCCTTAGCCCATATCAACTTCCTCCCCACCCTCAGCATGAGAGAGATTGTGTGCAAGAAAACCTTATCTGTTTCATTCCCAGCTATTTTCCAGACACAGATTATCAAGTTCAGACACTGCATGTCTGTCTGGGAGTTTACATGACACAATGGCAGACAGTGTTTACCTGCTCCATTCTGTTGTACTCCATTTATAACAATTTTGACATTTAACATCTGGAAAAATATATTTTCTATATTCTGTTCAATTTTAGATTTAGAACTGGGGAATTAGAAACAGAGGTTGAAATAATATTATCTCTGAAACTAGCTTCTAGAAGAGAGGATGAACTCTGAAGAAGAGAAACCATTTTCATGGCAAAAATTACAAAATAAACTAGTGCAAATATTAAAAATATATATATTAAATATATTTAAACATATTATATTATATATTTAAGTATTTGAATATATTAAATACTTTTGTAAAAACAATTGGACATCATTTTTAGCCGGTTTCATGTAGGTTTAAATACTTTAAATAACTGCAGAGAAATTTTAAAGTCACTGCTTCAATGTTTACAGATTAATCTGGAGACAGAAGCCCTGCAAATGGAAAAAGATACAGCAGACATTACTCATCCATTTTATCTTAGTAAGTGTTGTTTAAGATCACTATTTGACCTTTCAGGTATGTAGCTCCATAATTGGACCTAATATAAGACTTTGTCTTAATTTTGCATGTTCATACAATTGGAAAATTCTTCTCGAAGTATTTGTTCTGGTCCATCAAGTCAACCCTGACTCCTGGTGACTCCAAGGACAACTCTCTGCAGTGTTCTTGGCAGTGGCTTGCCAATAACTAGGACTGAGAGTTATTGGCCCAAAGTTACCTAGCTGGTTTCTGTATCTCAGGCAGGATTACTTAGTCACTCATGCCCTAGGGATCTTTAGATTGGACTACTGCAACACACTCTACACGGCGATGTCTTGAAGAGCATTTGGAAGTTTCAGCTAGTGTTGAATGTGGTGGCACAGTCAATTATCAATACCTGTTTTTCAGCACATGTGACACCACAGTTCTACAAGTACCAGTATTGGCTACCCGTATGCTTCCAGGTGTAATTTAAGGTGTTGGCAGTCATTAAAGCCCTTTGTGACTTGGGGCCAGGTTACTTATGGTGTCGTCTCTTCTGGTTATTTCTACCCATCCTATCTGGTCAGGCAGGAGAGGCATGCTCTGAGTCCCATCCACCGAGTATCAGCTGGTGTGGTCTAGGAGGAGAGGCTTTTCTGTCATGGCTTTTCTGTCTCCACAATATCCTCCCTCTGAACTTAGACTGGCCCCGTCCCTATTGGCCTTTGGTAAGACTTGGCTCTGTGCTCAAGCCTGGGGCCCTGGGCGTGCGATGGAGCCCATCTCCTGGTTATGTTAAGTGCTGATGTTGTTTCATAGTCTCCCAGCTTCTATAGTTTTTATGTTTTTGTATTTTTTTTTTCAGTTTTCATATTGTTAGCCACCCAGAAGCATATATTTGAGATGGCAGCCATATAAATCTATTAAATAAATAAATAAACCTACAGTCTCCTGGACTCTAATTGCGCCTTAACCATTAGACCAAAGTTGTCTCCCAGGGTGCTTGAATAAATAATAAAAGCAGCATAATCTACCTGAGTGGGGGGAGAGAGATTGTTCCCTTTAGAAGACCTGTAGATGCTGTAAGCCTCTTTGGGGCTATTCTTTTGAAGAACAGCATGCATTAAAGTAATAATATAGGGTGTGGGATTAGAATACACCCTTTTATCCTGCCAGGATCAGTTTCTCAGGATGTCATTAATAGTTTGTAAAGACGGTTGCAAAGGAAAAAAAAGGACATGTTCATTACATGAGAAAAAATCCTTGTATAAAGTTGAATATAGTTCAAATGTGTTCTGTCACACTTGCTTTAAGAACTCTAGGATGTTATACATTCAGAAATTGGATTAGAAATCCAGAATAAGATTGGAATGTACTATTTAGATTGTTCAGCAGTTGCCAAGCAAGCCTGGAATATTATGTAAACCCTTTCTCTCTCTCTCTCTGCTATTATCACTTGCTTTTTAAGTTATCTAGGTGTCTCCTATCATGACGCACCACAACTCACATTTGAAAGACTATGATCTAATGGAGTTTTTCTCCAAATGTTCTGTAAGCCTGTTTTACATTGAGGCACCAGCCAGTTTGACGTTTTCTTTTTCATAGCTCAGAAGTGCCAGGCTTTGCAAGCAATGAACAGGCACCTGGATGCAGTGCTGAAGAATAAAAGAGCTCTGAGGCAGAGGCTAGTAAAACCGCTGTGTCGAGAAAGTCTGCCCATAGAAGCTGCCTTCCAGAGGTATCAAACTCCCTAGCTGGAGTTTACTTTGTACCTATTATTGGTGAAGACTGTGAGCACCCAGGACAGTTTGGGGCTGGTAAAAGTGGGCAGAAGCACACTTGTATGCAAAGCTGTTTTTGCTTCATTCAGCATCCATTCATTTCTTAGAGTTGACCACATGCTACTCACTACCTTTCAACCCTCCCTTGCATTCTTAACATTTCTGCCAAACACTTTTCTCTGTGGATTTTGTATTCATTCTTGCTACCTTTCCCTTTGTATAAAGGAATAGTAATGGCATTCTTCCAGGAGTCAGGCATGGTTGCAATCCACTGGCATGTGGATTAGCTCCTGAATGAGAGGAACCCAAAGGATGTAGGCTTACTTTATTTTCAACATCAGAAGAAAACTTCTGTCAGGCACGTTTTATGGTTGTGCTGGATGTATTTGGCCAACTTCCTCTTTCGTCAAATACATAATGTGAAAGTATAATCTAGCACATTGAAGAGATTACTGGACTGCATCATATCAATCTTGTACTTATTGTGCTGTTTATGTATTTATTTCAAGGCTCACTTTATATGGTTGGTATTAATCTTTACAGCTCTAAATGGACTGGGAACACATTACATTAAACCCATTACTGAGCTTATATGAACCCTCTCCTATTTTGAGATATGCCTTAGAGGCCTGGCTCCCTGGCCTATCCCTGCCTGAAGGTGTAATGGATGGGCTTTGGGAGAGGATCTCTTCAGAAATGAGGCCACAGCTATGGAATACTTGCCTTCAGGAAACTTGACAATCTCCTCTTCACATTTGAAGGGGGTATGTGAATATTTAGTTATTCACATATTTACTTATTTATAAAAGCATTTATTTGTTACTTTTCAAATAGTTTTAATTTAGTTATTACCGTTTAGCATTATTTTAAGGCTTTATATTAATACCCTGATATGCTTCTTTAGAAACATTTTTTGGAAAAATAGAAACAAAGAGTGGGATTTTTATTTTCTCTTAAGCTTTTATACATACTGATACTTTTTTGACAAAAATAGGATATTCAGTCTTGATTCAAGTATATTTCAGGTTTGACAAACAGCACGTTCATTGTCTCCGTATAGAACGTTGGTATAAATTTTTAAATGCATTTTTAAGTAGAGGAGAATTTAGAAATAAAACCCAAAGATTCTTAAAACTTCTCAAACTACAGAATATGAAATAATGTGTCTTTGTTTCTTGTACTTTAGAGATGTGGTAGAATTGTTGGTACTGGCAGTAGCTTTTATTGAAAAATTAGAAACCCACTTACTTACAGTAAGAAGCATTCCTCAAATACCTGAAAACATTAAAAACATGGTAAGTAGCTAATATTTTGACATTTCACTAATACTTTTTTTTTTTTTTTTTGCTAAAGACAGTTTACTAGGTGAGATACAGTGATACAGAGAACATGCAGTTCAAGTTGAAAACCAAGTTCAAATCTCAGATTAGCTTTGACCTTTCTGAGTAGTTCTAGGTACATCTTTATTTCTTAATCTCGGAATGTAGTACTAGTCTAGTACATGATCGATCTGTATCCTGAAAAAATGCATAGAAAACACTTTAAAGAAAATGCAGATTGCTACTTCATTTTATACTATACTTCCTTCTTAAATGAAAGATACTATTTATACTACTTTTCTCATTCTAAAACAGTATATGGAATAAACTAGCATATACTAATGCAATTACATTAGCTTTGAGTTTTTTATTAGCTTTCAAGATATTGAAATCTTACCAAATACTACTGAAATATTTATTTTCATATTATATTCCAGAGTAGTGCATTAGCAAAGATGGACTTATTGGTAACAGAGACAGAAGAACTGGCAGAACAAATCTTGGAGTGGAGAGAGAAACAAAAAGGAATCTTTGAGAATTCACAGCTGACTGCTGGATTAGATTCTTCCTTCAAAAGTATACGATAGTACATTTATTTTTCTCTTTTCCCATTCCAAGGCTGGCTAGCAATTTTGTGGGATTAATAAAGTACACATGCATGTTATTGCTTTCAGATTTATAACCATTTGCATCTAGATTCTGAAATGAGTATTTATATATGGAACTAGTGTTGACTGGAAACTGGTGACATGTTAAATAACTTACTGAGTTTCTCTTAAGTGACTGAGGAATGTTTTAATGAAAGGGGGTAATGACACTGTCTTAAATAACATCTCTTTTATGTATATATGTTGTTTATACGAAGCAAATAAACTAAATTTAAAAAGCTAACTTTGGGGCCAAGCTTATTTGATCCACATGTCTGTCGTTAACAGTTCAAATTGTGAGCTTGAATATCATCATTTGTAAGTGAGAATGTCACCTGCTGCTTTGCATCTTCCTGTGTATGTAGAGTTTCTGCTTTCTGCTCTTACTATGTTGGTGATGTTCAAATGGCACAGCCAAAAAATGTGGTTAATGAGTGCATATTCTATCATTTTACCCTGGGTTGTGTACAGCTCTTTAACCCAATTAAGAGCTGTATTGTTTATTATATAATTAAAATATGCAACAGCTACTATTTGAGATATTTAGAAACCAGGACTTGTAACATACCTGGTTTTCGGAAACCAAAAATATGGGCTGTTTCAGGTTCAGTTAACATGATATGCCACGGTGCTTAGTTGAAGAGCTCTATGCAACTGGATGAAAAGGTGGTACGTACAAACTTGTACTCTGCTTTTTAGCTTAGCATGTTTGCCACTGCAAGTGGCAGCACCAGCCAACTTTAAATGAAGTCACTGTAAGCAGGGTTAGCACTGCTTAGTATTTAGATGGATGAGTCTGTGGGAATTCCAGGGCTGTTAACTAGACTGGGAAGTCAGAAAAAAATCATTCTGGAAGAAGGCAAACCACTTCCCACAATGCTGCAAGAAAACTCTGTGGATGCAGACACAGAAGTAAATTTCAATTCAAAGATGTCTATAATTATTGCAATAATTATAAATTCTCATTCTGGTCAGTGCTCTTGCTTAGAAAACATGTTGGTGAGGCAAGTATTTTTAAGCACAGGTACAAGATAGCAATTGAGAAATTGCTCCAAAGAGGCTAATTAGGCATCTACCTAAAGCAAGAGTCCAAAGAGTCTTGGAAAGTGGGCACTTGCTCCCAAAATGTCAAAGAAAATGGTTGTCACTGGGTGCAAATTGTTTATGGCTGCTACAATGGGTATAGTAAATTCAAGTCTTGACTTCTGGTAACTACATGGACAAGTCTATACATATTCTAGGCAACCTTTTAAGAAGTGGTTTTCTATTGCCTTCTTCCTTGGGCTGAATGAGAGTACCCGCTGGCTTCTGCGACTAAGGCAGGACTAGAACTCTACTACTAAACCAGAGTGGCTTTCATTATCTGCTATACTTCTCACCGTTTTTTCTGGGCAAGTTAGCCAACCTACATATAAACATGTACTGTAGGCTGCAGTCACTATTTTAATTGTTCAAAAACATTGATGTCAGTGGTATTCCAGGGCATTCTTGGAAATGAAGACAATTCTGGAGGCTGTTACTTCACCTTACAGCACTGATGGACAACCTGAGGCCATCAACATTGTATAGCTTGCAGAGGCCTCTCTGACTGCTAAAAACTGACAGAGTAACTAATCACCATTTTGAGATACATAATACATGAATATCAGCATGAGCTCTAAAGTAGACGTAGCACAGTAAGTACCTAATCCACCCCCAAGTATGTAATGAAAACCCATCAATGGGTAGCCCTTAGCTCTTCCCAAAATGTTAAATGCATTTTTGCTTAAAATTAATAACATTATTTTGCTTAAAAGATACGTTAAAAGGTAAGGCACATACAGTAATCCCATATTGTGACAGATTCCATTAGATGTGGTATATATTTGTACTCATGATTATAATTGTCTGCATAAGAGAGAATATAAGCAAGAAAATAATTTTACTACACTAATCAATGGGTTGAAAATTTGTCCTTGACAAGCATTAGAAAGGCAAGGTTATTTTGGAAAAGGATGGTTAGCCGATTCCTGCATTTGCTGATTTATTTCTATTTGATTTGCTAGATTTCTGTCCTGCTTTTTTGGTAAGGAGCTCCAAGTGACATACATATGCAAAAGTGTGATTTTAATAGAGTAATTCCTCTGTAGAACTGAAATGGCTTCCACCATCGGAATAAACTTATGCCGAGTGATGAAGGTGGAAGTTCATGTTTTATTTCTTCTCTCCATCTGCTTGTATTCTAGCCACTGAAGAATTCAGCACAGCAATGGTATGGCACCCTCAATATAACCAAACACTGCCTTCTACAGGCAAGGCACAGATTCCTGGTACTGCTATTTCAGATAGAGTTTCCTTTGGGAAATGCAGTCAGTGTGTGCAATATTGTATTGTCCACTAGGGAAATGTTAAGTTACTGCAGTAATAATGCTCCAGTGAATATTTCATTTCAGGAGATGTGAATGTAGCCTAGAAAGCAGGCATTTGTGAAATCAAAACAGAAACATTCTTAATGCAGACAGACACTTTCTCCCATGGTAGTTTTGATTGATTGGTTATACGCCATGAAGTTGTTGTCTCTTAGCAACCATATAGATTTTCTCCATGACAAACTACCCCTAACTTGGTCCTTCAGCTCTTCCAACTGTACCCTCATAGCCACTGTAACTGAGTCCATCCACCTTGCTGCTGGTCGTCCTCTTCTTCTCTTTCCTTCCACCTTTCCCAGCATTACAGCCTTCTCCAGAGAGCTAGATCTTCGCATAATGTATCTGAAATAGGATACTTTGAGCCTGGTCATTTGTGCCTCAAGTGAGAACTCTGGGTTGATTTGTTCAATGGATCCATTTGTTTGTTTTCTTGGCTGATCATGGTATTCTCAGGAGTCATCTTTTTAATACTTTATAAGAAAATATTGCTGTAATAAATGTAAGCAGTGAAAGGCAATCTGAGAATATGCTAAGCATTTCCTCTCGGGCCTTGACCTCCAGAATTCACATAACTGGAAAAAGCCACTAAGTCATTGATCTGACCTGCTTAGTGCAGGAATCCAAATTAAAGCATATCAGACAGATAGCTACCTTACCTCTCTTAAGTCATGGTGGGATGTTAACCATGGTTTGATTAGCATTGTGTGAATCCACAGAACTAGACTTGTTCAATAATTGTAAAACTATTGTTTGTTATGACTGGAGACCCAAATATGGCATCAGGGTTTAATTGTCCAGTCCTGTGATTCTAGGCATGTTTCAGCAGAAACAAAATAAGACCCTTCAATTCAAGCTCAACTCCTGGTGATGTTGTGGACATGTTCAGGTGCTTTTCTTGGCAACAATATGGAAGTGGGATGAGTTTTCAACTTCCCAATCTATTGTATAGTCCTGGTATATCTTGATGGTCTCCTGTCCAAGTACTAACCCAAACTGACCTTGCTTAGGTTCTCAATGCCAGCAAAGATTGACTAAAAGTAGTAAAAAGGTAACACCTCCTTTCAGTGAAGTTTGATTCCTAGTGACTTTAAGTAGACTTCTGTGCTGAAATTCAATGGCATTCATACCCTCATCTTTAGGATTGCAGCCTCAAATCCTAAATGTAATTTAATTTGCAGGTAATGAACTTTCTTTGAAAACTAAATTAGCTGACATAAACATAGCTGCTTGAAAAGACTAGACTGTATTGCTTCCGAGAAAATTACAAGGATATATCCATGAAGCCACCAGGAATTGTGCTCAATTTGAAAGAAGCTTTATTTTAGGTGTTAAAGATAACTTCCATGTTTAGACAATTTATTTAAGTATTTAGTGATTAGCAGGGGAAAAAAAAACTTAGTACTGTTTTATGTTTCCTAAGCAAACCATAAATTACACTGGCTAATTAAGAGCAAAATACCACTAATGATAGGCAGCAAGTAATGTGCATTCAGAAATCCTGATCTTTCTTTTGGAATACTAATATTTATCACTAGAGGGCACAATTTATATAGCACTAAAACAAGGCTTTGTTTTACATGTTATTTTTGGCTATCATATACTTGCATGTAAATTCTGATTCCATTCTATTCTATTCTATTCTACTCTACTCTAGACTTATGACCATTTGTTTAACAACTGTTTGAAGTTACAATGGTGCTAGGAAAAGTGACTTACAACCAGTCCTCGCACTTAAGACCATCACAGTGCCCTCGGTCACGTGATCAAAATTTGGGCGCTTGGCAACTGGCATGTATTTACGACAGTTGCAGTGTCCCAGGGTCACATGATTGCCATTTGCAACCTTCCCAGGGGGCTTCTGACAAGTAAAGTCAATGGGGGAGCTGGCCTCTTTTAACGACCACAGTGATTCACTTAATGACCACAGCAAAAAAGACTGTAAAATCACGCACAACTCCCCCACAATGCTTAGTGACAGAAGTTCTGGTCCCATTTGTGGTTGTAAGCCAAAGATTACCTGTATTAAATATAATTAAAATTAGTTTTTTAATATTAGTAATTAACTGTCAAAGTTGCCTACCATGTGGAATGTTTACTTTGGATTTCTGCTGCTTTAATCTGAACTTCACAGTCAACTCATGGAGTAGTTTTAAATAAATCTATGCAACTTGGTATTAACTGTAGATTGTAAAATAAGAATAATAGCAAACCAAAGTGTCACAAATACCTTAAAAGAACAGTTATCACCAATTGAAAAAGAGATCATAACAGATGGAGTATCAAAATAATTTCATAATACAAAATGCACTTGGAATCTTCTAACAAACATGGGAAGGTGTGAAGATACTTATCCACAGTCCCCCTGCTTTTTTTTGGAGGAGTTTGCCTCTATGCTTTGAGCTTCAGATCAACTACAGTAGAAACAGTTGTCAGTCCTAATGGTTATATCCTGACTGTCAATCAGATGAAATCCTGTTTCATGGACCCTGAAAGCTAGAACAACCAGGTTTTTATTAATTGCTCTATGCAAGCATGAAGAAACTCTGGTTTCCAGATATTGCTGAACTATAATTCCTACCAACCCCAGCCAACATGCTCAATGGTGGGAATTCATTCATATTTCAAAGTTCCCCACATCTATTCGATCTATGCTGTCAATGTTCCTTGTTGGCTCTTCAGTGGTGTGGTATTGTGATTTTTATTTGTTGACTGTTGTTTTGAAATTTTTATCACAGTAAAATAAAAACCATAAACAACTGTAAGACACAGGTTTTAAATCAACACAATAAAATCATCATGTTACTTCCTCCCTGGGCCAGCTGATTGTAATTAAGTTGCACGCTCATGACAAAGACCCATTGGTCTACTTTCCAAAATGACAAGGAGATTGTGCCATCCTCACCTTGGGGCAAGACGTTTAAAAGGGTGCTGCCACCAAAAGACCTCTTTCCTGACTTTGTCTGCCTTGACTTTCACAAGGGAGAGATTCTCAGCCTGACCCTTTGGCCTACACAGAATGGATAAGCAGATTCTACCTGGGCCAGACATTCCCAAAGGTAACAATGACCCAAGCCATAAAGGTCCTTACAGGTGATAACCAACACCTTGAATTGGATGCAGATGCCTATGGGTAGCCAGTACAACTTCTGCAAGATTGGTGTTACTCTACTGTGCCAATATTGACAGTTACCAGATAGGCATGGCTAATAAAGCTATCTAGAATATAGCTTCAGAGACAAACAAGAATATTTAGTCATCTTGACTCAGGCACAGGATAGACATTGGGCGTGGTCTATGGGGACATCTTATCACTGCTTAGTTCTGGCCCCATTCATCAATTTAGGCCATTAACCACCGCTTATATAGACCATGTGGGGCTGAAGGGACTGCATACAGCCTTCATTATTACCTCCCCAAATCCTCAGAATTACATTTGTGCTGCCTTGTTGAGGGTCTTCATCCTTTACTTGCAGCTGTCCAGCGATGGAACAGCGCCTCCCCCCATACTATACTATACACATAAGATATGTCTAGGATACCTGATCTGATAGCAGGCAACCATGTGTTCGCCATCGTTTAATGGCAAAGAGCTTTTAAACACAAGCCAAGGCACTGTTTAGGCTAGCGTTTCTCAACCTTGGTAACTTTAACACGGTGGACTTTCACTCCCAGAATTCCCCAGCTAGCCATGGGGCTTTTGACCATCCTTTGAGCGACCCCACGGCACGCTGAAATCATGCTCATCGGGCAGTTTTATGCCATTTCCAGGGAGTTCATGAGATCAGCAGCCCAAAACGGCAGACAGTCTGCTCCTCGTAAAAATGCCGCGGCATTTCTTCCTCCGCTTCAGCGCTAGGAAGTCAAACAGGCCACTTCGTCGCTCACCAGAAAGTCGAAACGAGCCGAAGACGAGGAGATTCTGTGGCGCAAGCAGCCCAAGGCGCCCCTCCCCATTTCCTCTGATCTCGCCAAGCGGGCAGGCCTTCCCCGCGGGAACGGCCGGGCGGGCGGGGTCGGGCGGCGGCGCCGCTTCCCTCGCCGGGGGCTCTCCGTGGAGCCCTCGGGCAGCGGCTGAGGAGCAGCGATGTGATGTGGGGCCGGGGCTCGGACGGCCAAAGCGGTGGCGCTTCTCTCCTGGGTCCGAGCGGTCATGGCGAACGTCAAAGTAGCTGTGCGGGTCCGGCCCCTCAGCAAAAGGTGAGCCAGCGGTTCTGGGATGGAAAGGGGAAGCCTCGAAGCATTTGCGGGTATCCACGCGTACCTGCCCAACCGATAAAAGCTCGGTTTGTGTGTTCTGCACTGCTATGCCCTTTCTCGTTTGAGCTTTAGGGAGCGTACTCACGTTTAATAGGCTTGTCTGTGGGCGGCCGTTAAGTTAACGTGTGCTCCTTCCTGGAGCGTGTTTGTGTGCGTGTGTGAAGTTGGTGCGCGTTCTGCTCCTAGCTGCGAACGTGGGAAGTGAGGAGACTCACTTGCAAGTCTGCAGGGACGTCGGTTGCTTTGCAGCGGGACTGTCTGTAAAGCGTAGCGTGCAGAAAGGTGAACGCTAATTACCGAGCGTGACCAAACAAGGCAAGCCTGCTCTTGGTTCAGAAAGCGTGCAAAGGATGTAAGAGCTAAGCAGAACTTTAAAAAATGTGATGCATTTCCTGCATGTGCTTTCTAGTAATGTAGAATACACCCAGATTTTTTTCCAAGATGTAACCTGTGCTTTCTTTATTTGTATGTTTATATCAGCTGTGTTGGTGATACCCTGAATCGCAGACTGGTTTGTTGTATGAGTTCTACCCGTGTGATTAGTATATGATCAGGAAATTTGGTTAATTGAGTTAACCACGATTGAATTAACTATGAATAAGCGTGCTGTGTGAAGACAATCATATCAACCCTGTGTATTTGTCACTAAAATCAGGATCCTTAATTTTCATGATTTCAGGCTAGGCAACTAATTTAGGAGTCTTTCCAAGGAAGACATGAAAAGTCTTTCCAAGTTACAGTTTATGACACAGCAAATGTACTTTTTGTTATTTGTGGAGATCCAGTTGTCTTCCTTCAAGACTGCACTTCCGTTTTAAAAAATGGGAAAATATGATTCTTCCATCTTCCTTTGCTTGAATGAATGCTTTGTGAAATGTGTCACACATGTCAAGCTGGCTGCTGCCCCTGAGCTTCCCAGTTATCCATACCCTGTTCTGTACATGTTTGTTTCTAATTATTTTATGTCACTGAGTACCATGCTTTTACAAGGGCTGCTCTTGTTTCTGAATACTCATCTAGGCTGAATTTGTTACTGTCAAAATATTCAAAAAGCAAGCAAAGTACATAGCATTAACAATTTCAGAAGTCTTTGTTCCAGCCCTCTCTTCTACTGGACGGATTCAGTACTAGAGTGAATTATCCCATCTGTTTATTTTATTCAGTAATGAAAGACCTTATTTTTCAATTTAAACCAGTGTTTCTCAACCTTGGGCACTTTAAGATGCATGGACACTGGTTTAAACTGTAGCTAATTTGAGGTTTACCTTACAATGAGCCAGATCAGCTTTAACCCTCTATAATATTCCTACCTGATCTTCTTTCCCTGCTTTTTGGATTGAGCTTCATTATTAAGTAATTCCACATATTATCCTCAAACCTGATACTTATCTACTGCTGAACAATAATTTTGATTTACAAAATTACAATACAGCAGATTCAGCTGACATAAATATTGGTGATACTCACTGTATGAACATGTGGTGCGTATAACAAAATAATTAAGATCATGTGTACCATGGAGTTTTGGGGAGGATGGGAGAAAGAAAACTTTGGAATTACACAAAATCTCTGTGTGACAAATAATCTAATCCCTCCTCTGGAGAAGAGAGGGAATAACAAGAAAGTAAAACAGATGCAGTATTTGTGCTGTCAGGTCTTTGTTTTTGATGCAGCTCCTTTAATGGTTACATCATGTTTCCTGACACGTGGCCATTATAAATAACTTTTCACTGTTATAGGCAAGACAGTTTCTCAGCCTTGCAGTGTTATGTTGACATTATAAGGCAGTTAAGCTTTAATTGGCAGAAACAAAGGAACATCTTAAAACATTTTTTTAATGTGCAGAACTTCAGCAGTGTAGCTTTCTAAGTGCTGTACTTTGAGGCATAGCACTGCATGGACCTTTCTGTCACTGCCATACAGTACTGCCTTAGCCTTTCATAAGGAGACTTAAAAAATACAAATAAAGAAAAGAATAGCTTGAAGCTTCTTTAGAGAAAAAGTCCTAATTCTCAAGCTGTGCTCATGTAAGTGTTTAAACAGTGAGTTGCTTACCTCTGATTTACTGACTAGATCACAGTTGGCTGGGTCTGTACAGCACACTGAAATATAATCCATGTTTTATCAATCTTGATGGGAAGATTCACACAAGACACTAAGACAAACCACATTACAACTTAGCTTGTCATTTGAATCCAGCCATGATTTGTGCCTGGGCAGGCTAAGTAAAACATCTGGGATTGGTCTGTAAACTGTGGTTTATGAATTAGCTTGTATGAACATGTAAAGGCTGAAGATGGTAAAAGGAGAATCAACAATTTCCAGGCCAGATGAAACTGTTACAAAAACATTAGACGGACATTTCTGACTCTCAGGGCTGGGAAAAGAAGAGCCAAAAGTCTCTTGACTTGAATGGGTGGGAGGAAGTGGCCTACAATTTAAACACTGGAGGTGTCATATGTAAGGGTTTGATTCCTGTGTTTTGAACCAACTGGGCCATAGATAAACTTGTCTTCTTTGTTGCCTGCAATATAGCAGCTTATCTAGTCATGTTGAATCTCTGAAGCTCCGGCTGCTCTTCCTGTTACTGAATGTGGGGTTGACTTTCTGAAAAGTTGGTATTGCCATTCCTAGTGAAGTCTGATAGAATGAAAATAGAATGTGCTAGTCAGTAAGCCAGTGATGAAAAGAATTGGCTGTGTACAGACCTGAATGTTGGTCTGTGATGATGTGAGCCATGCCCTCTGCATATTGTTGTAAATTGCCCAGAGTCCTCCCTTTGGGGGGAGATGGGTGGTGGCACATTTTAATAAACAAATAAAATTATTGTTCAAAATGCCTTTATTGGTTCTACTCCATTGGATTATGATAGTGGAACCCCACTTTGTAATAGCCTGACACAACTCTGATTTATCAAAAATGTGAGCATTTTCATGCATACACAAAGTCTAGTATAATACTAACCATAGGTGTACTCACCCATGAGTGTGGCACCAGGTAACAGCAGACCAGCCCTGATTTGCTGGCAAGAGCCATCTTGCCAGATTTCCCAATTACCCTTATAAAATAAAACAAAAATGTGGTGACCCAATAGTGGTTGGAGACATTGCAGATGAAATAAGAAAGGCTTTACCTCTCTTAGTCACTTTGGGTCTTCTTTTAAGCTACCTCCACACCCACAGGAACTGGAAATAAAATGGGGGGGACAGACACACTGGAATTGCAGTGCACATATTTGTAGCTGCTCTAGTCTCTTGTCTCTTTATTGAGAAGCTAGAAGAGAGGGTAACTGTGAAGTAACTCTTCAGTTAATGTCCATTCCATAACTAGATTCCCAGACACAATGACAAAGCCATGTCTTTGAAAGGCAAGTGGGGTTGGGGCCAGTCTAAGTCCAGGGAAATTATGTTCCAAAGGGTGGGTGCTGTGGCAGAAAAAGCTCTCCTTCTGGGTCCCTCCAGATGGCACTCCTTAATAGGCAGGACCCATAACATGTCTCTTGTGCTGGACCTGATGCAATGGGTAAATGTAACTGGAGAGAGGTGTTCCCTCAGATAACCCAATCCCATGCCATACAGGGCTTAATGGGTTATTACCAGCACTTTGAATTGAACCCAGAAGTAAACTGGCAACCAAATCAGCTTTTGGAGCAGTGGTGTAAGGTGTGCTGATTGAGGACTGCATGTAGCTGCCAACACCAGGAATGGGTGCAACTGGCACACAACACAAAGGCCTTCCTAGCCACGACTGCCACCTGCTCTTCAAGCAAGAGCTGTGAATCCAGAAGGACCTCGAAATTGCACAAAGGTCTGGTTGGGGCAGTGCAACCCCATCCAGCACGAAAGATGGTAAATTCCCAGAACCCGAAGGCCCCAAGACCCAGAGCCATTCAATCTTGCTAGGGTTTAGTTGAAGCCTGTAGTTCCCAATCCAAACTCCCACAGCTTCCAATCATTGAGACAGGATGTTCACAGCATCACAAAATTTGCCAGGAGCAGAGATGATACCTCACCCCATGGTGATGAATGACCTTACCCATCAGCTTCACGTAGATGTTAAACAGGAGTGGAGAGAGTACCAAACTTTGTGGAACCCCACAAAGCAGGAGCCAAGGGCGGGGCTTCTTGCTCCTGATCAATACCAATTGGAACCAGTGCCAGAGGAAGGAAAACCAGCACAATAAAGTGCTGCCCACCCCAAACCTCTGTAGCTGGTTCAGGAGGATACCGTGGTTGATAGTATTGAAGGCCGCCAGGAAGAGCAAGGTCGGACATACTACCCTCATCCTGCTCATGCCAGAGGTCATCCAAAAACACAACCAATGCTGTATCAGTCTCATGCCCAGGTCTGAAACGAGTGGTCCAGATAATTTGCTTCATCCAGGATCCTCTGAAGCTCTTGCATGACCACCTTCTCAACAACTTTCCCAAAAAAGGAAAGGTTGGATACTGGATGAAAATTACCCAGTATGGTTGGGTCTAGTGATGATTTTTTGAGGAGAGGGGCAAACGAACACCTCCTTAAGAGATGGAGGGACAATCCCCTCTCTCAAGGAAGAGTTCATCACTGCCAAAACCCAACTAATGTCACCTCCCAGGAGGCCTTTGCAAACCAAGAGGGACATGGATTTAATAAACAGGGGGACAAGCTCACAGTCATGACGAGCCTGTCCACTTCATCAGGCCCAAAAGGACTTTAAAGTAGGACTTTAAGAGCATTAAATAATGTAATTTGATGACTATATGTGAAGGGTGGTGTTTTTCTTAGGCTTAGGGCTCATTTGGAATGAGTCCTTGAGCTGGCATAAAATTTGCTTCCTCATTACTGGGTACATTCAGGGCACATTACAGACAGGGATTGGCAGATTCCCTTGTTTTTGTTTCCCTACCGTCTAATCAGATGTCTGCACCCACCAGTAGTTCTCCTTAATAAGGGCTGGGGAAGAGGCAGGTTTTGACAGGCAGGTCAAGCTATCTGTCAAAACTTGCTTCTGGCTTTATGTTAGCATTTTGTGTGGATGTATTCAAATGGAGACAGGCTAATGGGGCTGCTCCCCCAGCTGGCAGTTAGCTTTCCTCTGAGCTCCTTTTGAATCTGGGTTTAGCATTTCCTCACTGCTCTCCAGGTTTATTTTGGCTCCCCCTGCTGCATTGCTCAAACCCTACCCTGCACTTGTCAGCTGATTAATGGGCGGTGGTAGGGGCTATGTGGTGATTTCCTGGAAGAGAAGCAGATGAAGGGCAGGAGAAAAGAAGAAGAGCTCCTTTACCTGTCTTTTCTTCCAGCCTGGGGGTCAGATGCTGGGGCTGAGAGATGTGGCAGCCCTCTTAACTTGCTATGTCTCTTGGAACTTCTTTCTTGTTCTTTGGTTTTTCTTCAGAGTCTTTCCCATCCCTGAAGGATTTAAAGTAGGTTAACAAGGATTTTTTTTTTATGCCTTCAAGTCAGTCTTGACTCCTAGGAACTGCTTGGCCAAGTCCCTACAGTTTTCTTGGCAGCATTTTTGGAAGTGGCTTGCCATGTCTTCCTCCGAGGGCTGAGAGAGAGTGGCTGGCCCAAAGTCACCCAGCTGGCTTTGTGGCTAAGGTAGGACCAGAACTCACACTCTCCCAGGTACTAGCCTTTAACCCCTACACCAAACTGGCTGTTGGGATGAGAAGTATAAACAACAATTTCTCTTTGCAAAATGCCCTGCTTTAAAATGGCTACAGATCCATTTCTGGCATACCTTTTCCTGCCATCAGGGCAACGCACCCAACTGCCAGTCAGCTGTGCTGCTGGGCACTGCAGGGTGGTGAGCGCTTTCTGCTGGAAGGAAACAGAACAAGAACAGAGGCAAAGGAAATTGCCTGGAATCCCAAGGGAAGGGGTGTGCCTCTACCATCCTGAAGTGGTCCATAGATGCTGGGCAGATCCTACCACGTACAGCCACCTGACTGTTACAATGGTTTCAGTGTTTTTCCTGTGCTTAGTGTATGAATTGCTTCAACTGAACTAACAAATTGGGTTAGTCACTTTGATGACCCTATTTGTTTTGTCTTTTTTAACTAGCTACTTCTCATAGATAATTACACTGCGATATGAAGAAATGTGTGGAAGGAACCTACAAGTACTTTCAAGTGCTGTTCCTGTAAATGGGATTTAAAAGTTCCCACATTTGGCTTTTAATATAGAAAAAATATTATGTCTTAACTGTTGTTTGTTCTCATATCCCCAGAGAGCATGCAGAGGGAAGAGGAATAATTGTAGAAATTGAAGACAGAGTGGCAAAAGTAAAAAAAGTAAAGGTATGGATTTTTTTAAAATTTAGTATCTAAAAGCTTGCTACAGCTGGCAAAATCTAATAGCTATATGATGACTTATCAAATAGAATCAGTGTGTTGTAGGGAAGAAAGAATGTTGGTCAATACACAGGTAAACTCTACTTACACAATGGTACTTCTCTTGCTTTCTATCACTCTAAGCCTCCAGAGCAAACTTTGGGATTTGCTAGACTATTGGAGGGAGGTGGAGGAATCTAATCCAGTGGTGGCCGCCATTTTATCACTAGGCTGACATGGTTGGATATAGCTTCATTTGGAGCAGAAACATTGGATTCAAATCACCATTCATAGATGAAACTCACTGAGTGAACCTGAGCCTGCCAAAATGTAACCTTTGCAGGATAATTATGAGTGAGAAAATGCTATATCTTATATATCACATCATTTGAGCCCTTGGAAGGAAAGGGAGGATATGAATATAATATATAAACTAACTACTTGAAAAAGAAGCACAAGAATTTCATTTTTTCCAGACTTACCTAAAAAATCCACATTCTGCTCATTTAACACCCTTAAAATATAATTTTCAGGCAGTGCAACTAAAAACAGAAATTCTTACATTTTCCCCCCTTCATTATTTCTTCTTGATATTCTGTGACTACTGTATTAATTAAAGTGATATTTCTAGGAAGAATTATTATGAAAACACTAGTCGCATTTCCCACAAAATCTTAGAACTCAAAGACCACAATCCGGAAATTGTGCTAAATATTTTGTGGTATTTTATTTAGAAAGCATGCAGATGCAAATGTATCCATCTGAATTTGAGCGCCAGGTAGACTCTGAAAGCCAACTAGTATCAACAAAAACTGAAGGCAATTCAGTACAAAATACTAAAAGGGTTTTATTTGTCTGTCTGGAATTGAGACATAACAATGAGGGGGAAGGGAGGTAAAAATCTGTTAATAGAGTCACTTTGTTTTTTAAAAGTGCAGTTGTGTATTGTATGGAAAATCTGTGGAAGTCAAAAATAAAATAGGAAGGAAATGCAAAAGGTGGAGGGTGAGAGAAGCTTAAATTGGCAGGGTTTCTGTGCTCCATATAGAAAAGAAGTAAACATGTTTGGAAGCTTAAAATAAATACTAAATTAACCGCCTTTTAGATGCGATGTTGCTGTTTCTCTGCATCTCAGCTGTACAGTAACCTTTTATTTTTTTCAAGACAGTAGAATAAGCACAAAAGCTCATACAGAATTGCTTTTTGACTTTTTTCCCCCTCTCTTTCCCTTGATAGTAGTCTAATATGATAGCAGCTATTTTCTGGGGAACCTAACAAAAATGTGTATTGAACTATAGCTAACTTCCTTGTAGACTGACTAGCTATAAGAGACTGCATCCTTTCCTTTTTTGAGATTCTTGAAGGCTTCCTTTATAGGCATGGGAAACAGAGCTGGTTTTTTTCCAGACACTGGGACTCCTGAATGCTACTGTACTCTCTTAGTCAAAAAGTAAAATGGGCCAAAATCAGTTTCTGTTGGCAATCTATCTTACGACTCAGAAGACACATAAGTGAATTATAGAGTTACCATGATTACTGTGGGAATTCTACAGGACAGATGCTTCCTATTTCTTGCTCAGTCTTTGTATCTGCTTGTCTGCCTGATTATTTTAGGCAATTTGCTTAAGATAATTAGTGTTTGAAACATCTTAGGAGGCAGTTTGGCAGAGATCAAAGAACTAGATAAGTAATTTCCTTGTTTTAAATTCTTTCCGGAGTTGGGCTAGTTCACCCATTTAGGAGGAGGACAGTAGATAGTGTTCCATGTCTTTTTAGGAAATTCAGAAGATCAATTGCCTGTTTTTAAAGTGGGTTGTGATGTGGGTGGTGTATTGCTTAGAAATGTTACTTCTTTGCCATTTGGAAGACATAACACATTGCTATCCAAAACTGATGTTATATAGTACATATTCTGCTGATAGCTCCCATGTAAACATGGAACAACCTTCAGGCTATTCAAGCAATATAGATATGAGGAGTAGTTGAACCCAATAGAACAAAGCTTGATGAACATAATTATATAGGTTTAATCTTAAAATAACTTTTCTTTCCCACTCAGCAAGTTTAAGGTGAGGGAGCCAAGAATGTTATATCAGCCTGCGTGTGTGTATGCGCATGCACATACTTTTGAGTCAGGGTTGACTCTGCAGTTTTCTTGGCAAGGTTTTTCGGAGATGACTTACCCTTGCCTCCTTCCTAGGGCTGAGAGAGAGTGACTGGCCCAAGGTCACCCAGCTGGCTTTGAGCCTAAGACGAGACTAGAACTCTCGGTCTCCTGGTTTGTAGCCTGATGCCTTTAACCACTAGACCAAACTGTTTCTCTGTATCAGCCTCTATACTGGTTGTTTATATTTCTTAAAGGTATTTTTATGTCTCTTAGATGACTGTAAGAAAAGCTTTGCTTGTGTAGCGTGGTGTTGTGGAATTTAGCAAAAGACAGCTATTAAAATGAAGGTGTTCACAAATAATCCTTGAGATTATAATTGGTTTCTTTGATCAGGAGAATCTAGCCTCATAATATTCACATTTTAGAATCTAGCCTCATAATATTCACATTCACATTTACATAATATTCATACTTTACTATATTGATTAAAAGAACTGTCCTACACTGACTATGTCAGGAAACAGTTTCAGCTCTACAATCTTTCTAGGAGTGCTGCTATCTGCAGCTCAGAAAGTCTTCTTGGCCAAGATCCAAGCCCAGCTCCTCTTTGAAGTCCTTTTGAGCTCTTATAGGTCATTCCTTCCCCTTGAAAGAGTTCAATCTAAGTTCTTGAGATCTGTCTTCCAAGTACGCTGCTGCGTTCCAAACGTGGTGCTTCACTGTGAAGCCGGCCTACTTAAAATAGAAACGTCCACCTGTATTCACATTTTCATACTGGCTTAAGCTTCTTTTTTTTCCCAGCCAGCTTGGCCCCCTTAATTATGACTGACAGCTTCCAGTCTCCCTGGTGTCAGGCAATACATGAAAAGTTTAAATCGTATGGCTTCTCATGGGCAGCTATCACCCTGATGGGCTACAAACGTGTATTAGCCAATCTTAAACATGTCATTGACTTAGAGCTGCAATCAGATTTGCCACTCTTGCCCAGAAATATCCTTCTGAGCCACTCTGCACATTTACTTCTCCCAGCCTCAGTTGCATAACAACCCTTACATTTAGGTGGGCTTTGTCTTTGGCTAGATTCAATGCCCTTCCAACAGCAGGCATTGGGTGGAGATACCAGAATATCATTGTAAGGTAAACCTCAAATTAGCTACAGTTTAAACCAGTGTTTCTCAACCTTGGGCACTTTAAGATGCGTGGACTTCGACTCCCAGAATATCCCTTTAGAGCAGAGATTGTGCCCATGCGGTGGAGGTGCAGTTGAAACACTGGAACATGTTATATCGTACTGCTCCCTCTAAGCTGACATTCACCAAGAATTACTATTTCCACTCATCACCAAACACCCTGGTCATACTGTTTCCTTCTACCTCAAATTGCTACTATCAGCTCAGTCTAATTATACTTCAATGATTGCAGTCAAATACTGTTCCATAATTTGTACAATACACCATAAGTTCTCTTCAAACATCTCCTAGATATTTTCTGTCTGGAAACATTTCAAATGCAGCTATCCATGTAGTTGCTACTTTTTATCAATGTTTTATGCTCTTTCTGTCAGTTGAATCTTATTTCTGTCTTAACAATATAGATAAATAGTTACTATAATTGGACTTTTAGTTTTGAAATCATAATCATTCCTTATGTTATTATCCTTCCTTATACATTATATCACTATATTTTCTCTAGATAGACTAATAATAATAATTACCACTTTTCTACAGCTTTCAGTATTATAATGGTTCTATATATTTCAGATTGGTAATTTTACTATTCTGTTATTCTAAACAATCATTTAGTTGCCTTATATAAATTGTATCATACTTTACTATATTAATTTTTATGCCTCAAATTCTTAAACTTTAACTTACAATTTTACTTGTATTATTATATGACTTTATAGCTTGTTTTACTCTAATCAGTTGTGACTCTTGTTTTGTTTTGCTGGTCAATGACTGAAATAGAATGACTTCCTGACTAAAAGAACTGCATTTCTTTCTTCTCCCAATAAAGATAGTAAAAGTGATCACAGTAATCACTCTATTGGATCAGGCCAAGCCAGTTTCCCTTACATAGATGATGACTGAAAACAAATTAAACATCACAGCCATGACCTGGTTGTAGTTACATGCTGCCATTGATAGGGCTGTCTTACAAGTAACAAGTGTAAGTTTATTATTGAGGCCATTTTAAAAATAATGGCTTTTGTCTTTCTCAC
The DNA here is from genome assembly GCF_035149785.1 of Candoia aspera. Lineage (NCBI taxonomy): Eukaryota > Metazoa > Chordata > Lepidosauria > Squamata > Candoiidae > Candoia > Candoia aspera. The sequence continues at coordinate 278,657,960 of NC_086153.1, read as the reverse complement.
AAAAGGTTTGTATGAAGATGTAGTATGAGTTGGAACTCGCAGACTGTGGCATCTGTTAGCTTAAGAGATATATACCTGTCCTCAGGTAAAGGGCCATGTCAGCCTTTGAGAAGCATACTGAGGATTACACTGTATGCTAAAAGATGCAGAGTAATTTTACCATTTGATGTATACAAACTCTCCTGACATGAACTAGGATTTGGGACTTGACATAAAGTTTTCCATCTATACATACTCTGGGGTTATAAAAATGTACTCTGCATAAATATCCTGTTTTAGAATTAACCTTGAAGGTACAGATTTATGAATGTGGCACCATCTTTTGTTTTTCGTTTTAAATTCAGGTAGACAACAGGTTTGGAAGTGTTTGGGGCACAAGGGAAAAAGTTGTGGCATTTGGTTTTGATTACTGCTATTGGTCAATTGATCCTGAGGATTCGAAATATGCATCTCAGGAAGTGGTAAGTATCAATAGTTTCAGTTCCTTTCTCCATTTTGTAAAGTGTGTTTTTGTTCTTTGAAACCAGCAAAAAATAGTTGCTTACAACTTAAATAACAGTAGCAATTAGCCCTCTACTGGGAATCATCAATTGTCTGTTTTCTAAGGACCCTCTGATCACAGAGGGACTGATAATCTGTCCATTGAACGGGTAGAATCAGTTTCACATTGCCTGGATTCATCATTGCCACCAAGGAACTAATAGTCTCCCACCCACTGAATGGGGACGCCAATTTTCTCACCCCTGGGATTACCTTACAGTCACACACACATTCCATTGCATCTAGCATAGTCATGCCCCATACAAATCCAGATTACATCCACTCCTGTTCTTTGAATAAGCTGTAAACATAAGGACTAAGAGTCAGACCAAGTTTAGCTCCTTGTTGCCACTTTACTTAACTGGATAAGAGTCCACAAAATTGAGTTTTGAAAGTTTGGTAAATGCTTACAAAGCCCAGCATCCTAATCTAAAGGAAGGTAGTGGGAAGGAGGGGAAGCAGAGTGGAGAGTAGGGAATGGGGAGACGTCTCCAAAGAAGTTTCTGTGGTAGAGTGGCTTCCTTTCTTCATTCTGATGTCAAGTTCTCACCATCAGTGGCAAAGTCATGTCAATCTCTTGGAGGAGTATATGAAGGAGGGGTGCAGGGAAGTGAAAGCCAATGGACCAGTTCGACCAATAGGACTCATCTTCTTCCTTCACCATTCTGTTTGCATTTGCCCTTTTTACCTAAAAAGAACACCATGATTCAAGCCCTTCCCCTTCACTAGTCCTCTATCCTACTTCTTCACATATGGAGTGACCTTTTTTCTTCTTTCAGAACTCCATCTTTCTCCCTGTGTAAGCCTATGTCTGCTTCTGGTTAGCTATTAACTTCCTGCTGTAGGTTGTTGTAGTTAGTTAGTATCCTTTTATGTACCTTCAAAGTCTAAAGGAGACACAAGGGAGACAAGATAAGACAGGGACTCTGTGTACTTTTGCACAATTATGTTAAAGCAAAGCAAGAATCAGTGCTTCTGGTATGGCTTCTTTCAATGTATAAATCACTGCTACATGAGGCTGCTACTGGACATGTCATTTGAGTGGTGTCAGCTGGAAATCAGTACCACTTTTCTTTAAATAACAAAAATATTCTGGATGGTTTTTAACCTCAGAGAAAACACTTTTTCCCCTCTCCTTCACTTCAGGTGGAACACCCATTCCAGATTTCTTTGCTTTGTTTCTTTGTTTGCTTTTTAGTGGAGATGCTGATTGCCCATCATTCTTCTTATCTCTCAGCTCACATTTCACATTCAGTTGCCAGTGCTGTGGGATGAAGCATTTTTAAAATTTATTTTTAAAATAGTAACAGAAAAAGAAAAAAAGAGAACAAAAATACATTATCAAATACAAATACATAACAAGTACTTAAAAAAGTGAAGAAATATACAACAAATATATATAGTATAATATGTCATTATAACAGTAACAGTTGCAATTCTATATATATATAATTATCTAATGCAAACATTATGCAAATAGTGTGTGTGTGTGTATATATATATAAATAAAATACATTTATATAACTATATGGGATGAAGTATGATAATTTGCCAGAATTAAAGTTTATTGGAAATATGTGGAAAATTAGGTGGAAAAATAATATATTATATTATGTTATGTTATGTTATGTTATATGTTATATGTTATATGTTATATGTTATATGTTATTTTATGTTATATTATATTATCACTTGTTTTCCAAAAGCCACCCCTGACATCAGTTCCTATAATAAGGGCCTTCCCCACCTCCAGTAACTATTACTTGCTGTTTTCTTATATGTGTGATGCAAGGAGACCATGAAAGAGGAAGACAGGTTGCTTACCTGTAACTGTGGTTCTTTGAACTGTCATTATTGATTGAAGAACGGATCAAAGGACTGTGATTAGAAGGGTTAGGCTTGTGCCCTGGATTTTGTCCACTGTCTCTGGGTGAGAGCTGGGGAGGGGTTTGAATCACAGGGATTGTATAATTGGGGCCTGAGCAGTCTGGTGAGAGGAGACTGGCTTATGGCAAGGAATGGTTGGTGTGGCTGGTGGATGGGGTTTAAGGAGGTGACCCTTAATTAACTTGAGGTGCTGAGTGCTAATACTGCAGAAGCACCTTAGGTATTCAGGAGTTTTGTTGGGATTGTAGGTTGTTGTGAGGTGGGGGGTGCAGGTCTGGGCATGGAATTCGATAGACAGGGGAGGGGGAAGGGTTCTGAAGGGATGAGGGCAGGCTATAGTATCCCAGTAGTGATGGGTAGAGGGAGAAATGGCGGGAGACGAGGGGCAAGATTTGTATGTGGAAGGGGTCACAGGTATATTGTTCCTGTAGCAGATTCCAGCCCCTCGAACTCACTCCCAGGTCCCGGTTGGCAGACTTTCAAGGCCCTGGGCTGTCGGCTACTGCTACTGAATGCCAGGCCACCCTCATCCTTGATTTGATCGTGGATGAGAAAGCTGACCTGGCTTGTATTACAGAGACCTGGCTGGGAGAGGAAGGGGGAGTCCCCCTTTCTGAAATGTGCCCAGCTGGTTACCGGGTGTGGCACCAGCCAGGACTCCAGGGTAGGAGCAGTTGGTTGGCAGTGGTCATCCGAGACACTTGGGAGGTATCCAGGGGTGCTGCTCCTCAGATTGCCGGGTGCGAGACCCTGTTTGTTAAGTTGGGCTCTAGGGATCAGCTGGGACTGTTGCTATTGTACCAGCTTCCCTGCTGCATAGCAACCTCCCTGCCTGAGCTCCTTGACTCCGTAGCCGGGTTGGCGGTGGAGTTCCCCAGGCTTATGGTCTTGGGGGATTTCAACCTGCCTTCCTGGGGTGCAGGGTTGGAGGTAGCTTGGGAGTTCATGGTTACCATGACAGCCATGGGTCTGTCCCAAGTAATCCAGGGCCCAACACATAACGGTGGTCATTCACCTGACCTGGTTTTTCTGTCGGAGCAGTGGCAGAGTGCTCTGAAATTGGGGGAGATCTTGGTTTCTCCCCTGTCATGGTCAGATCACTGCCTGGTGAGCCTCCAGTTCTCTGGTGCCACTCCCCTCCGCAGGGAGACTGGGCCTATTAGATCGGCCCGCCCAAGGCGACTGATGGACCCAATTGGGTTTCAGAGGGAGCTCAGGGTTGTTCCATGAAGTCTGCTACACGGTCCGACTGAGGCCTTGGTGGCCGCATGGAATGAGGGAGCGGCCAGGGCCTTGGATTGGATCGCGCCTGAGCGGCCTCTCCGTGGCCATGGCTCCCGCAGCTCCCTGTGGTTTACGGAGGAGCTGAGGAGGCTTAAGAGGGCTAAGAGATGCCTGGAGCACCGCTGGCGGAAGATGGGAAGCGAAGATGACCGAACACGAACTAGAGCTGCTATTAGAGCCTACCTCATGGTGGTAAGGGCGGTGAAACATGGCTATTTCTCCGCCCTTATTGCATCTGCAGATAGCCATCCGGTGGTCCTATTTCGGGTGACTCGGTCCCTCCTTGGAGGGAGCAATACCGAGCTTCACCTGCAGGGTCGCTGTGAGGAATATGCTGTGCATCTAGTGGATAAAGTCGCTCGCATTTGCTCTACATTGGACTCCAGCTTTAAGGCAGGGCCAGTGGAGGATACAGGGGCAAAGTCTGGCATGGTTATCTGGGGGGAATTTGATCCGGTTGCACCTGAGGAAGTGGACAGGGCCCTCACAGCTACTAGTTTGGCCACTTCTGTATTAGATCCGTGCCCTTCCTGGTAGGTCAAGGCTGCCCGGGAGGAGGCACGTGATTGGGTCTGGGCAGTGGTTAATTTCTCTTTGAGAGAGGGGCTGTTCCTGCCAGCTCTTAAGGAGGTGGTGGTGCGTCCTCTCCTCAAGGGGCCATCGCTCGACCCAACCAGCCTGGACAATTTTCATCCAGTCTCCAACCTCCCCTTTTTGGGGAAGGTTGTGGACAGAGTGGTCACGTGGCAGCTGCAGAAGACCCTGGATGAAGCAGATTATCTGGACCCTTTTCAGTCAGGGTTCAGGCCGGGTTACGGGACTGAGACGGCATTGATCGCACTCTTAGATGACCTCTGGTGGGAGCGGGATGGGGGCAGTGCAACCATCCTTGCTCTTCTTGACCTCTCAGTGGCCTTCAATACCATCAATCACAGTATCCTTCTGGACCAGCTTTGGGAGTTGGGGGTAGGTGGCACAGTGTTGTGCTGGTTCTCCTCCTTCCTCTGGGGTTGGTTCCAGTCGGTGTTGATAGGGGGGGAAAGGTCCAGCCCACGTCCCATACTCTGTGGGGTGCCTCAGGGCTAGGTTCTCTCCCCTCTCCTATTTAACATCTACATGAGACCGTTGGGGGAGGTGATCCGATGGTTTGGGGTAAGATACCATCAATATGCTGATGATACTCAGCTTTCTATCTCTACCCCAGACCACCTGAGTGATGCCATGGATGTCCTGACCCAGTGCCTGGAGGCTGTAAGGGCCTGGATGGGGTGCAATGGGCTTTGACTCAACCCAAGCAAGACTGAGCGGCTTTGGGTTTGTGGGCCTCCCGGTGCTAAGATTTTTCCATCTTTGGTCTTGGATGGGGTTGCACTGCCCCAGACAGACCCGGTGCGCAATCTGGGGGCCCTCATAGACTCACGGCTCCTGCTCGAAGAGCAGGTGGCGGCCGTGGCTAGGAGGGCCTTTGCACACTTTGGGTTGTGCACCAGCTGCGCCCATTCCTAGACCAAGAGGCTTTGCTTACAGTCACTCATGCCCTCGTGACTTCCCGTCTGGACTACTGTAATGCGCTGTACATGGGGCTGTCCTTGAAGAGCATTTGGAAGCTTCAACTGGTGCAGAATGCAGCTGCACAGATAGTAAACGGTGTCGAGTACTCGACACATGTAACACCATTACTACGTGAGCTGCATTGGTTGCCGGTGGGTTTCCGGGTGCAATTCAAGGTGCTGGTTGTCACCTTTAAAGCTCTTCATGGCTTGGGGCCGGGTTACCTAAGGGACCGCCTTCTCCCAGTTGTTTCTGCCCATCCAATTCGATCTAGTAGATTGGGTATGCTGCGGGTCCTGTCAGCCAGGGAATGTCGGCTGGCAGGAACTAGAAGGCGTGCCTTCTCCTCCTTAGCGCCTGCCCTCTGGAACATCCTTCCTCCAGAAATTAGGATGTCCCCAACCCTGTCAGCCTTTTGTAAGGCCGTAAAGACCTCGCTTTGTGCCCGGGCCTGGGGCCTCGAGCATGTGGATGGTCCCGTCTCTTGGCTGTATTAATATCTATGCATTGCTCACTTGGTAGCCATGCATATTTATTTTGTATTTATTTTATATTTTAACTGTTTTAATTGTAATTGTTTTATAGTTTTATTGTTGTAAGCCGCCCAGAGTCACTTGCTGAGATGGGCGGCTATAGAAATCAAATGAATAAATAAATTATTCAGATAACTTACCTTGGTCTCAGTGTGACCTACAGATGTTATGTCAGTATTAGTCAAAAGAGCAGAGGTACAGCTTACTTGCTTTTGTCCATGTTTAGTGGAGGACAACTTTGGAATCTGCCAATAAGCTCCACTTTAGAATATTCCAACAGTAGTCTGTTCAAGTGCAGGAAAATCTATGAGCATTGAATGCATGAATGACTGCTTGAAGACCCATAGTTAGAGGTAAGCAGTCTGCCCTTTTTTAAAAAAAACAAGAAAACATGTACCATTCTTGCAAGCCATTAATAATAATTACTTTTCCATGTAGCCAGTTCTGCTTGGCCAATTCAATCAGTGAGAAGCCATGAAGAAGTTAACAGGTGGTGCATCTGATCAGTGGAATACTGTTTAAGTTCTTTACTGTGACGGGAAAAAGAAAGGAAGTTGGTGTATTATGACCTATTCTCAAGATTATATTTGTTTTTCATATTCAGAAGAAATACTAGAATCAAAAGCCTTTTTGAAATAATGTGAATCTATAAGTGAATCTATAGGGGACGCGGTGGCACTGCGGGTTAAACCGCTGAGCTGCTGAGCTTGCCGATCGGAAGGTCAGCGGTTTGAATCTGCGTGATCGGGTGAGCTCCCATTGCTAGTCCCAGCACCTGCCAACCTAGCAGTTTGAAAACATGCAAATGTGAGTAGATTAATAGGCACCGCTTCGGCGGGCAGGTAACGGCGTTCCGTATAGTCATGCCGGCCACATGTCCGCGGAAGTGTCTACGGACAAACGCCAGCTCTTCGGCTTTGAAACGGAGATGAGCACTGCCCCCTAGAGTCAGACATGACTGGACTTAATGTCAAGGGAAACCTTTACCTTTACTATAAGTTACCCTTCTGCCACTTAACATTTGCCATTGTCATTAAATTGGCTAAAGCTTTTCTGGTTAATATGATGCAAGAATAAAATTTTTGCAAAAGCATGAGTCATGTAATCTGACGAACAGATTGGCAAATAAAGTACCTATGTATTGACAAGAATATTCATAAACTATCTTACATAAATATATTACTTTAAAAAACCTCATTTTGACAGAGAAATCAAAAAGTCTATTTCTGGAGTAATCTGAATACCAAGATGGAGCTCACTCAAGGGAGCTGATTATTTAGTCTACTGTGCAAAATACTTCTTTGGTATTTTAATGCCATTAGTGGCAGTATATTTTGTAATTTATGAAGCCCTGTTATCTATCAGTAGTTTGCATACTCTGTACCAAGATATTGGGAATTCTGGAATGAAGGTATGGTTTGAAACATTTCATTATGTTATGGAAATTATAAACACTCATTAACATTTAAGAAAATATCTTAAAATATTGTTAAAGCTCATTTCCAAACAAAATATATTCTTCTCTTTTTCTATTCAGCTGAGAATAGAAAAGCGAAATCCAAGTCATCTGTTTAACAGATTATATAGTTTGCATGGATGTGATATTTTCCATTATGATTCTTTGTTAGAACTTTTTTCATCCTAGGGGCAGAAGTGAATATTGTTGAAACTAGGATCATGATTTACCGCACATGAGATTTAAATAGTTCTTTTAATTATTAAAAATCATTAAAGATAGCTTCCAAATAAAGTTCTTGTGCTTTTCAAAATGCTTTTTACAAAACTATTTGAAAGTTTAAATAAAGAGATTTTTTTTAAAGGAAGAAAAGAATTAAAAATAGAAATATAGCTTTAGAAAAGGAATCACAAGAATAAAATTATTCTTAATTGGCTGACAGAGACAACCAGAAGACTCATAGAATTGATCACTAGGGCCCGTGAGACAGTGACCAAGTTAGAAAGTGCTATAGATTGTTCAAACAGTTAAGTATTTTGATATGTTTATTAGAAAGTATGAGCCACTGATTGTGAATAATAATCAGTTGATTATAATGAATATAAAACAGATTTGGAACACCAGAAATCACGTTTTAGGAGGGTGGGAGAATTGGTGTAATTCCAAATGAGTATGTAGCAAGGCTCTTTATTCAGTACAAATTCAAAATCCTTTTTATATGAAATCAGTACTAAGAAATTGGTAGAAATTATATGTAAGTATATTTAGAGTAGGAACAGAGCCAGAGGATGTCACTAATTTATAATAAATTAGCTAAACATGATTGTAGTTGATAGTAGGGAAGTGTAAAATTCTGTGGCTTGATAATGACTTTTTGTTCTGGAGTAATTGCTTCTGGAAAACAACAAATCACTCTAGAATAGCAAGATGGCCACTTTGGAAGAAAACCACATGTCCCAGGAGATACCAGGACACTCAACTGAAATCTGGACCAGAGTTTTGCATGCAGCTGTTGAATAGTATTTAAATTATATATTGTCTGGCTCAAGTTTCTGATTTTATTTAGTTGAAAGTACATAATGGCCCAGTCTGGACTGGGAGTACTGTGTACAGGATGGAAATTGAACCCATTTGATGGTGTCTTTCTTCCTCTTTGTACAATTACATTACAATAAAAGTAACTGCTTTGGCCCAGTTGTTTTTTTAATCCCACAGCTGAGTAGGGGGATATTTTTTTAAAAAATTGTCTGGACAAAAGAATTAGACTTCCATTTCCAGTGAGTGTCGTCCCAGTCCATATTGGGTCAGCATGTGCATATAAGCAAGCAAACAAATTTAGTTTTTGAGATGAGCTGGGAACCAGGAGTTGCGGGATAAAATAAGTTATATAGATGAAAAAGAAAACTGGCAGCAAAATAAGAGCTGGCATTGAGAAGCAACCAGAAATCAGGAATGCACCTCCTTCCCATTTTAAAGGTTATCAGGATTTGATTAAGCAGAATAGAATTGAATTTCTCTCTTCTAGTCAGGAGTAATCTGGCCATACAGTTCTGTGCAGAATCTCAATTCTAACTGCCTTTGGCAGAAAACTCTATCCAGAATGGAAACATCCATGTATTTAATTTTTAGAAAGAGTTGAGATAAAACTAGCTTTTAAATGCATTTAATGGGAAGAGATTAAAAAAATTACTGTACATGCAAATGACCCTTTTCTCATGAAATACTGATAAAATAGCAACCATTCAGCTGTTGTCATTGTTTCCCAATTTTCAGAGAGAGAAATGTTATAAGAAAGGGGTTTTTGTGTAAATAATTGGATCAGTATATAATGGACTGTAGTAGGCGGAGGGAAATCTCCACAAAATGCTTTAGCTATGTTACATTTCTTCTGCCAATAACACAGCTGGTGCATTCAGAAGACATTTAAATGGCTTGGATTTTACATGAATAAGGTCATCTCTTTGGCATTAGCTGATTTTGTTCCCCCTCCAGAATTCTTGGCTTGGAATCATTGGTATATAGAATTTATCCTGTAGTAAAAGGAATTACAGAGTGAGAACAAAATTTATCTTATACAAAGTTCACATTTCTTTTTTTCAGTTATATAGAGATGTGTCTATTTTCAAACTATCATCCACAGACTCCATTGGGTATACAAAAGCTTCAATTGAACAGTGAGCTGCAGCAATGACATGAAGATCTGCCATGACTGTGTATTGGAAAATCAATAATAGGATGTACCTGTTATCAATAACTTGCCTGTTTTGATTGGGATCCCTCTTATTCATTGGCTAAGTTGTTCTGAATGCTGCTGCAGATTCTTCTCAAATTCTATCCTCTGTAAGAGAAAGAAAATAATTGAAGGAGAATATCTGACATAGAACCTAGGTGCATTTCATCACTGTGGGCTGACTGGGCAACTGTTAGAAAACAACCTAGGGATTAGGATATGAAGTAAAAGGAATAGAAAAGTGATTGAAGGAAGAACTATGAGAAAGGCATCCTCCAGAAGAACAAACCAAAAAGGAGACTGTATTTTAAATCTTAAGTTGGTATTGTAAGAAATTCAGTAATAAAGAAAGTAGGGATGCATTGAGAAAGGTGGAAGATCTCAAATAGAAAGTAGCCTTTTTATTTTTATTTCTAAATATAAATAATAATCTTACAACTGAGATTCATTTTTCATGCAGAGCTCCTAGGTGAAGTGACAATTATTACAAATGTGTACAGTGCTAAGTTGGAGATATCTTACAAATGAATGCAGGAGAGATTTTGGTGCAGGGAATCTGAGGGCTGGGAAACATCGAATGAGAGACCCTGAGAGGCAGAGGTCAGATGTGGGCCAGCAAAATGCCTATATGTAGGCTGACCATATGTCCCATTTTGAACAGGACAGTCCCGTTTTTTTAACATTTCCCAACCATCCCGTTGTTTTAATATAAATGTCAATTTTGTCCCTTTTTTTTTTTTTAAATGTTGGAGCCGTTATTGGGAAAAGTGGGAAAAATTGAAACTGAAATTAAAAAGAGGCTGACTTACCCATTGGCAGTAGTTCTCAGTCTGGCGGGAAACCTACAGCGGGAACTGTAGGAACAGTTTATTGGCGGTGAGCAAGAGGAAGAGTTGCTGCTGCCAGTCGGTGCAGTGGAAGACGGTCGGAAAAGCCCGCCCAGCAGAAGAGAAGCCAATTGACTCTCAGGCCAAAACAGTGGGAAGAAAATAAAATAAAAGGGCGCTCCAGAGAGGAATAGGTTGTTGGGGACAACCGTTCACTAGACTCCTTTGTTCCTGTCCTCCCGTCCCAGCTTGCCGCTGCCCTCAGCCCTCCGCTTCTCCAGCCTCCTGCCGCCTTGTTCCTGTCCTCCTGTCCCAGCTCGCCGCCTCCCTCAGCCTTCCTGCAACCTCTCCACCCAACACCACCCCTGTACCAGCCTCTCTGGACCCAACCACTGCCACACCTCCCCCTCCTGCACCTTCCCAGCTTACTGTCAATAACTTTTTTTATCGTCTTTTTTGTAAATACGGAATATTACGTAAGTTTAACTCCGTCCTGTTTTGCCATCCCTGTGTCCCGTTTTTGTCTCAAGGAAATATGGTCAGCCTACCTATATGCCTTATGCTTTTATTCAGCTTTTCAATTTTGTCTGAGGATAAGACTTAACATTTGTACAGTTAAAAGAATTTCACAACTCTGAAAGGCCAATCACTATTCCCTTTGGAAGATGAAGGGCTGAGATGAGGCGGTTTGATTAATCCTTTAGCCTGCTTGCTGGGAAAGTGAACTTATGCATAGCAGCCTTTGCACAAAATGTTCAAAGCACACTGTGGATTTTCTGTTTGTCAGCTCAGTGTTTGTGTATTTATTTCTATCAAAAATATATTCTGAAGTCATTCATTGCACTTAAATAATAATGTATTTTTAAACTTGCACTTTGGCTGCTAATTTAATATTGAACTTAAGTAAAATTAAAATCTTTAGATAATTAAACAGTATCCATTACAGCAATTTAAAAAATCACAGTAGAGTCAAAAGATTAAAATCTTTTGGCTCTACTGTGATTTTCTTAAAAAATTCTGAAATGGAAGACATGCTGAAAGTTTTCCCTGAATAACATCAGATCCTAACTTTAATTAGATACCATTAGTTTTCTGAAATTCCAATTATAAATTGTGGTTTGGGTGTCACTGAACAACATACATTTAGAGATTCAACTATAATCTTATATATTTCCCATTTTCATAGCTTTAATAGTTCTGGCTCTATATTATCTTGGTGTAGCACAATGTACTTATTGTTTTACATCCTACTACATAAGTTTCATACACTTATTCGCTAATTCCGAGGGATAGAATACCATTGGAGGCACTGTGTTATGATGATTCTCCCCCTTCCTCTGGGGCTGATTCTAGTCCGTGTTGGGAGGGGAGCAGTGTAGTCCTATGCCCTTGCTTTGTGGAGTGCCTCTGGGTTCCATCCTCTCCCCACTTCTTTTTAACATCTGTATGAAGCTGCTGGGGGAGGTCATCCATCAGCATGGAGTACAATATCATCAACATGCTGATGATACCCAGTTGATCTTTCCACCCCTGGCCATACAAGTAAAGCTGTCAAGATTCTATCCCAGTGCCTGGAGGCTGTGGGGGTCTGGATGGGAAGAAGAGGCTTTGGCTCAACCCTGTCAGGACTAAGCGGTTGTGGGTTTTGGGCACCTCTGGATACAGCTCTCTGAGCATGCTGTTCTATAAATGAATGTTCCCCAAATACCTCTGGGGGATATTTCATTGTAATAAGTCAAAATGTTTTTTTTCCAGGGTGTATTCCACATTACGTATACAATGAACAGCTGAAATAACAACATGCATTGTTTATCTGGGAACTCTTGCTAATATGATTAGGGAAACCTCTGTGATGCCTTTCTCAACCATTTGTAGAATCTTTTCCTGGCAGGCCCTCTTGCATTAATGAGAGGTATGAAAACAGCTGAGAGAACAGTTTTTGGAATATCTATATTGGGTAAGGATATGCAGTGGTTAATGGGTAATATTGAATGGGGACGTTATCCATTTCCCATACTTAACTGTAGTATCTTACACTCCCCTGAAGACCATATCTGAGAGCTGGAGGAAACATTGGTGTTAGCTGAGTGCTCACGCAGGAGCTCCTTCTAATGCAAAATAGAAATAAGTTGAAACTATTGTCTCTGCTAGTTTTTCTGGCCTTCATGTGGTCTTCTGGATTTCTGCAAGCAATGTTTTTTAAGTTATTCAGACCTCTTCTCTCTAACTGAAATGTAAGAAAATGCATCTGCCCACAACGCCATCTGGTCAATAACACCAATCCTGTGCTATATGTTTCTTGTACAGAAATCTCTCTCTCGTTGCCTTCAGAAGCAATACTCACCGTGTTACAAAAGAAGAAACCTCCCACATTCAGGAGCCCAGCTTATGTGAGGCATCTGGTTATTGTTCCATTAATCTACCAAAGTTTTGCTCAAAGATAGCCCCCTTGTTTATTTATCATTATTAAAAGTCAATTTTTACTGCTTCTTGCTTAAAAAAAAATCCATAGGTCAATTAGAAAAACCGTTAAAGCATCCTAAAATAAAAACTATAAAACTGAAAAGAACAAGATAAAAAGTTTTTTTTTTTTTGTAAAAGAAAACTAAGCACAGACACTTTTTCTATTCAGTCAGTTTGGTGAGGAAGGGGAGAATGAAATTTGTAAATACTATTTGCAAGCCCTACTTCTGAATATTTGGGCTAAGGTAATACTTCCAGAAGCATCACATGCTAATTCTCCTACTTTATGAAATACCTCAAAAGCTAAAATACCTTTGATAAAAATGAGGAGGTAATTAATATATGTTTTTAATAAGTATTTCATTTCAGTGATGGTCATTGATCGAATTAGTTTCCTGGGAACATGAAATCCAAGGCTTTTGTGTTTCACAATAATAGTAAATTAAAACTATTTAATTTACTATTAAATTTACAAATTGGTGCTTTATTATTTTTTATTTATTTATTTGCTATATTTTTCCTAACAACTCTACATGGATTCCTGGCAGTTTACAAATCTGAATACTATGCTTTATTTTCTTTCTTTCTTTCTTTCTTTCTTTCTTTCTTTCTTTCTTTCTTTCTTTCTTTCTTTCTTTCTCTTTTCTATCTATCTATCTATCTATCTATCTAACTATCTCAAGTTGTTTTTGACTCCTAGTGACCACATAAATAGATCTTTTCCATGACAGTCTGTCCCTAACCTGGTCTTTCTGATCTTCCAATGGTTCAGCCATCACTACTGTAACTGTGTCCATCTACCTTGCTGTTGGTTGTTCTCTTCTTCTCAAGTATATATCAATAAATACCTAACAATCACAAAAACTGTGGCATTCATATTAGGACTCTCCCAAATGTTAATTGAAATTCATTAAAATTCATTAAAAGTTCTGCTTTCTTTGCCTTGCTGAATGCTGTCAGAGTGCGTCATAAAGTTCTGTGGGTGGAAGCTGCTCCAGGTGGATGGAGCTTAAACTAAAAAGCATTGTGCTCTTTCCTTTCCCCTACTCCCATGTGGGGGAATTGGTCAGTATCCCAATTTGGGATGAACAAATGAACAACAGATGAACAAACACATGGGCTTTATGGGTCAAAGCCAACACTTTCAGCTGTACTCAGAAGCTTATTGGAAACCAGGGTAGTGCCTGCAAAATCAAGGCAGTGAGCAGCCACTATGTTCACCCACAAAACAGATGAAAATGTTTACTTGGAAATGAGCAATTCCTCTGGCAGCGCATTTGCCATGCTATCTTATACAGGTAGTCCTTATTTAGTGACCATAATTGGGACCGGCAACTCAGTCACTAAGCAAAGCAGTCGCTAAATGAAACCATAATTGTGCTTATGATCTTACTTCAGCTTTCCTTTGCTTTACAGACCTGCGAAGGTTGTCAATGCAAAATTTGGTCACAAAGTTCATTTTTCATCACCATTGTAACTGTGAACAGTCACTAAATGAGGCAGTCACTAAATGAGTACTACTTGTAAACTATCTGATCTTCCCGATAGAGTACTTCCTGTCATTTGTCAGTACTCTGTGAGTAATTAGCAGAATATATGATATATTTGTGCCAGCTTTTGGGGTACCTAAAGAAGAGGCGTATAAAAATCTATAAAAGGTATTTGTCTGTACCAACCCTTGCCAGGAATAGGCACAAAGACACACCTCTTTTTTTAGTTGTGGATATATTTTTCTTTCCTTGGCTGGCCCCTTTCTCCATTACAGTATAAGAAAAACGGGGAGGAAGTACACTTCCACAGTAGCAGACTTTCAAGGAAAAAAGGAGACTATTCCACAATAATTGATAAGACTTTCTTGGGTCTGGATAGCTGCTTGAATATCTGAGGAAGTGATTTCTGAGCTGCATATTTTATTTTCATAACCAGCTACCATTTCTTAAGCTAACACTTGACAAATAGTGGAGCCTCTTTTCTAGACACAGAGCCAATGGACTTTTCTCCAGATTGATCTCTTGGAGAACAGACTCATTCTATTTCACGATTTCCTGTTTAATTGTGCAGAGAATGAGAAGCTGAGGACTGGCTAGGATTCCTAGTAGCATCGCCAGTCATCTCTTTACAGGAGGGAGAAAATGCTCCAAAATGACCAGCCTCTCTTTTTTTCCACCCTGAATAGAGTAGTATTTCTTAAATAAACCTAGTGTCATAGCAGAAGTTTCTTCCTCCATTAACGAATATAATGAGGTTTCCTGTGTTCTGGTTGCTGCTTTCTTTGCACATAGAAAGTCTTCAGCCAGGATTAATTTGGTATTCCTCATGAGATTCACATGCAGAAAAGACCCTGTATTGGTGAAACAAAGCTACTACATTAGTCCTTCCTTCCTGTATTTGCTTTTTACCTTTTTAATAAGAAGGGTCACCCTTCCTCTACCCCCCTTCTATAATGGTTCCTAAGACTTTTCATGTTGGCTTTCATTATTTTGACAGAGGGATAAATAAGTTACTTGATGCCTTGGCAGTCTGTAGTTATATTCAGTGTTACAGTTCAACTCCACTTAGTAGCTTTGTTTATATGTTTTATTGACCAAATATGTACAGTTTGGGCCATCTAAATATTTTTGGGGCTGCTTAAGGAACAGAATATAATTATTAAGCCTGTAAAATGTGGCCTAAAACTTTGTAGTCAAATAGAATCATTTAACAGCTCAGGGTGTAAAATAGCTCAGCTACTGAGCAGGCACTTTTCTGGCACTTACGTAAAATCCTGATTGTCTTGCTGCTCTGTATTACAGAAGCTGACAGGATTGGGTGTATGCTTAATATTGTTACAGGTAGTCCTCAATGATGGTAATTGGGACTGGAATTTCCATCGCTAGGCAACATGGTCGTGAAGTGCGATATCATGTGACTGCACTGCTTAGCAACGGAAATTCCAAAACTTCCTGTTGCCATTGATAAGTGAATCCCACACCATTATTAAGCGTGATGTCAGATGGTCGCCATTTGCAACCTCCTGATGGCTTCCCCTTGACTTTGCTTGTAGGAGGCTGGCAAAGTAGGTCACAAAGGGAGATCACATGACCACAAGATGCTGCAATGTTGTAATTGCGAGCTGGGAGTTGAGTGCTTGGATTGGGAACGCTGTGACTGTCGTAAGTACGAGGACCAGTCATAACTACCACTAGTTCAGCACAGTTCTAAATTCGAACAGTTGCTGAATGAGTGGTGGTTGAGCGAGGACCACCTGTATTGCCATCTAAATCATTACCCTATGTAGACATGGACTAATAAATAAAGGAAAGAAAAAAATATTCGTTTGTGAAACTAAGAGAAAGGGTATAATAGATATGACGAATGTGGTCTGTTGTGGTGAAGCAGAGCTGATATATGCATATAGGTTAAAGTGTAAACTTAATTAGGAAATATACAAGCGCACACATGAATTGGTGTCACCTAATTTGGGTGTGTGTGAAAGAAAGAATTCATAAGTAATTTTGTGTAATATACCAGTGAAAGGTGATAATAAATGAACCATTTTTTTTTTTTTGAAAAATTGTACAACTTTCTAAATGAGTGTGATCTAAAGGAAAAAAATGTTAGGTAACAAGAATGGATGAAGAGGGAACAAAGCAAGAGAATACAGAGAAAGTGACTGCCCATTCAGAGACCCAAAAACAAATGAGATTGGTGATTTTTTGGTGCCCATCTGCTTAGAAGAAAGTCTGTTGTGCTTCAAGTACATAAGCATAAGTCTGTGCAGGCCTACCCATAGGAGGAGAATAAATGTATTTATTTATGATGAAAGATTGAGGGACAGTGAAAGATACATGAGTGATGAGAAGTTCTGAATATGATATACTTTTTTTGGTAGCATCAAGAATGGGTCTTAGAGTTAAAAATGGACATGGAAAAAAGTGAAAAAAAACTAGAGTAATTATAGAATGACTATAGAAAGAGAAAAGTACAAGTTCTGTTTTAAAAAAAACCCTAGAAGATAGGTTAAAATGCATGGGAAAGTATACATAAGGAAATAGGATGTGTAAGCTACTTGGAACTGAAAATAATTATATCACAAATTGCTACAGAAATGTGTGGAGTTACTCTAATGGGAAGTATGAGAAAAAATGCTTGACAGAATTATCAGGGGAAAATGGCCGTGATTGAGAAAAAAATGCTTATAAGAGAATTGCTGGAAAAAGGCTGAGTGAAAGATACTGTATGTTGTACGTAGAGCAAAAAATACTTATAAAGCCAAAGAGAACAAGGAACAGTTAAGACAGAGGCAAAAAATAGTTGTGGTGAAAATAAGGCATTGTTTTGGAATTTCCAGCTTTAATGTAATAAAAAATAAAGGTAAAAGCATTATTTAGAATGAAACTGACATGAGGAAATGCTAAAAAGTATTTTAAAGAGCTCTGTTTAAATGCTGGTGAGAGTTTGAAGAATGGAATTGAAATGAATCCTATAAATGTTAGTATCCAAGAAAAATGGAACCCATAAATGCCATGATAATATGCAATGTAGGTGTTGATAGTGTTAAGTGGAGAATTGTTAAAATATGCTTATGGTTTTCTTTTGGAGCAGCTATGCAACTTATTTAACATGTGCATGCCTGATGATTGGAAGAATGCTGTTATTCTTCCCTATACAAAGGAAAGGTTCCAAGAATGAATGCAAATTCTACAGGAATTGCTTCGTTAAGCCAGCCTGGGAAGATACTGGTCAGAATTGTGATTGCAGTCACTAAAGTTTGGGAAGTACAGTGTGACTTTAAGGCAGGCAAAGAATGGGCAGTCCTGATTTTCATTCTTCAGCAGGATACTGGGAGTTTGTGAATGTGGGAAAGCTCATTGTATGTTTGTTGATTTAGAGGGTTTATAACAAAAGTTAGTTGGCTTGAATGTTTTACATGAATATAGAATCAGAAATTTCCCCTCCATCATATCAAAGGCTTTTCCCACATCCAAGGAGACCAGAAATGCAGATGTCTGTTTTTCCAAGTGTATGTCCAGAATAACAATTAATAATCTAATTTTATCAGATACTTGTAAACCTTTTATAAAACCAGAATGTTCAGGATGGATAATTGAAGATAGTTTCATCTAAGATACCAATAGTTTGGCATCAAAATTGCCAGGAAATTGAGTGATTGTGTGCACAATTAGCAAGGTCTTTACTGTCTTTCAAAATCAGTTATATAGGCCTCAGACCGATTTATGGAACAATGAGCTGTGAGAAAAATGGCAGGATATAAGTGCAGTAAATAAATATGTATCTCATAATGTCCAAAACAGTTACTGATACTAAGTTTCTGTTAAATGTTTAGATTTTAAACTTGAAAGGGCTTAGTAATATATTGGAGGGCTAGTTCTCATTACTAATTCTTAAGAGTCTCCTGAAATATATATGTATGTTCATGCACACATGCACATACATATTCTAACTGAGCTGTCGAAGAGTTAATGAATGACAGTAAGCAAAAAGGACTATAAAATCATAAATTGGTGTTGCCAGGAACAAGAACTTGTATCTTTTGATATAGATGAGGTATCCATTTAATTTCCATTTAAATGGAAGATGGATAAGAATGGGTTCAGGAATCAAACCAGAAGGTGAAAAAAAAAATTTTTTTAGCCCCAAAATTTATTTTGGGATGAGTGTTGAACAGAGCAAAGATGGAGCATATATTCAAACAAATGTTGGAGAACTAGCAGATGGCTTCTTGTAGCAACTATATATTTTATTAGGAGTAGATCCAAAGAGATGGGTGAAGCTTCAGTACATGTTTTAGTATAGTTTTTGTTGAAAGTTGAGTATCCAAGTATTGGAGTTCATTAAAAAGTACAACTTTCTGGAATTTTGACATTTTTGGCATTCTTCCTCTTTTTTAGAAAGAGCATTCACAGCATCCATTTAAATAAAAACAGATGTTCTAATTGCAATATTTGAGAGTATTTTGATCTAAACTAAGAAATAGGAAAGATACATTTGTGATATTTCTAAAAGCAACCGGTTTTGACCGTGTTAATGGCACAGAGTATATAAGAAAGAGCAATACCCTCTATGGTCTACAGGGTTTGATAATACTGCCCCAACAAGATCAAGATCATATTTTATGATGGCCCTTAGCCAACAGACCTAGGGTTTGATAATATTGTTCCAATATTTTATTATTTAAATATACAGTAGCAATTGGTTGTTAGAAAATCTAGCAGTGCATTAATCCCAGACATGCAAAGCATTTTTCAAATATTTTCTGCCTTCTGCCCCCCTTCCCTCCATTTGACAACTGAGTTGTGATTGAATAGCAAGTCATTTATTATACCACTGAGTAGCGGTAGCACTGTTACAAAGAAAAATTACAGCAGTTTTAGTCTAGATCTAGTTTAAAAGAATAAGAGGACCCAGGATAGTGGTATTCAAATTTATGCATACTGTGGGGAAAGAAGAGAGGGGAGCTTTTTGTAATTCTTTTATTATACTAGATCTTGAGATCATGTAGTGAAGCTGAACTGTGGGTGATTCTGGACCGATAAAGGCAAGTACTTCATGTGGTTAATCCATTGGATTTATTGGAATTCAAAGATCATTGTGGTATGGGCTATTAACTTTAAAAGAGGATTAGAAGAAGTTGTGGAAGATAAATCATAAAGCTTTTGTGCTAATTCTAGGATCAGAGACAATGTATTTCTGAATATCGGTTATTAACTGGTGACTGTAGGAGTGCATTTGTTGTCATGTCCTACTTATGGATAACCATTGGCATCCGGATTGGCCAAAATAGGAAACGGGATGCATGACTAGATAGGTCATTAATCTAACCTAATCTTGTAGCACTATTACAACAGCTTTTCTTAGATTATGGATTTGGTAATTAACTGTAGAATTTGTTGCATTTTTATATTCTTGTAAAGTGCAGATATGTTTTTAAGGAGTTGATCTTTTTTGATAGGAATTAAATTGAATGTCATACAGTTTCCGAAATCACAATGAAATAATATGTTGTTCAAGCTTCAAATTTTGTGATCAGATAATAAAAGTTTTTTTCTTGCTGGTAGAAACATTGCACTTCATCTGCTGTATCAGTTATGGTAATTGCGAACTTGCCTGATCATTTAACTGCATTTGTTTATCCAAATCCATCCAAAGTATGTTTTCCTTCTCTTTTTCTTGCCATTTCAGCAGCTACACCACAAACAATTTTACTACTCTGCTTGTTGTTTAAATCTTCTCCTTCACTTTTGCTATTACTTCATTCCA
Organism: Candoia aspera; assembly: GCF_035149785.1. Lineage (NCBI taxonomy): Eukaryota > Metazoa > Chordata > Lepidosauria > Squamata > Candoiidae > Candoia > Candoia aspera. The sequence goes on along the minus strand of NC_086153.1, from coordinate 278,637,929 downwards.
ACATGAGTTAACCAGCTATGAAGCTGTCACTGTGTTGCAAGTCCATGTAGCAGTCTACTGGGAAGTGACCCTCATCATCAATATCAAATCAAATCAAATCAAATTTTATTTACAGAATGTAAATAATATCCATCAAATAAATATCAGTAACAATGAATAATATGAGCAAACTTCAGATATTCAGATGTTGATCTCACTACTGACCAATACCTATTGAGAGTGAAATGCACTTAAGAGAAACTTGGCAACTCTCCAGGTAATTTCATTATATTGATTGGAGGGAAGTTTAAGAAATAAAAAGGTATCAGATTGCCCTTCCATTCCTTCTATCTGTCTTGAGAAACTCTGTGCAAAATTTCAAAGCATTTTAGATGTATGAACAATAAACTTACCGTTACATGCCAGAGTTTGCAGTTATTTTCTGAGTATAATTTATCTCTCATTCTTTGTTCTTTGCAGGTTTTTCAGGACCTTGGTACAATGGTGTTATCCAGTGCTTTTAAAGGATACAATATTTGTCTTTTTGCATATGGACAGACAGGTTCAGGAAAAACATATACCATGATGGGAACTCCAGTGAGTCATACCCTTAGCTCTGTGCTTTGCTTTTCTTGTTTTTAAAAAAATCAGTTTAACCTCCAAGATCACCACATGAAGAATTTAATTGTTTTTTAAATATTGGTGACTTAATTGTTTGCATAATGTAACAGATGTAACAGTAGTTTCATATTTCATATTAAAATATTACTTTTAATACTATTTTACGATAATATAGTCATGTACTGATAATATGCTCCTAAATGAAAGAAAGCATATAAAATAATCTCATAGAATGCCAATTAATCTGGCTTTGTTGAGTTGAAGCACAGCTGGGGTGAAAATTGTATCCTGGGATATTATTTTGTGCTATTCCCTCTGCTGGCATGCAGCTTCCTGTGTGTTTGCTCGGCATTAACTCAACACTACTGACTTAGTGCATCATATTTACTCTTGCTTGTTTGAACCTTTGTAAAAAAAATAACTTTTTGGTTACAGAAGAATTTGTAGTTATCCAGTTGACAGAACTGTATGATTGTTTAGTCATTGTCATGTATTACCTGGCATCTAAGGAGCTATATAAATGAGAATCTGTTCTCTCAGCAGGACTTAATTACTTCTCCCCTCCTTTGCAGTACAGCAGGGATTTTCCAGAAAACTTTGATATGTAGTGTAGGAAGGCTGCAGTAAGAAGTAAGAATGAGCAGAAAATGGGCAGAAGGAGCTTTCAGAACCTGCTCATCTAGGCTAGCCTTTTCTTTAATTCCTCCCATATACATTTAGCTCCTTCGGAGAGGCTTGAAGATGGGAGACAAAGGCAACTGGAGTTGGGAGGAGACTTCTGTGCAACTAGACTACTGTTAAGCATAAAACCCATTATTTATACTTATTTTCCTAACAGGTTTGTAGTACACATCAAAGCCGCTCTCAGCTTTCATAGGTTCTAGAACTGGAACAGACGTTTTATTGACAGAACAGCAATTTACCTAAAAGTATAGATTTTATTTCATAATCATTCTTTTTTAGCTTTTGGACTTATAGTCAGATGTTATCATGGAAGTCTTACCATTGTATAAATACTAGTGATTCTTGTTAAGCACAGAGGGACAGTTTTCATATAAATCTGTTCTTTTTTCAAGGCTTCCATCGGATTAACGCCTCGTATATGTCAGGTATTTATGTTATTAAATGAAATACTTTGTTTAAATTTGCTTGATTTTCTTGCAGAAAGTGGAAAATATAAATTATTGCTTTTCATAGGGTCTTTTTTCAAGAGAAGGTGCCTCTTCCAAACAGTCAACATCATGCAGAGTAGAGGTTAGGTAGGTATTATTTTATTTTCTCATAGGGTTATAAAATTTTTATCCATTCTTCTTTTCTGTATTATACCACTGGTAGTTTTTTCTTTCTAAGTTTCTTTGAATTATATAGCATAATTAGTGTCATTTGTAATCTCATCATGTTTTAGAGGTTGTTTAGATGTTTAATATTTGGACTGTATTCAGTTCTCCTTAAACATTTAAAAGTCCCCTCACAGCTCTAGAATATAGATTCCCTTTCTTGCAAGGATCTTCTCTGAGAGGAAAGGAACATTCAGACTGAAACACAGCATTAACACCTAAGGCACTTCCACATGGTTGCTGTTGTCACCCCCAAATACTCCCCAAAGCTATTCTCACAATGCTATGTGACTGTATTAATTTTATCACAAGAATAGCCAGAGCAGACCTCAAACCAACCAATAAAAGAGTGCAGAAATCATTTTTTGCCAGACCCCTACTGTTTTCCCCACTGTTGCTTTGCTGGATTGACCTTGATACTTCACTGTCCAAATATTTTGATCAAGAATGTTTGTATCATCTCTACTTCTTTCTAGTTTCCTAGAAATCTATAATGAGCAAGTCCGGGATTTATTAAGGCATCCAAACCATAAGAAGCCTTATACACTTCGTGTCCGTGAACACCCTGAGATGGGTCCGTATGTACAAGGTAATTGAATAATATCTACCTTTTAAAAAAGACACACACACAACACACACACACACAATTGTTGTTTTTCTTTTTCCAGTTTTATTTCCTTACATCTTGTGAAATGTTTTATCATTTTATCATTTATTTTCCCATTGCTTTTGCTTACTGTATCTAGAAGAGATAGAGATCCAGTATTATTCAAAGGACATGTGACATTGGATGCTCAGTTTCCCAGTTGAAACTATGGTTGAGTCTTTCCATGTGTGGTGAGATTAAGGAGTTTTCATTGTGTCTTCTGACTGCTAGTGGGTGTTCATGGCAGAGCACATCCAGCAGAGTGCATCGAAGAACACCAACTAGCGGTCTGCATGGATGCGCTGTGCCATGAACACCCACTAGCAGTCAGAAGACACGATGAAAACTCCTTAATCTCACCACACATGGACAGATTCAACCATAGTTTCAACTGGGAAACTGTGAGCATCCTAAACCAAGCTAAATCCAAAAACGCTAGAGAATTCCTGGAAGCTTGGCATTGAGGCAAGTCAGTCATCAATAGACACATAGAAATAAAGCTCATTTACACACCATTCAAAAGAGACACATCCTCTCCAGCAGTCAACACCCATATAAGCAGGAATTAACACCAGACAAACAAACAGAAAGCAGTTCCGTAATCAAGGCACTACCAAGGAGAAAACCGCACCTTCAGCAACACTGGCAAGGCAAGCTACTGTATATAAACAGGGAGCAAACCCCACACTCACCAGCACTGATGTTGTTACCTAGTTGGGTAATGAAATGTCTGCAAGCAAACAACCAAGCTCAGAGAGCACCAAGGACTTCACATAACCCAGAAGCATTTCTTCAGGGCATTCCAACCAATACAAAGAACAACTTAACTTCACTATTCTTAATAGCAATGCAAACTACTTACGAAAAAAGCTTAAGTTCCATAAAAGCTGCACTTTGCTTTATGATGGAAATGTGTAGATAAGATTGCTTTTGACAAATCAGGTAATTGGGACCTGACATCTGCCTAACTTTTGGGGGCGTTCCATATAAGGCTGTTGTGTTTACTGTGTCTCCAGGGATCAGTTCATAATGATGTCCTGCTGCTGCTAACAGCGAAACACTGCAGTTCAGACTTTCAGAAAAGCTTGGTTCCATGTCCAAAAAAATGAAACTCTCTTTGTTTAACAATGTCATGTGATAGATGTAAAATGCTGTATACACAGACTGAATTGATTTCAAAACTGATGATTTAGTTTGAGTGAATTATTAAACAGATCATAGTAACAGTGAAATATGATCCTGATACATGGATAGAAGGAGCCATCAGTACCTAATATGGCCAGGAAGCCTTGAAAGATCAGAAGGAGGAATTAGCTGGCATATAAAGTAGCTGCTTAGAAAAGCAGACCAAGGAATATAACCTATTTATTATAAATTTAAAAAGTTATTATTGTTCAACTGAAAATACAGGCTCCTGAAGAAACAGTACAGACATCTTCTACAAAAGAAGAAAGAAGAATTCACTAGGGCTTCCTGGCAGCAACTGATAACAGCATCTCAAGCCAGAAATTCCACTCTATTCTGGCACCTGATAGCTCTCCATCCAATTGACAGGCCCCTTTTACTTCCTCACCTTATACCCGCATCTGTGTGGGAGGACCATTTTAGAGCATTATATTCACAGGAAGAGTCTCCTACATTTGACTTAAATCTTAATGCTAATCTACTCCCTAGCTGGGCTCAGTCACAAGTGCTGAAATAAAGATTCTCATAAATCAGCTAAAGCCTGGTGAAGTTCCAGGCAATGACTTGATTATGTCCGAAATACTACGCAATAATTTGGAATGGTGGACCCGTGTTCTTGTTTCCCTGTTCACTTATGTCAATCATACTGCGCAAATTCCAGAGGACTGGGCCCTAGCCATTACCGTGCCCATCTGCAAAAAGGGCTCCTGAGACATGGCTGCTAATTACAGGCCTATTATCCTGTTAAGTGTAATAAGTAAGCTCGATGCCAGACACTTACAGAACTAATTAGTTCATTGGATTGATTTAGAGCATATATTGCTGGGCAAGCAAGTGGCCTTCAGTTCTGTTCATTCTATCTATGGACATGCCCTTATACTTCAACATCTGGCCAAAAAATATATGTCTGAAACAGGCTCAACACTATATACCTCATTCATTGTTTTAGGTCCGCATTTGATCTAGTTCCCAGAGCAAGGCTTTGGACTAAGCTCCTGCACACCACCATTGACAGATGGTTACTGTTGCTTATGCATAATCTCTATAAGAACTGTAGAATCAAAGTTCGATGCAGTATGCAAGGCCGCTACACAAATGAGATTCCAGCTCATAGAGGAGTGAGGCAGGGATGTATTTTAGCTCCTCTGCTGTTTAATCTATATATAAATCCACTCGTGGCCAAAATAAATCGATTAGAACATCACCCTCCAAAACTAGCAGGTAGACATACTGCAGCTTTGCTGTATGCAGACAACATAGTACTTCTGTCACAAACGTTAATCAGATTTAAACAAGCCCTGAATGCTCTGGCCAGTTACTGCTCTGAGGAAGCACTTGAAATTAACTATAGCAAAACTAAGATTTTGATCTTTGCAAAGAGACCTAAACTGCATGCCTGGAGGATAAATGGCCAGAATATTGAACAAGTAAAATCCTTTAAATACTTGGAAATGTTTTTCCATAGCTCCACTAAACGCAATGCATATCAAAACTATGCCATACAAAATGCTCAAAAAACAGTGGCTGCAATTCAGTCCTTTCATTTTACCAGAGGAGCACAGCATACCCCAGCAGCACAGACGCTCTATGCAGCTAAGGCTCGGGTACAACTACTCTTTGGTGCACAGCTAGGACTTTACCCTTCCTTTACCCCTCTGGAAGGGGTTCAATCCAAATTTCTAAGGGCTATATTCCAGGTAGCCCTCTGCGTTCCAAAGGTAGTATTAAGGAGGGAGGCCGGGCTGGCTAAAGTTGAAGCAGGTGCATGGACTTGTATTATAGCACACTGGTTGAAATGACTGTTCTTTGCCACAGGTTTGAGTTCTTTCCTTATTGAGGACAACTATAAATCAATATGGTCTAGGACTATTTCCCAAAAGCTACAACATCTTGGCTTCTCCAGGGAAGTGTTCCTAATAATGGGTTATGAGTGTGCACTTAGTGCATTTAAACAATGTATCAAAGATCTGGAAGTCCAACAGGACCTGTCTGCTCTACCTAAGAATGTTTTCCTGAGCAATCAAGCCCATTTTTATAAACTGGCGAGATATTTACATTATATAACTGTCTCCAAGTTCCGAAGGGCATTAACTCTAGCATGTTGCAATGTTCTTCCCACAGCAGTTTTGGAGGGCCAATACAAACATGTTCTATATGAGATGAGATTGTGCCCCAGTGGACAAGGGGCTATTGAAACTACAGCTCACGTCCTGCTTTACTGTACCTTCTGTAAGGACTCACAGACCCATTTTATAACTCCTTATTTGATAAAATGTCCAGGAAATTCTGATCTTTTTTTATGTATAGTTGTTGCTATCTGATCAGTATGGTTCAGTTTCTTTGAACGTAGCTAAATTTTGTTATACTGTCTGTAAAATTAGGCAGACTTTGATTGCCCACTAATGATCCCACCATTAATATTATAATGTTTTGTTTTATTTTATTTTAATGCATTTTTATCTGTATTTGTATACATTTGTATTTTATTTGTAATTCTGGTCTGTGATGTAATAAGATATTGACATTGACATTGATATAAATTTAAAATGTTATTGTTGTTCAACTGAAAATATAAGGCAGTTCAGTCAGACTATTCCAGGTGGGTCAAGGTCCAGCTGATCTGAAACCCAGAGCATTTTAGGTGTTCCAGGTTTTGTCCACGGAAAGTCTAGGGAGGCAATTAGGGCAAGGCTGGGATACCTTGTCCATCTCTCCTGTTCTGCTAGCCCCGTTAGGTAGGCTAGACCAAGAAGTCAACTCTGTAGGAAGCTGAAATGACTTTTATTAAAATTGGGTATGATAACAGAATCTTGCAAATCTGATTATGCTGTACTTCCTCCTCCTCCTTATACTCCAGCAAATTAAGGAGGGGTCTCTCTCTGAGTCACTTCCAACTATTATCTGCTTGGTGTGGACTTAAAATATATTTCATTTCCCCCACCCCACCCAGGCGATGGATCTTGCATATCTCCGTCAGTGTCATCTTCCATACTGTATACCTTCACTTTCATGTGGTCTGTCTGCCAGCCCACCCAGAGCCTTATCTCCCACTGTCCTGCTTGAAGACAAAACCCACCCCTCTCCCTGATCTTCCAGTGTCTTCCTTTTCCATTGATGCCACCACCCTACCTGACCAGTCCACCTACTCTCCTGATCGTCTTAATGCATTGCTTTCTGGTCTTCTGCTTAGTTACCATACACTGTCACCATTTACCTGGTGACTGTGATTACAGATTTATTTGTGAGCAAATTTATTTGTGAGATTTCCAAACCATTTCACTCCACAGGGCTGTAATCTTGCTTGATTATTTACTGTTGCTTTGATATCTCAACTAAAAATGGATGTGACATCATTGCATTATAATTCTCCAATCCCATTTTCTACTTGTTTGGCTATTGCTTGAAAATTATCTGTCACATATTATGTTTTAATAGAAGTTAATAGGGAAAATGTTTTAATTTTTAACAGGGGAAAAGGAGACTTGGGAGATTATATGAAAATTATGGAAAATGCTTTGTGCAACAACCGGGTATCCCTAGTAATACATATTTCTGACCTTCCATACAATTCAAATATGTAACTTAAGTTTGATATGTGTTATGTGTTCACATTGACCATAAGTATGAACAAGTTGTTTCTTCTTGCTTCAGCAGTATTGTGATCCTTTGTTTCATCCATAGTGTATTTTTCTAATTGGAAATCTTTGTTCACTTATTCATTTTTTATTTATTTATATTAATGTATTTATTTTTAAACATATCTTGCTCTTCTGTCTATTTGACATTCAAGGTGGCTTACAACAGATTATTAAGTGTAAGAATCAAAGCAGTACAGTGAAAATCAAAGAAAAAAATAAGTATCATTAAAATAAAAGATTAATTGAACTAATAATTAAATGTTTGGTGGAAGATACTGTTGTCTTTTTCTTTTTCTTTTTTCCTGGAGGTGGTACTTTGGGTTGGAGGCCAAAAACACCCCCTTGAGAAGTACATTCCACAGCCTGGGCTTCACACAGGAAAAGGTCTTCCGGGATACCAGACAGGCAAACTTCTGCTAGCAGGGGGTCATCAAAAAAGCCTCTCCTGCTCTCAGTGCCACAGAACTGATTTCTATTCTTTAGTACCCTCTGTGGATGCTGAGTATAGTAGGCTTAAAAGGCAGGAAGATTAAAAAAAAACTATTGATCCTTCTTTCCTAAAATCTCTTCCAGGGCTATCTCAACATGTGGTTACAGACTACAGACAAGTAGTTCAACTTCTGGAAGAAGGAATAGCAAATAGGTATTTTGCATTAAAGTACACTAATACATGTTAGCTTCTTATCTGTAATGATTTTTCTCATTATCATTCTGTAGTATAGCTTTCATCAGCAAAAAAGAATTGTTAATCATTGCAAAGATTGATCATCCATATTAGCATACAAATTAGTGGTGTTTTTAATTTTGCAAACAATCTTGTTTAAAGAGTAGTTTCTTGGTTTAAATGTTTTATTTTTTTGAGACTTATTTTCTTGTTTTTTTATAAAAATTATGGGCATAATCTATGTCCAGCAGTATGTGAAGTCCATGTGATTCTGTATAGCTTACTCATATGATGGAATATGGTTTTACATTTGGATCCAAGGATAATCCAGATATAATCAAAACTGTCAGCAGCTTGTACCAAGGTCAGAATCTTATGCATCATAACTTGTTTTCGATTCTTCCATGTAAGTTATCTTAGTCATCATTACCTGCCTAACAAAAAATAAAATATTAACTTTTCTTTTCTTGCATGTAGAATTACAGCAGCTACCCATGTTCATGATGCCAGCAGCAGATCCCATGCTATTTTCACCATCCAGTATACTCAAGTTAGTTGAATTTTCCCAATAATTTTTGAAACCCATAAAAGCAAATCTTGTTGGTGTTGATTTCAACTATAAATACAGAGTAGCAAAATGACATTCTCATAAAACTAATTTGTTCCAGTGGAACATTATATTATCCCTGTAGATGTGCAGCCACTGTCTGAAATACAGATGAGTAGCTTTCTTTTCCCTTGAAGGCCACATCCAAGTGAGTTAATTTGATAGTGATAGTAGGGTGGAAGCCAAATATGAAAAGGCCATCATTTCCTCTCCCCCTCTTTTTTCCCCTCATATCCTTCTCTCTCTCGCTTTATGCCAACCTACCTTTCATTTTCACACTTTCTCCCTGTCTGCCCAATGAACTGCTAAGAGAAAAGATTGCTATAGTTAAAAACCTTTACAGCTTCATATCTGATGAAAATTTTCAGTGTTCAAGTTAGTTTAAAGTTGATTAGGAGTTTTAAACTCTAGTCTTTTGTTGCGTAGTGGCCTTATTATTCCTTTTAAGCAATTTTACTGGGCAATGTTCTCTTTTATTTGCACAACCTTTATGTGTTACCACCATTTATTCTGTGTATACCAGGGATCCCCAAACTCTTCAGCTCATCAAACCCTTCATGAAGTTTCAGATTGTTCATCAACCCCCAAACATTTATTATATGAAAATAATTTAATAAATACTACTTTAATATTAGGCAATATTTAAATATTTAAAATATGAAAAAATGATTTAACATACCTTTTTTACTGAAACTGTTGATATCATTGATGGAAAGGATGTATCTGATGAGTGTCAACAAGGGCACTGATACTTGGTTGGAGTTTTACTCGTAAGTCACCACGCTCTCCCAGGTTCAGTCTGTCCCTATTGATCCTCGGCCATTTACTGACCCCTTTTGACCCTTGGACATTTATCGACCCCTTGGATAGTCCCATAGACCCTTGAGGGTCGACAGTGCCTACTTGGGGATCCCTGATATATACCATCAGATATAGACTGCTTTATCAGTATTGATCAGTTCCATTTTAGAACATTTGCACAGATCCCAGCAGGAAATACGGTAGTTTGGAATTTAGTTAGATTCTGTTCTAGAGTGTTCTAAAGTAGCGTAACGAACTCTAGGAGTGTTTTCAGAGATTTTAGTGGATAATCATTCTGCCTTAAAAATAAATTTTACAAGGGTTCCATACAATTTGATATTCTAGCTTCTGTGTCAGAATGGAGAACATGCCACATGAGCCTTTGTATGAAAGTTGTTTTGGCTCAGAGCTAAGAAGATAAAACACATCAATGTATTCAAAGGGCAACAGTTTTCAAATCTATTAGAGCTTTTTAAGCAGTACTTCCTCCAAATACTCAGAGACAATTCTAAAATGATACACTAGATTAACAGACAAGGAGGGCCTTCAGGCCTTCATTCTTCTCCAATTTTGTCTTGTTCACTGGGACTGTTGCTTCACCAGACACATTCCCTTTGTCTCCATGCATCTTTCTGGCTTCCAGCAACAATCTAAAAGACAAAAAGCAAACAACACATGCCCATGTTTGAACCTATACTGTGGTGTTAAGGGAAGCAAAGCAGACTTACTTCTGCTCCCTTGTTGCACTAGCAGACTGCCATTCGACAGCCCTGCTTAAGGTTACTAACTCCTTCTTAAAGGGGAATCATCAGAGGGATCTCCCACCTGGCCTCTGTGACCAGTCTGCCCAGCACTTTGCCACCATAGTTATTTGGATTTGCCACAGTCTTGACACCAAGTAGGCAATCTACAGTGGTAACTGGAGCATTATCTTGCCCTGTTATCTAGGATTCCTTTTGGCCTATGAGCTCTGAGGAAGTGGATAGGGTCCTGTGCCCAATGTCAGTTGTCTTACTGTTCCTCCTGGCTGTTGTAGGGAATGGGAGGAAGAGTGACCATGTAGATCATGGGAAGGGCAGTTTCTGACTACCTTGAAAGAGATGTGCTCCTTGCTGAAGTGGCTGTCTGTTTATCATGTGGCCTTGGATAATCATTGTCTTGTCTTCAGCCTTCCTTTTTTGCTGATGGACGATCAGCTCTGCAGCACCCTAGAAGGAATGGATTATCTGGTCTGGTTTTGGTCCAGGTTCAGGCCTGAGTATGGAACTATAATGTCCTGTGTTGGGACCTGGATCAGATAATGCACTTTGCCTTGTCCTTTAGACCTCTCAGCAGCTTTTGATACTATTGACCATGGTATCTTAATAGACCACCTGTGGAGATTGGGGGTTACAGGCACTGTTTTGCAGGGGATTTACTTCTTCCTCGGTGGACGGTTTCAGTCTTTGGTGGTGTTAGAGGACAGATCAGACTAGGACAGATCAGTCCCTTACTTATGGGGTACCACAGGGCTTGGTCCTTATCCCCCTGTTTTCATGCTCTCATAGACCATTGCAATGCACTTCACATGTGGCTGTCTTTATAGATCACCTAGAAATTATAGTTAGTCCAGAATGCAATGGCCATTGTCTTAACTGATTCCAACATTGGAAACACATTGTACCTATTTTGTGGCCCCACTACTGGTTACCAATTTAGTTCCAAGTACAATTCAAAGTGCTGATATTAATCTGTAAAGCCCATCATGATTTGGCACCTGGGTTCCTACGGGATGGTCTCCTCCAAGCAGATTTGGCCTTGCTGTGTTTGATCCTATAGAGGGGCTCCTGGTCCCACATTTCTGAGACGTTAAGGGAGCCAAAGTTGGAAGGTGCTACTCCTCTGCAGCAGTGCCAACATTATGGAATGGCTCCCCACTGAGATGAGACTGGCCCTTTCCCTGGTAGGTTTTAGAAAGTTAATAAAAACTGAAGTTTTCTGAAGAGCCTTTTAATAATATCTTGATAAGATATATAAGAGTCAATTTGGTGTAGTGGTTAAGGCACCAGGCTAGAAACCAAGAGACTGTGAGTTCTAGTCCTATCTCAGGCACGAAGCCAGTTGTGTGACCTTAGACCAGTCACACTCTCTCAGCCCTAGGAAAGAGGCAATGGCAAACCACTTCTGAAAAACCTTGCCAAGAAAATGTTTGCTATTTGGATTGCATATTGTTTCAATTATTGTTTTTAAATTTGACATTATAAACTTCGAGAATTGAGATTGTAACAGGGTAAAAATCTGTATAAATAACATTTATGAGTTTCAAAATAAATAAATTTTGCAGGCATGCAATCCCATTGCTATAAATGCAAAGTTGACTACTCGAAGAACCTCACATACAGATAATCAGTCTGTTCTTCCAGCCATTTCTATGGAATCTAGTATACTGTAGGTAGTCCTTGCTTAACAACCATTTGTTTAGTGACAGTTCGGACTTATGACTGTGCTGAAAAAAACGACTTATGACCGGTCCTCACATTTACAACCATTGCAGTATCCCCAGTCATGTGATCATGATTTGGGTGCTTGGCAACCAGTTCGCATTTATGACTGTCACAGCATCCCATGGTCATATGATTGCCATTTTCAATCTTCCCAGCCAGCTTCTGGCAAGCAAAATCAAGGGGAACTGCATGATTTGCTTAATGACTGTGTGGTTTGCTTAATGCCCATAGTGATTCGCTTAACCACCACCACAAAAAGGTCATAAAATCAGGTCGTATTTGCTTAATGACCACTTCGCTTAGCAACCAGAATCCCAGTCTCAGTTGTGGTCATTAAGCGAGGACTACCTGTATATCAGAATAACAATTTTACTCTGAAATCATTCTACTTGAATTTATTTTCCTTCAGGCTATACTTGAGAATAATCTGCCTTCCGAAACAGCAAGCAAGATCAATTTAGTGGACCTTGCAGGCAGGTAATTATTCATGATTGTTTACTGTTCATCAGCAATTTCCATTTTGTACTGTTTGCTGTGGTATTCCTGTGTGTGGATTCTGGGGAATTCTTGGGTATATTTGAAGGTGTACAGAACACTGGTATCTTTAATTGGTAGGCAGCCTGCAGTTTTAATTGTGATAAAGTTTGATAGCTGTGTGCAAATTGCCTTACACATGATCTTGCCTACCTTTACTGGCTTTCTCACGAGTTTCAAAATAAAATCCAAAACAGATTTTGAAACTCTTACCAATAAACTGATTAATACTACATTACAAATGTTGATGAACACCATTCTGACAAGTGTTCTTAATTGAAGAGGAAAGGCTCAGCTACATTTGTCAATTATAATATATTACAGTTGGAGAAGTAATGAAATGGATTTTGTTAGAGTTGTATTTAGAACTTAAACAGATTACATGAAGATGTATTTACTGTACGTGGTGTTTGGGAGTAATTTCAGTACTCCTGAAAAATGAAACTTTGGAATGCTTCTGCCTCCTAGCGGTTGGATATACAGGCCCTTAATTCTTAGCTTGAATTTGTATCTGCATCTGATAATTTTAAAAGAAACAAAAGCTGTAAGTTGAAACACAATACATAATGTAAAATAAATTTTGCCCAAAAAAGAATATTAAAAGCTGGACTTTATAACACCGAAACACTTTTCTTTCCTAAAGAAAAGCCTGAGCAGCTCAAACGAGTCAAATGTTCAAACAATATTAAGCCTTTTTTTAGAAAGTTTTATTGTTGCTGTTTAGCGCATTCCTCTTTGTTTTTCTTACATCCATAGAGTAGAAATTATATTCCAAACAATAAATGAAGTGGTACTAAGATCAGCTTCATGACTGAAAATGAAATTTTACGTACTCCTCCTACATATTAAGCCACAAATGTAGACCTTACAGCCCTCTAGCTGTTAGTGAACTACAGCTACATCTCTCGTATTGCCTGAACTTTGTTCATACTGTTTGAATAAAGCTGGTCTTAATAAACATATTCACCTGTTGCCTCCTCATAAATGAATAACGCACCTAATAGCTAGGGATGATAGAATAGTAGTTCTGTAATATCTGGAGGGCCATACCTGTGGTAAGTCCGTGGATAAGTCAGACTTTTCAATAGTGGGACTTCCTTGCCAGAGTTTAAACTGTAGCATCTTTGGAAATAATAGAAAACTTTATTTGGGGCTCGTTTTTGTGAGAACAGGCTATTCTTTTAATTATTTGAGAGTTGGCTGGTGTTTTGTTATTCCTTGTTTTTATGCTGCTACTTTTATATACTGATAATTACCTCTGTTGCCTCAATTGTCTCTTTGGTTGTGTGTTTCAGTGAAAAGGCTGATCCTAGTTATTGCAAGCATCGAATCACAGAGGGTGCCAACATTAACAAATCATTAGTTACTCTTGGAATTGTCATCTCTACTTTAGGTAAAAATAATATTAACTTTTATTTGAATACAAGAACTTAACCAAATGCTAACGGATCACCTACTGAACTTTCCTATGAAGCATACTTGCAAGCAGGTATGGCACATAAATGAAGTACTGTGTTCATAAAATACTTCATTTGTTCTTAGATGGGGAGCAGGATAATAAAAAAAAAGCATTGGCTGCCTTCATGCTTTGCGCTAAGCTGTGATTTCCTGATGATTTCTGGTCTTGTTCCCCTCCTTTTTAGGAGCTCTGGTCTTTGCCTCTGTGGATTAATTACAGCAGAGATGCACACTCTGAGTTTGCATGTGGTCCCTGAAGCGACATCATGCAGCCCCCTGAGCCTTTCCCATCTTGCAGATGACCGGCTGTGACAATGATTCAAGTTTTCTGCAGTCCCCCTTATCATACTGCTTCTCCATTTGTCACTGCTGCTGCCATGCACCTCTACCATCTGTCTTCTCTGTCTAATTTTCTCGGTGGTCTCACCCGTCTACTTCACTTCTTTGCCACTGCCAGAACCATAGTTCCCCTGCTGGCATTGTCTTGGCTCTATGCTGGTCTGTGATCAGTTTGTAATCAATTTGGGAAACCAGGAGAAGAAACATGGTGACTTGAGAGGACAGAGTAGGAAGCAGTGCCCTTTGCCCTCTTCCGTTTCTTTTCACCCTTTTGCAGGAGATGAGGAGTGCGAGGAACAATGGCTACGTGACAGTGAAGAGCCCTGCTGGTTGTATCCCCCTTCAGTTTCTTCCTGCTAAGTTGCTTCATTTCCTGTTACCTTTTGATGTCAACAGGCAAACCTCAGGAAACAGGAAGCAGCTGCAGTATTAAGGAAAATAACAGAAAAAGAGCAGTCCTTTTCTTTTAGCCTTCAATTCCTTCTCTGCTTTCCTTCCGCTTCTTTCTGGTTTACCGCTTAGTGATCATGAAGTTAAGAAACTTGTATGCCTTATGGCAGCCTTTCTCAACCTTTTGACCCTGGAGGAGCCCTTGAAATCTTTTTCAGGCCTCAGAGAACCCCTGCACATTCAGGCTCAAATATAGGCCAGAAGTTACAAAATTATTATATTCGTTTCATGTGTAGGCCTGTACATATGCATTAATGGTGTTCTTAAACTAAGAATAAAGACTGAAACTTACCTCTTTAATGTGAAGATGCCTGAATTTGAAATAATTGTTTAAATAAATTGTGATCTCCCAGGGAACCCCTAGGGACCTCTCGCGGAACCCTGGTTGAGAAACCCTGCTTTATGGTCTAGAAGAAAGATGAAGAATCACTTGGTGAATGAATGGACTCTGCCTACCAGCCCCTTCCTAGCAATGCCAGTTGCAGACCCCTTGCTTTCCATGGTGGGAAGGTGTCAGCAATTTGCTGGAGAACGTAGTGGCTCTTTGCTGAGAATGTGTGGAATGGTGAGAGAATGAAAGTATCTTCCCTGTGTGAGTGTGTGTTCTGGTCACTTTTATAAGGCGGCTACCCTATTTGCTTTTTCTAGCCAATTTCAAATTTATCCTTGGTTTTTTTCCAGCACATTCAAGTTAGCACACATATATCAGGGGTATTTAAATGGGTTCCTTTAAGTTATGGTTGTTCTTCAAATTCAAAGAGAAAGGAAGCTAGCATTAAAGTTTATAACATAATTATCAGTTTTGTCCCATTCTGCTCCTTCACTCTGTATGCAGGTATACTTGTTTGAGAAGGAGGGAGAGAAATTAGTTAATTTAAAGAAAAAGTTATTGTTGTAAGAAGTTTGTAGCAAACAGGTCCTGCACATTAAATTGCATATTCACTGGAAATCCCTTCTGCTGTGTGAACTTGGGTAAGTTGTGGGAAAAACTTGCTTTATAGAATTCAAAATAATTTTGTAGCTGAAATGCACAGCAAAGAAAAGAAAAGGGGCATTTCCAATATCTGTCTTCCCTGGGGATAAATGTTCCTGTCTGTTGTGACCTCCTGAAAAATTTCAGATGTTTCCCTGAAGTTCTTTTTTCCCCATTAATATTTCACTCTTTTTCTTCTTGCTATTTTGTGCTGTTAGAAAACAGTATGGATACAATAATGTGAAAATACAAATGGGTCACAGCATCATTAAATCCTCAGTACAACACATTGGAGAACATTTGTCCAAGAAAACACAGTTAAAAAATAAAAGCAAATAAACTAAGTGTAAAAGGTTTGCCATTTACTATTTTGTTCAACCAACCATTTGCCATGATGACACTAAAGTAATAGGTTCCCAACACCAATTTTGGTGCTGTAATTTCAGCCCATTTTTCAAGTTTTTTGTTGGAGGTGGTTAAGGATGGGATGCTGCCAATTTACTTCCCAAAGGCCCTCTGCTTCCATTCCTACCTTCAGAGTCCCCCACCCATGGGATGAAAAGTCCATTGTGCCTTTCTGATGACATGACAATATCATTTGATGGCTTCCCAGCCTTTACATAAGGTTGGATGGCTGAATTGTGACCTTTGGCCCCTCAAAAGTTGCCTAAAAATTATTCAGTAACAGAACAGAAGAGTTTTAGTTTTGGACTGCTTCAAAATTACTACAGCGTGAAAAGTGTTTTTGGATCGCTTGAATTTTTTTTTTTTACTGTATAAGTCTGACCTTTTTTTTTTTTTTTTTTTGGCTTCTTAGCCGAAAACACTCAGATGTTCAGCAGCTGCCAGAGCGTCAGCAGTATAGCCAGTGAAGTGGACAGTGACCGTACAGACAGTTACTGTGGATCCAATATCAATGGCTGTAAGCGTCAGGCTTATGTTCCATATCGGGATTCCATTCTTACTTGGCTTCTAAAGGATAGTTTGGGAGGCAATTCCAAGACCATAATGATTGCAAGTAAGTCTGAAGTTCTGCTTTGCTTTCAGGGATGGTCATATGTTCTAAATATCCTAAAGGCAGAATTCAGTTAATTGCCCAAGCAGAATGTACTGTAATTCCTTCCTTTGAAAGATGTGTAACATAGAAAATAACTGAGCAGGGGCTTTCTGCCACAGTATAAACTTGAGTATGGAACTGTATTTTACTGTCAATAGTTGTAGATAATACCACATAATATCTAGTAATAGATGAGATATTACTGTTTATTTCAAAAGATTTATATGCTGCCTTACACTGTAGTTAAAACATGCAGGGATCTGGCAATAAATATTTTTTAAAAACTACATAAACTGTTAATAATATAAAGAAGAAAGAACAGCCTAAAACAGGACATAATCTGCTAGCAAATCAGCACAGCAAACCAATTATCTGCTGCAGTATGTTTTGATTAGATAATAGGGGGCAAAACAAGAACATTAAAAATAAAAAAAATTCCATAAATTAGGCACTGTCTTGGGGAAATTTCTTTCCTGCATCCAGCCAGAAATATCACTGCAGCCAGTGGGTTTTGAAGAAATGCTTCTCTAGCCAGTCTTAAAGAACAGACAGGGTTATATGGGAGTAGATGGTCTGTAAGTTTGCTGCAGCAAAGACTTTTAGGAATTTAAATTGCCAACCATACTTTTAAATTGTGCTAGAAGCCTACCCAGTTATTGTGTAATCAATGCTATTTGCTCCTTAGGGCAGGCAGCCATCACTGCCAAATAATGGATAAGCTAAAGTTGTAGAAAATTTTCACACAAGACGTGAATAGAGCATGTTCCAGTAATTTAGTCAAATGTTGTCAAGGCATGTGTCATCATGGCTAAATTGATCTTTGTGGAGTCCTTGGTGCTCTCTGAGCCTTGCTGTTTTCTTGCAGACGTTTCATTGCCAGACTAGGCAACATCTTCAGTGCGAGGAGGGAGTGGGCCTTGCTCTCAGTTTATATACTCTGGCTTGCCCTGCTTGTGTTGATAGGGGGTTGTTCTCTCCTTGGGAGTTCTTTAATTGGGCTGTTGTTTGCTGCTTGGTTGATTGCCTGAGTTAATAGTTCCTTGATTAGGGTGTATTGTGCTGTTTCATGGTTCGTCTGGTGTTGATCCTAGTGTTGATTTTTGCATTTCTTGGTGTTGATTGCTGGCAAAGCACTGTACTGGTCTTTTGGCTTTTCTATTGTGTCTTTTGAATGGTATGTAAATGTTGTTTACCTCTACGTGTCTGTTGATGGCTGCTTTGTCTGAGTGCCAGGCTTCCAGGAATTCTCTGGCGTTTTTGGATTTGGCTTTGTTTAGGATTCTCACCTTCAGCAAAGGATCGTTACCTTGCCGTGGTGCTGGAGCTTGAGCACCTCAATGATGCCATGAGCTAAACCGTGAAGGGCCACACAAGACGGGAAGGTCATGACAGAGAGGTCAGACTAAATGCGATCCCTGGGGAAGGTAATGGCAACCCACCCCAGTATCCTTGCCGTGAAAACTAAATGGATCAGTACAACCAGAGATATGTCGGTATACCATTGGAAGATGAGACCCCCAGGTCGGAAGATGGTCAAAATGCTACTGGGGAGGAAGAGAGGATGAGTTCAACTAGCCCCAGACGTGATGACGCAGCTAGCTCAAAGCCGAAAGGACAGCTAGCGGCCGATGGTGCTGGTGGTGAACGGCGAATCCGATGTTCTAAGGATCAACACACCATTGGAACCTGGAATGTAAGATCTTTGAGCCAGGGCAAATTGGATGTGGTTATTGGTGAGATGTCAAGATTAAAGGTAGACATTTTGGGCGTCAGTGAACTGAAATGGACTGGAATGGGCCACTTCACATCAAATGACCACCAGATCTACTACTGTGGACAAGAGGACCACAGAACAAATGGAGTAGCCTTCATAATTAATAGCAAACTGGCTAAAGCAGTGCTTGGATACAATCCAAAAAACGACAGAATGATCTCAGTTCGAATGCAGGGCAAGCCATCTAACATCACAGTGATCCAAATATACACCCCAACCACAGATGCTGAAGAAGCTGAAGTAGAGCAGTTCTATGAGGATCTGCAGTACCTACTGGACAACACGCCTAAAAGAGATGTTATTTTCATCAGGGGGAACTGGAATGCTAAGGTGGGCAGTCAAATGACACCTGGAATTACAGGGAAGCATGGCCTGGGAGAACAAAACGAAGCAGGACATAGGCTGATAGAATTTTGCCAAGACAACTCACTCTGCATAACACACATTCTCTTCCAACAACCTAAGAGACGGCTTTATAGATGGACTTCACCAGATGGACAACACCGAAATCAGATTGACTACATCCTTTGCAGCCAAAGGTGGCGGACATCTATACAGTCGGTAAAAACAAGACCTGGAGCTGACTGTAGTTCTGATCACGAACTTCTTATTGCACAATTTAGGATCAGACTAAAGAGATTAGGGAAGACCCACAGATCAGCTAGATATGAGCTCACTAATATTGCTAAGGAATATGCAGTGGAGGTGAAGAATTGATTTAAGGGACTGGACTTAGTAGATAGGATTCCGGAAGAACTCTGGACAGAACTTCGCAACATTGTTCAGGAGGCGGCAACAAAATACATCGCAAAGAAAGAGAAAACCAAGAAGGCAAAATGGCTGTCTGCTGAGACACTAGAAGTAGCCCAAGGAAGAAGGAAAGCAAAAGGCAACAGTGATAGGGGGAGATATGCCCAATTAAATGCAAAATTCCAGAGTTTAGCCAGAAGAGATAAGGAATTATTTTTAAACAAGCAATGCGCGGAAGTGGAAGAAGACAATAGAATAGGAAGGACAAGAGACCTCTTCCAGAAAATTAGAAAGATCGGAGGTAAATTCCAGGCAACAATGGGTATGATCAAAAACAAAGATGGCAAGGACCTAACAGAAGAAGAAGCGATCAAGAAAAGGTGGCAAGAATATACAGAAGACCTGTATAGGAAGGATAACAATATCGGGGATAGCTTTGACGGTGTGGTCAGTGAGCTAGAGCCAGACATCCTGAAGAGTGAGGTTGAATGGGCCTTAAGAAGCATTGCTAATAACAAGGCAGCAGGAGACGACGGTATCCCAGCTGAACTGTTCAAAATCTTGCGAGATGATGCTGTCAAGGTAATGCATGCTATATGCCAGCAAATTTGGAAAACACAAGAATGGCCATCAGACTGGAAAAAATCAACTTATATCCCCATACCATAAAAGGGAAACACTAGAGAATGTTCGAACTATCGAACAGTGGCACTCATTTCACATGCCAGGAAGGTAATGCTCAAGATCCTTCAAGGTAGACTTCAGCAATTCATGGAGCGAGAATTGCCAGATGTACAAGCTGGGTTTAGAAAAGGCAGAGGAACTAGGGACCAAATTGCCAATATCCGCTGGATAATGGAAAAAGCCAGGGAGTTTCAGAAAAACATCTATTTCTGTTTTATTGACTATTCTAAAGCCTTTGACTGTGTGGACCATAACAAATTGTGGCAAGTTCTTAGTGGTATGGGGATACCAAGTCATCTTGTCTGCCTCCTGAGGAATCTGTATAACACCAAGTAGCAACAGTAAGAACAGACCACAGAACAACGGACTGGTTTAAGATTGGGAAAGTTGTATACTCTCACCCTACCTATTCAACTTGTACACAGAACACATCATGCGACATGTTGGGCTTGAGGAATTCAAGGCTGGAGTTAAAATCGCTGGAAGAAACATTAACAATCTCAGATATGCAGAAGATACCACTTTGATGGCTGAAAGCGAAGAAGAACTGAGGAGCCTTATGATGAAGGTGAAAGAAGAAAGTGCAAAAGCTGGCTTGCAGCTAAACCTGAAAAAAATCAAGATTATGGCAACCAGCTTGATTGATAACTGGCAAATAGAGGGAGAAACTGTAGAAGCAGTGAAAGACTTTGTATTTCTAGGTGCGAAGATTACTGCAGTTGCTGACTGCAGTCAGGAAATCAGAAGACGGTTACTCCTTGGGTGAAGAGCAATAACAAATCTCGATAAAATAGTCAAGAGCAGAGACCTCACACTGACAACAAAGGTCTGCATAGTTAAAGCAATGGTGTTCCCCGTAGTAACATATGGCTGCGAGAGCTGGACCATAAGGAAGGCTGAGAGAAGGAAGATAGATGCTTTGGAACTGTGGTGTTGGAGGAAAATTCTGAGAGTGCCTTGGACTGCAAAAAGATCAAACCAGTCCATCCTCCAGGAAATAAAGCCAGACTGCTCACTTGAGGGAATGATATTAAAGGCAAAACCGAAATACTTTGGCCACATAATGAGAAGACAGGACACCCTGGAGAAGATGCTGATGCTAGGGAGAGTGGAAGGCAAAAGGAAGAGGGGCCGACCAAGGGCAAGATGGATGGATGATATTCTAGAGGTGACGGACTCATCCCTGGGGGAGCTGGGGGTGTTGACGACCAACAGGAAGCTCTGGCGTGGGCTGGTCCATGAAGTCACGAAGAGTTGGAAGTGACTAAACAAATAAACAACAACAGGATGCTCACTGTTTCCCAGTTGAAACTATGGTTGAGTCTGTCCATGTGTTGTGAGATTAAGGAGTTCTCATCGTGTCTTCTGATTGCTAGTTGGTTTTCGTGGATGTGCTCTCCTAGTCTTCTGCCTGTCTGTCCTACATAGTGGCTGTTACAGTCTCTGCATTGTATGTTGTAAATAACTCCTGTTTTTTCTTCTTGGGCTATTGGGTCTTTTGGGTTGCTTAATGTGTTTTGAAGAGTTTTAGTTGGTTTATGTGCTACGGTGATGCCATGTGGTTGTTACAGTCTGTTGGTGGTTTCTGAGATGTTTCTGATGTATGGCAGTGTTATCCTTTTCATAGTTTCCATTGGTTGGGTTGTAGTGGGTTGGGTGGTGAGGCACTTTTTGGTAAAGTTGAGTGGGTATCCATTTTGTTGGAAGATGCTGTACAGATGATCTTTTTCTTTTTTCTGGTGTTCTGGGTGGCTGCAGTGTGTAAGTGCTCGTCTGAATAATGTTCTTACACAGCTTCTCTTGTGGGAGGTTGGATTGTTACTTTGGTAGTGGAGCACTTGGTTGGTGTGGTTATCTTTCCTGTAGACTTGTGTTTCTAACTTACCATCATTTCCTCTACTGATGAGGATGTCCAGGAATGGTAGTGAGTTGTTGTTTTCTTCCTCCCTTGTGAATTTTATTCCATTAAAGATGTTATTGATGGTTTTGTGGGTTTCTTCCAGTTGTTTATTTTGTATTACGACAAAAGTGTCATCTACATACCAGATCCATACTTTGGGTTGTGTGTGTGGGAGTGCTATCCTTTCCAGACGCTGCATTACAATCTCTGCTATAAGTCCTGAAATCAGTGATCCCATGGGTGTTCCTTTGATCTGTTGGTATATTTCTCCATCAAACTGAAAGTAGGTTGTAAGGCAGAGGTTGATGAGATCCGTTATCCTGGGTATTTCTATTGTGGTGTATTTGGCTAGGTCAGGTGTGTTGCGCAGAACTGCAGCCATAGATTCTTTCGCTAGTGCCAGGTCTATGGATGTGAAGAGAGCTGTAACGTCAAATGATACCATGATCTCATCTTCTATTTTTATGTTTTTGATCTTCTGGAGGCACTGTAGTGGGGAGTTGATCGACTGTTCACTCTCCCCTGTGAGGTGTCTGAGTTTCTTTGTAAGCTCTTTAGCTGTGTTATATGTGGGAGTCCCTGGTAATGATACAATGGGCGGAAGTAGTATGCCCGGCTTGTGTATCTTGGGGTGTCCGTAGAAGCGTGGGAGGACGGGTCCACTGCTTTTCATCCACCTCTTCTCTTCTTGTGTAATTTGACCTTTCTTGGTGAGGTTGTTGAGAATTCTTTTTACCTGGTTGTCCAGTTTCTGTATGGGATTGGTGTTCACTGGGGTGTAAGTTTCTTTGTCCTCAAAGAAGGACAGGTGTAGCTTTGTCTCATACTTTCTAAAAAGTACAAATCTGCCTGCTGGCTAATCTATCTATTTCAAAGAAAACTGACTTGAAAAAGGATTGTGACCATCTGTTGCAAAGAAAGATCATCTACCCATATTTTCAACGAAGTTTACTTTGGCAAAAGTTATTATATGATTCATCTATTCTCTGAATTAACATCAACATTTGACTAATAAACTATTAGATGCTCAAATATATCTTATAGCATAAATAGGCATCTAAAATGTGGCTCCAACTTCCAGGGCCGCAACTGGGGGGGCAAGCGGGGCATGTGCCCTGGGCGCCACGTTGGGGGGGGTGCCAAAATGAAAAAATAGTATTTGTATACTGAACGTTTTATTAATTTAATGTATAATAGAATAATAAAACTTGCTAACACCTCCCTTACCAACCCATGAGGGAGGGCACAGAATCCATGTTTGCCCCGGGTGACACAGACCCTAGTTGTGGGCTGCCAACTCCCAAGTTAGTCAAGAATTTACTAGATGGTCTTGGACAGAACTGCAGGTTCAGGAAAGTAATCACACAAAGCAAAGACCATTATTGTTTTAAGTTAATTCCTCTTCCAAATATTCCAGTTTTTGTTACTGACAATTTCTGGTGATTTGCATGCATGAAAATTGTATCACACCGTCTCATAATATTTTTGGGTGGAAGAATAAAATGCAAATGTGTTTTGCAGTCAAAATATCTAAAACGCATTTTACATTTCTTTAGTTATTTTCTTTTTCCATCTGTAGCTATCTCTCCTGCAAGCTGTTGCTATAATGAAACTGTGAACACCTTGCGATATGCTTCAAATGCCAAAAAAATTATTAACAAACCTCGGGTAAATGAGGTGAGCTACTTGTGCTGTTTCTTTTTTTCTTATTAAGCATTTTTGTTAGTTGCTTGAAAGGATTATATCATTTTTGTTTGTATAATTTTAACGTATATTTTAAAATACTGATAGTTCTTTTAGTGTGGCCTTTTTTCCTAATTCATTCCAGGTAGTTCTCACTTACCAAACACTATTGGGACCAGCAACTCTATCACTAAGCAACATGGGTTGTTAAGTGAATGTCGTGTGACTGCACTGGACTTACGACGTCAGTTCTGCTGCGGTTTTTAAGCAAATCACCATGGTTTGTTAAGCGTGACATCACATGACTGCAGCTTGCAACTTCCTGCCAGCTTCCCCATTAACTTGCTTGTTGGAAGCCGGCTGTGAAGGTCACAAATAGCAATCATGTGACCACAGAATGCTGCAGCCATCATAAATGCATGCTGGTTGCCAAGCACCTGAATCATGATCATGTGACCACAGGGATGCTGCGACCGCTGCAAGTTTGAGGACTGGTGATAAAACTACTTTTTTCAGCACTGTTGTAACTCCAAACAGTCACTGAATGAGGCAGTCAGTAAGTGAGGACTACTTGTATGGTAAAGTGTGCTTCCACCATATATTTACTTACTACACATGCTATCCCCCAGTAATCATCACACTTTGAGAAGGAAGATTTACTGTAATTTAGACATTTACGATTGGGAGAAGTAAGAATGTTGTGCAATCCTTGATTTTTTTTTCATTCCTGGTAATTAGGGCATAATATATTGAGTGGTAATGCCAAGAAATGTCCAATAAATATTGTTTATAACCAATGAATTGTGTCCTTGCATTTTAAAAAGTATGTTGATGTCTAATTTTTCAGGATGCAAATGTGAAACTGATTAGAGAATTACAAGAAGAAATAGATAGATTGAAGGTTATGTTGATGAACTTTGAGATGGTATGTGAGATTATATTACCTATATTGAATCAAAATCATTCTGTCAATCTGTACAAAAATACATTGTTAGAAGTATAATTTTGCTGTATACCAAATCAGATGGCAATCCAGTATTGCCTATTATGATTGGCTTTTTCCCAAGATATCTGTCAGATTTCTTACTGCCAGGATCTTAAACTGGACCAAGGCTCTTGCATCTGCAATTAAATCTTTTAAAAAATCGTTTTAATTCTTCAGAGTATATCATATTTATTTTTGTCATTAAACTTTCTGTAATTTGGCAGAGCATGATACAATGTACTTCTCATGCAATGGGCCAAATTTCTGCTGTGATTTACAGGATGGTGCTGGTTGGCTATAATTAATGAGCTAGGGCAGGATCTCTGTTTCCAAATTAGATTTCAGCTCACAAGAAGTCAATAAAAGGAAAATAAAATGTCCTGGCCACTGCCAAATATTATACATAATGCCCTACTTGTACAGAGATGTGAACAAGAAAATTGAAGCTACATTTTAGATACTTAGCATTGAATGGATTTCAAAAAATGGACAGACAAAATAAAATAAAATATATATTCATTTCTTATATAGCCTTAGAAATTAGTGTATTGTGAATATAAGAATGTTAGGCCTCCTACAATATGAATAGTCAAATATAGCATAATTGTGACACAGTCTTTTCTGTTCTGGCTTTATCTTCCCACTCTCAGGTCATTGATATGTACTAAATATAGAAACATTTCAGAGATCTTATTAATGCTTTGTCTCCACAGATGAATTCTAGTCCTTCATGGAGTGATGACAAAGATGGAAATCTTACGGAATTAGTACTTCAGAATGAAATTAAGGTTTGTATGCATTGTGTTTTTCTCAGAAACCATGCAAAATTGCTCATGCTGTAGATTAATATCTGGGAGAGAAGGGAAAAATAGAAAATGGGAGTGGAAGAAGAGTTTTGAAATATTTCCAAATATTTTTGTTTGATAAATAAAACGGGTAAGATATGAATGAAATGTATTTGGAAATACTCACACCAAATCAAAAAATTTTAAAGGTAAAGTAGCTTATATTAATATAGGCAAAACATAACTTTTCAGAAGTTGGTGAAAATGATAAAAGAATAAAAAAGAATAAAAAGAAGTAGAAACTGCTGACAATGATAGTGTTTTACATTTAGAAAATGTATATTTTGGATTTGATTCAACTACCCCACACACTCCTTTTCTCAATCTTTTTCCTGTGGAAATTATCTTTTTCTATACCAGTTGACACAATGGAAAAAAAAATTCTAGGGAATTGTCCTTTTTTTTTTTTTTTTGCTGCAATGCTGATTATTTTTTCTGTTTTCAACTTAACCATTTGCCTTCAGCAATTTGAAGTTCCAATTGTATCACAAATTAAAAACATACTAAAATAAATTTGATCTGTAAATTCATAATTATTATTTGAACAAACTTTTTAATTATATTCAGTGCATACTTTTATAAGCAAACCAAATTATAAATGTTTTAAAGTAACAAAGTTACTTTATATCAGTAAAGGATATTAAGAATTAAATATTGTATATATTTTAGTTTTTTTCCAAAAAGAAACTTTTAAAATATATTGGAATTTTATGTTTCTAATCATGACCCTCATTTTAGAAATGGAATAAGCAATTCAGTGCTACGTTCTATGTATTTTTTATCGTCAAATTTGTATGATTGGTGTCCCTTAATGCAATTTATGAAAAAAATCACTGTGCTGTTAAGGTTTCTGGTTTGGTATTCTGTTCAGGAAGATAAGACGCTCCATTTCTTGACTACAGGAATCAAAATAATAGTTTTCACCTATTCAAGTGCTGTGAATCAACCTACTCAATTTGGGCCACAACTATCCAGTATATTGGATAGAGTAATGTGTACTATTAAATAATAGAGTAATTATTTCCCAGCAACAGTTGGAGTAATATATAGCCCTTAATAATTTTGTCTTTCTTGCATGAAAAAAACTTGTATTAAAATATGCATTTTTTTTCTCATTTATCGTCCCCGAAGATTGACCAGTTGACCAAAGACTGGACAGATAAATGGATTAACAGAAAAGCTATTATGGAAGAGTACAGTGTGGATATCAACAAGAAAAAGGCTGGAGTGACAATAGATTCCAGTTTACCTCATTTCATGGCCATGGACGATGATATCCTTAGTACTGGAGTCTTACTGTATCATCTCAGGGTGAGATGAGACCTCTATATTTGGCTATTTCTTTGAAATGATGTAAGCCTTGATTATGAGTAAAAAATGTTGAATCTGTGGCATTTGCTTAATAATGTAACTCAGAATAATTGAAAATGTTTTGAAAAGGTTCAGAAGATAGAACTTCTAAATGTTCATATTTTAATTTAAATTTTCTTCTTCCATGCCTGATATATTATCTGGGCTTCATAGTATTGTTTTGTAGGAGGAAACCTCAGATATTAAACATCTGAGTAGCATAATCAACAACGTAGTAATAAAGACTAGCAGTAAATTTGGATAACTAGCTGTATTCTTAAAATAGGAGTACACTTTTTTATCTTTACCCTAATAATCTGACTTTATTGCATCATGGAGTTTAATATGTCTGCCTGTTGTTATTGTAGTTATGATTTGCATTTTTATGTCACTCAAACCCTAAAGTTCTTACATTTTAAATTATAATTGCCATTACTGTAGTTTTTTATTTTAAATATATCAGTATGCTGAAAAAGAAAATATGATACCTACATATGAAACATCTTTGGTAATAAATTTATACATTTATACATTTTAAAGTTTTTAAAATTATTTATTGTTTCTTTGTATGCTCAAAGTGTGCAAATAGGCTGTCGTCTTAGCTGGCAAAACACGAAGGAAAAAGGATAGATTAAAAAGAAATGTATTTTAAGAATCAGCATTTATACCCCCCAAAATATAGAACATCCAACTTGTTAATCACTTGCCTAAGAGAAATATCACTTACAAGGAAGTTGTAATATAAATTATAACATCTGTGCATTTTAATATTACCATGTTTGCTTTTAAAGTACTTAAAATATAATGTTAATCTTATTTTTAAATTTACATATCTAAAGCAACATTGTGTGTTTTTTTAATCTGTTCAGTTGTGTCCAATTGTGCCTGGGTTGGGGCTTTCCGGTAGAGTAGGAGGAGAGAGGCTCTCCTGCTTTACTGGGAAGGCTCTCTGTCCCAGATCCATGCTCCAGCCATCTGGCAAAATGTGTGCCTTCTTCCATCCTCTCCCCACCTAGGGAGAATGATTACTGGATGTTTTCTCTGCCAGCAGGAAAATCCACCAGGCGCTGCACCTTTACTTGCCCTGCAGTAAACATTTAGGACAATGCCACTCACGAACCACATTAATGAAGCAGAGTAAACATACTTTGTATCACTTTAGGGACTGGAAACCATTGCAGAGCTGATACAGAGTCTGTCCTTATTATTGGTATTTCAGCACAATTATTGTGAGATAATTATGGGGGAATATACGAAATTAAGGAATTTGTGCATATGTGCATTAATATATCACATTCTTTTGTTTCTTCTAAACTAACATTCATCATTTAAAATACGCACGTTGTTAAATTTCAGCTGGCAAAAAATATTTCAGACAATTTGCCTGATGAACTTTTTTCATCTTAAAGTTTTGGTGCGTGCATGATTTCACAATTGATGCAAATGCCATACTTACCCAGCTGAAATATTTTCCCTAAGTGTTCTATTAGAACAAAAACCTGGATCTTTTTCAAATGCCTGTTCAGGAGTTTGGCAAGATTTACAAAGAATGTCTGTTGTGGCAGAGCAATAGCTCTGACACAGTAGCACATCTGGCTTGATTTTTGGGGGATTTTGCAATCCTACTACATCAGTTTCAGGAAGACTGCGGTAGTAGTAGTGACGTTTATTGTTGTAACCACTGGTTATAACATAGAATGCAGTAGAAAGATTTTTTAAATAATTATTTTAAATATTTATATTTATAACAAAGCAAAACAGGTCTTTTTTCCCCCGTGTTAATTAATTTACAGTACTTGAAAGAGTCTGAGGATATTTTTGTATGGCAAGAAGCCTAGATTCCAGTTTTTATCAACAGAACCCTTATTAAACCCTTTTAGGTCTGTTTCATTAACACTACACTAACAACTTTGTCCCCTCTTTCTTTGCTTCTAGATGCTGCTTTTTCTTTTCTTTATGCTTTTGCCCTTTTAAAATTCAGGTATCTGTTATTTCATCTGCAGAACAAGAAGGTAAAATGCTGTTTTTCCTTTCCATAATCAAATGCTGCTGTGCCATGTGCATGAATGGCAAAGAAGATCCCTATATTCTTCCCATTACTGTATTTTAACATACCTATTTATGGATCTTTTTTGGCTGATGGCAGCAACTGCTATAAAATCGGAAATACAGAATTACGTTGTAATGAACTCTCTTGATAGGAGTAAGGATCCTTTGTGTCAATTGGTCTCAGTGCCTAATGATGCATATTATTTGTTTGTTTGTTTGTTTGTTTGTTTTATCCCGTCTTTATTATTTTTATAAATATCTCGGTGACACAAATGTTCTCTGGCCCACGTTTCTTCCTCTTACCAAATTATAAATTGAATGGAAACTGGAAACTGGCTAGTTTTTACCTGCTTTCTTCTGTCCTGCTGCTGCTAGTGTCTTATGGCAGCAGAGAGGAGTGCAGAGTCTCTCCCGGTTTTATGAATAATGGGTATTCTTGGTGGGCAAAAAATTCCCTTTTGAAAAAGGTTTGCTTAAATTTCCCTTAGTTTGTCTCCTTTTCTTTTCTTATTGTTGTCATCCATTTTGCTCTAATTGGAATGATGCCTCCCCGAAACATTCAGTTGGGGTAATTTAACCAGTAAATATAAACAAGCACTACTTCTTACTGAATGTAAAAAAAATCCCACCACTTCTGTAGCCTTCCCTGCTAGAGGAGTACATTGAGGGCTGTGAAACTAGACCTTCAGATAAGTTCCCAAAAAATACTTCACAGTAAAACCCTCCACGTAACTAATGCCGATCCTACCTGACAACGTAGAGCTTTTCTCTATTTCATATAAAAAGTTGACATTTGAATTGGTGATGCGTCCTGCATGATGTTCAGTGGCAGCAGGCTAGCTTAGGGACACAGGAACATAACTCTATCCTTCATCAGAAGGTGAAAGGCCAGGGGACTCAGAATGGAGGTTGTCGTTGCTCCCCAGCCACACCCCAAAATCTCTGCCAAGGCAGCTAGCTACTGTAGCAGTTGTAGGATCAAGCTTGCCCTTCTAAAACTCATTTATCACATTTCGTACACATGTTACTTGATTGGGCAAGAACAGAATAAATATTCCATACATTTGTTAATTTCCCTTAGGCAAGAAATATTTTCCACTTTTATCTAGAAGTAAATCTGTTTAGTTGTTTCTGTAGAAATGAAATAATTGTGGATAAAGGCTACAGTTTGTCGTTTGACATGTTTTACATATTCCATTCATAAAAGTTATGTTTATATGCCAGATTATAGTCCAACATTATTTTTTTGATTTAGGATTATTTAATTTTTTAAAACATGTTTTAGAAGACATTTTACATGTCACATGACACTTCCCTCTTTTGGGTTAAAATGATCTTATACGGGAGGCAGGTAGTAGCTAAGGTAATACTGTTGCGCTTCAGAATTGGTATATAATTTGGGAATCATGTAATCCATTATATTTACAGTAGTATGTAATATTATCTACTTGAAAATATATACTTTGGTTTTTCATTTTACTTGGGGGCATCTCTTTCATATTTATTTAGATAGTGGATCTCTAAAGTAAAGTGTGCCAATGTTAGTACTGTAATGTCTTCTTCCTCCTTAGACAAAGTAATAAATCCTATAAAGTTTCTTTTTTAAAAGGTGTTTGAACATCACTTTCATAAGGAGGATCGAAAGTGTTGGGATAATTAGGTAGACTTTTATATTTTATACATGAACAGCTCATAGAATATCAGTGGAATATTTGTACATCTCTCCTTTAAAACTGGGAATTCAGAATGTACCTAAAGGATCAGAGTATACACACAAAGCTAAAATGTCACATGCAAACTAAAAAGTGTGCATTACTATTCATGTTTGAGAGAAACAATTTAATTCCTAGGAACAGATAGGAAATACACCCTGTTTACACCCTAACCAAAGGTGTAGGTCGCCTGGAAAACTGGCATTTGGCAATAGTTCAGGAATTGAAAAAGAGAAAATTATAAGTTTATTATTAAAAATGGAGATAAGCTGTATGTCGGGCAAATAGATAAATGACACATAAGTAGTCCATTTGTGGAAAAATCAGGAAAATGGGGTATGTCTGAAATATTACAAAAACTTAGAGGATTTATTCTGGTGTTCCAAAGAATTTCATGTTAAAGTTTCTGATTAAATACAGACTAGCTTATATTGTATATAACGTAAAATCTGCAAATTTTAGATGTATGCCATCTAGAGTTATTGCTGTCAAAAGAAATCCCTTATTCAGGTAAAAGTTGTCAAAGCAAGTGTTTGCTATGTGCTAATACTGAGAATGAAACTAAATTTAGTGTGATTGTCTCAATTTTTTAGGAAGGAACAACCAAAATTGGAAGAAGTGATTCAAACCAGGAGCAAGATATTGGTAAGAATTATGATATGGGAATCAAGAGTTTACAAACTTAAGATCTCCCTAATTAAAAGCTTTGTTATGTTTTTTCATGGGTTCATTTATTGGGAATATGTGTACGTAAAGTTGCCAAAAAAACTACTTGGATATGTTCATGAAATCACCAGGAGTTGAGCTTAATTTAAAGGAGATTGGACTGATTTTTTACATTGACCAACATTAGGTTCATAAAATGATGTACATTTCCATGGGATATTATATTCCATTCCACATGTAATTGAAATAACATTATAAATTGGCTAATTTATATTATAATGTACTATAATTGGTAATAAATTATACATCAGTGCAGTCAGCTATAAAACAAAATCATTCTTTCAAAAAATGGTTACGCTGGGTATTGTGAGGAAGGTAAATCCTGTGTGGTAAGGAAACCATTCTTTAATCATATGTATTGTATTGAGATTGGGCCGATACATTTTGATGGAGTAAATCTTAATGGTTGAGCAAAATTTTGACCCTGATGGGAACACTGGTATGTGTAAATATGCAGGTATTCCCTTCACCCCATATACACACGCTGGCATGCATACACCACACACACTGCTTCTCACCTCTCTTCTACCCATATGTGTACACACCTGGGAAGAAGGAAGTATGAGGCACCACCATTTTCTCTAGCAACCTGCTTTTATTAGTGATTTTATTAAAATTAATGATTTTAAGGTTAGTCACTGAGAGGAAGATGGAAAGATGCCCTGGGAAGAACGAGCATAGATGCTGTTCATCTCCAAATATAGATGCGTGGAGAGTAATGGTAAACCTAGTCCTTTTCAATCTAAGCCAGCCTTTCTCTACCTTTTGATCCTGGAGGAACCCTTGAAATATTTTTCAGGCCTCGGGGAACCCCTGCACATTCAGGCTCAAATATAGGCCAGAAGTTACAAAATTATTATATTCATTTCATGTGTAGGCCTGTATATATGCATTAACAGTGTTCTTAAACTAAAAATAAGGAATGACACTTACCTCTTTAATGTGAAGTTGCCCGAATTTGAAATATTTTTAAAAATAAATGGTGATCTCCCAGGGAACCCCTAGTGACCTCTCACGGAGCCCTAGGGTTCCATAGAACCCTGGTTGAGAAACCCTGATCTAAGCTGTTCTGCTCAAAATTGTTGCTTTTCCTACTGCTAATGCAGTAGAAAACTGGCAGTCCTCCACTGCATTAGCATGGGTTGTAAGAAGGACGAAGCGAAAAGGTGTCCTCTTTCCTCTAGGAACCAATGCAGATTACTGGCTTCCTCTGTAATAACTTTCGGCAAGCTGTCTGATCCAGCCAGCCAACACACTAACCAGAGTAGCAGGTTCTTGAGCACCAGATTGCTGGTTTTCCACTAGTGATAGTAACAGCAAAGTAGCAGTCCATTTCTTGCTACTCAGCTGTTCGTATTGATCAACTGTCTGCTAATGGGGAAAGCAACCAGGGCTCCCTGCAAGCTATCCATCCATGTCTTCATTATTTTAGGCATTGTGTAAATTATTATTACTACTAATAAACATATCAATTCTTACTAGTTTTTCTAGATACACTGAAGTTTTGAAATCTATACACTTTCTAGTGTTGCAGGGTCAATGGATTGAAAGGGACCATTGTATTGTAGACAATCGGCATGGGATTGTGACTCTGCGGCCTCTTCAGGGAGCACATTGTGTTGTAAATGGCCATGAAGTAACTGATTCTGTTCGTTTATCACAAGGTAAGTAATATACCTTACCTATATATACCTATTTTTTTAAACAGCATTATTGCCATCAGCTACATCATGGTGATATGGTTAAATGACTCAAGAATAATCGTATTCTTGTAGTAGGATCATAAAGTACTTTCAGACATTCCGTCGCTTAATCATAACCATGTTTATTTACTTCTGAATCAGTGTTCATAGGACTGCAAATAATTTCTAGTTACAGAAAGTATGAATGCAGTAATTGTCATAGTTCATTTTATTTAAGAGAAAATAAGGTTGAGATGTAGTTATATTTTCTAAGGCCATATTCCATTCAAATTTATCATTGATCCATGATGATCATTGATTTTATTTCCATTGTGCATAGTTTTGTCTTACAGACCTTGATGAAGGAGTGCAACAGAATGTCTTTGAGTTCAGAATTTAATGTGCACAGAATTTTTAATGCAAAGATTCATACCTAGGGATGAAATCAGATGTAGAACTAATAGTAGCTACTGACAGTTCTGTCTTCTCTAGATTTATCTAGTCCCTTTAAACCCCCTTAAAACCATCTAAACTGGTGACCATCATACATGTTTTTCTTCCTCTTTTGTAATATTGGAACTCATGAGTCACCCATGACATTTTTTTGCAGTATAGTCAGGACAAACAAAGGAAGCAATTCTGCACACAGCACATAATCTGTGGAATTAACTTTCTAAGATGCTGTGAGTGCATTTCTATATTGACTTTCACGCATTTGGAGCACTATTCCCCCTTACTATGGGGATGGCTCATGGGGATGAGTATTTACCCCAGTTAATTATTTAATGAACATCAGTGAGATTTAACCCCCCACCTTCTATGATAAGAGAGGGGAGATAGAGCACTATTTACTACAATTGTATGCCACCCCAATCCAATTCTGGAAACTCTGAGTGACTTCCAAAATAATGCAAGAATTACTATAAAATCACGATGAAACAACAGCAAAACAAAGCAAAAAAAAAAAACTGTCTCAAGGAACTACTGAAAGCGTGCAGGCCCATACAGGAGGGTTCTCCTTATCACAAATCAACTCCTCAGGTTCTCTAGAGTGACCAGGCCTTGTGGCCTTCTGAAAAACCAGAGGGATAGGAGTCAGTCTAATCTCAAGTGGGATGCTGTTCTGGAAAAGGGGGCCATGACTGAGAAGGCTTGTCCTCATGGTCCTTGGAGATGACATTCCTTAACAGAAGTAACCTGGAGAGTTCACACCTTCACAACCTTATTGGGCAGGCAGAAGAAGGCAGAAGAAGAAACCACTGGGAGAAGGCAGTCCCATAGATATTCAAGTCCTAGGCTGTATGGAACTTTAAAAATGGCATCCAGCACCTTGAACTGCACCTGGAAAGAAACTGAATATCAGCACTCAGTAAAAATGTCTTTTAGTTACTAAGGGCACTTCAGATGAGTTCTCATCTGCCTATGTGATAGATTAATCATGGCTTCCTCCTGTTTGCAGCCTCCAATACAGGTAGTCCTCGTTTAACGACTGTTCGTTTAGTAACTGTTTGAAGTTACATCCGTGCTGAAAAAAGTGACTTACGATGGTCCTTGCGACCATCTCAGCGTCCCCACAGTCATGTGATCACTATTTAGGTGCTTGGCAACTGTCACACATTTACAACAGTCACAGCATCCCACGGTCACGTGACCACCATTTGCAACCTTCCCAGCCAGCTTCTGACAGGCAAAGTCAATGGGGAAGCTGGCAGGAGTTCGCAAGTTGCAGTCACATCATGTCTCGCTTAACGACCTGTGGTGATTCACTTAACAACTGCAGCCGGGACTGCTGGAACTGCCGTCATAAGTCAGCACAGTCACGTGATGGGGTTGCCAGTCCCTATAATTAAGCAAAGACTACCTGTAGAGAACTCCTGTGTCTAAACAAAGTGTAGCTACAGGAGTGGTTGGGTTTCATTTTGATCTCAGCTACAAACCAGTAGCTGAGCATTGATTGCCCAAGACATTGCTACTCACCTATTGGCCAGGTAGACATATTCTGATAGGCTGTTGCTTCTTAGAAGCTCTACAGACGCAGAGTACAAAGGTGCTTTCAGTGCCCTGGTAACCATGATGAGAACAACTCACTCAAGCTCTGTTCAGTTGAAAATGTTAAACTGAGAGCCTTGGATAATGGCAAGTCTCATAATCAAGAACAGCCCTAATATGATAGTCTCAAAACAAACAAACATATGAACAACCCCTCTCTCCCAAAGCAAATTAATAGATGACATCAGATAGTTAACTATCTTTAAAAGGTTAAAAAAATTACAAAGCACAAAATATTGTCCTGGAATATACTGTGAATATACACAAAAATAATTTCACGAAAGTTTAACTATCCTTATTTTCTAATTTTGCTTTTTCCTTTCCTCCTTTTTAGGAGCTCTAGTTGTTCTGGGCAAAGCTCACAAATTTAGATTCAACCATCCTACTGAAGCTGCCCTTTTAAGACAGAGGCGTTCAGTAAGTTTAGAGTGCATTGTGTGTGTGTGTGTGTGTGTATTTCTTTTCCAATCGCTAAATAGGGGAAAATATTTTTAATGTTGTATATTTGTTAGCCAGTAAAGTTAAGTGCTTCTAAAGGGCATTGCAACAAATGAAAAAGCTATGATATATGATCCATTTGAGAATTCACACAATCTTTTATGATGGTTCTTCATTGTGGTCTTTGTGACTTGTACACATTGGTTCTACACCTCTGCAGAGCTGTTCAAAATTTTCTAGAACATGCAGAATTTTTGGCAGGTATCAACACTCATATATTACACATGACTAGGTGTGGCGCTCTCTCTAAGCATATCTTCCCAGTAGCTGTCACTGTCTTCTTGGATTGGCCATTGGGCTTTGTTGTATCAACTTTGCCATACCCCCAATCATTTGGCATATAGTTCTTGAGATAGCTCATGATACTGTGATGCACATACACATGATTCTCCTTGCATATTCTTCTCCTCTTCCCCAGCATAAATGTGCCTAAGAATGATTTTTTTTTTTCCGAATAGTTTCATAATCAGCAATTTCCTGTGACATTAGTTTTCATCCCTGTGGCATTTCTGCTCTTCAGGATGCCTCTTCGAGGCATTTTTTCACCAACTTCATTGTCAAGAGTTAGATTTACATCCTCTGATGTTCCTCCTTCCAAGCACACTGCAACTATCATTACCTTGGAGATTTGCAGATCTCTCAAGAGGAAAGGACTGTGTACTTTGATGCCTCTTTCTTCCAGTGGTTTTTCCATTTATTTTGCTACCCAGTGCTTATATTGCTGGCTGAAGGTCTCCATTCCTAAAATGAGCAGTTTTTTTTTTTAATAGTATAATTTCTTGGTCTGAAAGTTCAACAACCATCTCAGGTTATGGAAGAGCCTGTTTGCCAGCTAGTGCAAGCTGGTTCGAATCCTCCAGTCCTAAGTCCCATACTTCCAGTTATGCTGAAGACAATGAAAGACTACTAAGCTAAAGCAACCATTGTGCCATGAACTCATCATTTGGAGAATCTCTGTAAGATAAAAGAAGGCTTCCAATTCTTATTTCAACATCCACTACTAGTTCCTTTATAGTGGAAATGTCTCAGATTCCTACCATCAGCAATATTTTACATTCAAAGACATTTCAAAATATATTTCCCATCCATTCAGAAACTGAAAATGTTTGATATAATGCCATATGCTATATAAAAATAAAGAAATATTTCCTAGATTAGTACTTTTCTCTCTCTTTTTTTCATCCTTATGTATGTTCCACCAGGCTTGTATTGGAAACCAAAGCTAGATCAAGGATCTCCCTTTTTATGAAGATGGCTTATTTAGTATTAAAACCGACAATAACCCTAACCCCTGGAGTTTTTTCTAACTGCATTGCATCAGTGTAGCATACATTTGCCTGAAAGGAATATATTATACCCTATGTGGATGACTGCCTCTTAGTTGGGCCATCGCATACCAAGCTTTTTCACAGATTTCTCAGATATGTTTCCTTTCACATGACTTGGGAGTTCAGATCAGCTCTGGGAAGTCTTCCCTCATTCCTGCATAGGTTATCATAGGGGAAAAATAGATGCTACTAGGGTAGCCATCATCCTTCTGCTGTCACAGCTAAATATATTTCATGGTTTCACACACTGGTTCATCTCTGCAATGAGAGTGAAGGCCTGAGTTGTCCTTCATCTGCTGGGCCATATTGTAGCTGTGGATTTGGTTATTCATTTTGCTTGTCTTCAGAGGAGCCATTTACTGGCATGATATTTATGCACCATCTCCTGGGTTCAGATGTCAGATAGCACAGTCTCCCCAACCTTTTTTGTATCTGGCGGCTGGTTACAAACACTCTCCTTGAGTATATAGCTTTCATATTTCTCTCACCACTGATGCTTCCATTTCATTTTATCAGACACTCCTATAGTTTTCTGGTGCCCAAGGAAATACATGTGGCACAAAGTCCATCCTGCTTTTTTTGCAGATATGGCACTGATATATTACACAATTACTCTGGTAACCCATATGCCAGAGTTTTGAACATTCAGGGCATGGTCTATTATTATTGCAAAACGCTTTGATTCATGCTAAACCTACAATATGAAAGTGAAACTAAATCTTTATTTGAGCTATTCAGATACTGGGCTCCAGGGAATAGGGACCATATTCTACAAGAAAACTCAGCAAGAATGAGGATTGCCAGTAGATTAATCATTCTGTGGTTTTTATTTTCTTCCATATCATTTGTTTTTAACAGATCTGTGAAACGTCCTCTGCAGTGAATTGTAGATCTCTTGAATGGCTAGATCTGGATGGAGATTTTCCTTCCCTTTCCTATAGCATTTATCCAGCTGAAACAGAAAGGTACATTAAAAAGGATTTAACTAAACAAAGGTGCCATTTTTCTGGATTCTTTTTTTTTTAAGTTTGCAAATTTAGGCTTAATTTCTTTTTACAATATACGTGAGCCAGTATTAGAATTAATTCTTTCACTGTTCTATGGTGCTGAAATTAACCAAACATTTTACTTATTTTATTTTTATTTTATTTCATTATTTACAGTATATAAATAATATTTTCTGTCATTTTGAGAGAACTTGAAAGTGTGTGAGGATGTGGAGCAAACCTTTTAGAACTAAGCCAATGGGAAATAAAGTGATTAAATATTACAATTATATGCAGTGAAAATATATTGTTTGTTTTCGCAGTATACATTCTACAGCTGGCAGTGAATGCAAGTCTTCTAAAAAGAGGTAAGAGGATAAGTTGGCCTATAGCTAAAATCAGTTGGTGGGTCATGAACTTGCTGAAGGATTGCAAACTAGGATTTTGTGTAATTTGTGTATCTGTGAATTATACAGCTTAAAAACAGCACTGTAATTATCCTCAATTAATTATGTTGCCAATTAGGGGCATTATCTGTTTTCTAAATAGCATTACACATAACTTACTAATTTATCATAAGAGTAAGAATCAGAATTTCCTATTTATGGATGTGAATTCATGCACAGTCATCACATATATGGATTTTCTGGTCTCCCAACTCTGCAATTATTGGAGATGCTGAGATGAAAGATCAGAACAGAGTAAAACCCAGTGGGTTGGGTAAACTTAGCTTTTATTAGTTAATTAGATTTGTATTCCACCTAAAATTTAAGTGCTCAAGACAATATATACAATGCTCAGTTTCTGTTTTTCTCTTAGTCAAAGTAAATTGGACTAAAAGCTAGTGACAGGCCCAAAGTCCTCAAGTAAGCTGAGGGTGGACTGGAACTTAAGCCCCCCCACCTCCTCAGTTCATGCCCAGTGGTTTAACTTGTATAATATACTGGCTTCTAGATTATAGGCAGTCTAGAAATCTTCAGGTGTTCAATGGTATGTATGGATATTAAATAACTAATATTCCTTGGGTGTGATAGTATTGGGCAATATCTGCCCATCTCCAACATTGCCATTTTGAGGAAGGTTCAGGAAAAAATTGAGGCTTGTTTGAATTTTGGAAGAAGCAAAGGGTGGGGGGTTGCTTCCAAGAGGCTTAGTTGATCATCTAATGTGTTGACTTCACTCAGGCAGGGCGGACATTTTTTGCCTGTTTTGTCAGGGGTTATTTGGGGATAAGGGTGAGAATTGCCTTTAATTTGTGGGGGCAGCCTCAGCAATGAGATCATAGGTCAGTGGGGTGCAAATGAGGTGCTGAACTATAGACTGTAGGTTGCCTACCTCTGATACAGAGTAGTAGTTTAGATTGTTGTTGGGCCTCATTGATTATTTTTCTTAACTAAGAAATCTAAAACAGTTGTCTCTATTGCTGCTTATTTATAATTTCAACTTTCGCAGCTGCCTGCTCATATAAGACTGTCTGGAGGAGAAATTTTGTTATTGTCATTGTTCAGGGTGCCTTGCCCATCGCTGATTTTCTTACTGAAGTATCAGTAATAATTTTAAAGGGGATTCCAGTGGGGTTTTTTTGGAATATTAATTTTATTTATTTATCAAATTTGTCACCGCTCATCTCCTCCCATCAGAGGGACTCTGCTGCAAAGTCTGTGCAAAACTTAAATCCTAGAGCTTTAATGTATGATCCAAAGACATAAATCCATGTGTGTAGGGAATGCCATTAAGAAAGCCATACAGGTGTGAGTACCAGACTGACAATGGCTATCCAAAAAAGCTAAAAAGAGTGAAATCTGGTTAGCATTTGGACAGAAGACCATTAGAAACACTCAGAATTGCAAGCTAGACTGGGAGCTTAAAAAAAATTCCAGAAAAATATTACCAAGAAAACCTTATGAACATGTCCATGTTATCACCAGGAATGGAGTTTCACTTGGGGAAGTCTTTAATTTACCAATTTTAGCATGAAGAAAACTGTTCTTTACACCTTTCTGGAGATGCTAGTCAATTTTCTTCTTCAGGCAAGGTTTCTGAAATATATCTTGCCCAGCAACCCATAGCAGGTAAACAAAATTAAACAGAGCATTATGCTTATTCTTGTGTTTCATCATTCTGAGCAGCCTTAGTTTATATGATTGATAGGGGAAGAGGAAAAAATCCTTTACTTTTTATAACAGCTTCCCAGCAATGAATTACTGGTAGGCTGCCACTATAGCCTGAACCTTGCTTCAATACTCTAGGCCAGTTTTTCTCAATCTTGGCAGCTTGAAGATGTGTGGACTTCAGTGCTGGCTGGGGAATTCTGGGAGTTGAAGTCCATGCATCTTCAAGCTGCCAAGGTTAAGAAACACCGCTCAAGGCTGTGTAGATGCTGGAGAACTTGTAAGATACATCCCTTCGGTCCAACTCTTAAAAATAAAAGTAAATAAGGTATTTGGATTTATTTTCTCAAAACCCAGGTAAGAATCTTATGAACCATCCTTGGAACATAAGACATAAGAGAGTAGCTTAAGACCTTTGACATTTTAGCAATTAGGAAAATGTCAAATCCCATTGCCAAACGATATATATACTTTTTATACCCAGCCAAATGTCAAGGTATAAAAAGTATATATTAAAAAAAAGAGAAAACAAAAAAAAGGAAGAAAAAAAGAGCATTGCAATCACCATGCAGTCCATTTAATTTTGAGCTGAACCCAGAACCAGACTGGTGTGCTCTTAATTTTAGGTTACCTGTCCTCTGATATCAGATCCAGTGAATGATCTGGCCACAACATTTTGCACCACCACCACCCTCATGTTCTTCAGGGTCATCTCCTCATACAGTGCTTTTCCTGGTACAAGATTGTGCATAACTGACCATCTGTCTCCAAGAAGATGCAGTGCACATAGCTTACTAGCTAAGCTGACGAAAAGCCCTGTGTGTTCAGAGTTGTCCAAGCAGCAGGTGTAATATTTAAATAACAAAGCCAAATATATAATTGGAAAACCAATTCCCTGTGTCAGTAGATCATTACCAGTTGCACCTCAGTCTTTGCTGTGTGAGATTTATTAAGTCTTATCCATCCCAATACTGCTCCACTATTTGCTGTGGATAACTCCACAGCAAAAGCTGGGGATTATCCATATATTGATGGCGTCTATATATCAGTGACAAAACTGTGGAAAGAAGTATTAAGTATTATGCCACTTTTAAATATTCAAGATACTCATGCTCCAATACTAGATTTAAATTATTGCATTGTCTTTTGATAAACTTCAGTTGAGATGGGTTTGTACAAAGACTTGCGAATTTCTAACTGCTTCTGTATCTGCAAAATGTAGGTTTTATTTGTGTAGGGGAGTATACATGTGTGCACACACAATTTAGAAAGGTTTTAACTATTATGAATATTTGTATACTTTGGTATTCTTACACCATAGCGTAGCCTCTCTGTTCCGAAAATCTGGACCTTTATCTCAGCTGCACTATTTCACAGGAGTTAATTGTAGAACTGTTAAGTTAAATTTAATATCTGCTCCTGCGTAATTGCTACCGCTGGGTTTTGTGCTTGGTTTATGATGTGGTTTTGAAAACAGACTCTTAATTGGATGGATATTCTAGGGAGGAGATGAATTGAATAGGAATGCAAATTGCTGGATGAACCCGATGTGTTGCAACTCAGATTTTAAGAGCTCTAACTGTCCAGCTTTCAATTATTTGGGAGAATATTTAACAGATTTGTGATCTTTCCATATCCTTATTGTTTAAATACAAAAATTCAGTAAAATGTACTTTTAGTACAAGAGCAAGAAAGACATTTTCTGATAAAGCTTTTTTCTTTAAAGAAAGCTATGGTTTTAAGGGACTATGGTTTGTTTGTTTTTTTGCTCATATTTTGTTTTTGTGGCTCAGTATTTGACTGCAGCAAAGCTCTCGGTTTCATTGACTAGGCAGTTGCTGCCATAGCTACTAAAAACTGCATTATGCTGTAGAAGCCGCCAGATTCTGCATCAGCCTTAAAGGTGTTTTGTGAAGAGAGGAAGGAGTTATACAATAGGAACCTGATGACAAAACGTTGCAAAGAAAATATGATTCTATTGAAGGTTGATTTAATGTGCTTGCTGTGAAATGTATATATAGAAACGGAAGATCCCAGCTGTTTCTACAGCCCTGGAAATATTCTCAGTAATTAGATATGTATGGTTTGTAAAGGTCAGTTGAATTTTTAAAATTTGCATTGTTACTTTTTCTTAATATGAATACCAATATTGTAATAATGCCATCATGCTTATTTAGTTGATGAGGAATGTGTGTTAATATTCCAGAGGGGCATTCTGTATTACACATGCTTTAGTTGGTGTTGGTTCTGCATTTCTAATTCCAAAAACAGAAACAGAACAGAGTCTTCTGTATCACTTTCAGGTAGATTATTTATCTTTTCCAGGAACTTGATGTTAATGATGTTTGAATTTGAAAGCAGTGGAACCTGAGCAGTAAGGGACATTTGTGGGGGCTTGAAATGCAGAGATGTAAGAGTGCCTGAAAGAATCTAGAATTGTTCCTATATCTGGATGGCAATGTTTTATTGATCTGTAAAACAACAAGCTGTTTGATTAGAAGTGTGCTTTTAGAATGTAAAATTATTGTTTACTTTACATTTATTTAACATTTGCACTTTGTATAGAATATTTGGGAAAAGGAGCTGTAGATGAACACCTGATTTCTACTGCTACAATTCTATTTAAGTTTATTCTATCATTTATTATCCATAAAGTATATGTCATGACAATCTAGTTACTGAAATTAATTTTTGTGCTTTAAATGTCAGAACTGACTGTGGATTGTGAGATACAACCCCAGGCCATGACATTTTCTAGTTCTCTAG
The DNA here is from genome assembly GCF_035149785.1 of Candoia aspera. Taxonomy (NCBI): domain Eukaryota; kingdom Metazoa; phylum Chordata; class Lepidosauria; order Squamata; family Candoiidae; genus Candoia; species Candoia aspera. The sequence continues at coordinate 278,595,279 of NC_086153.1, read as the reverse complement.
TTTTATTGCAACAGAGATTCTAATGTATTCAACAATAACTCATGTCAGTGTCGCTGTATGAATCTTCATCACCCACCTGCTTACTGCAGTGGTCTGAATATGGAAATGACCGTTCTTGTTTTTTGGCTTGAACTTGCTGACATTATTGAAAACACTTTGCAGCAAAATGCTCATAATTTTCCCATGTGACATTAATTGTGTATCTCTGCTTTATATTATAGTATTAGTATACAACTAGACAACCTGTGACCTATTGGGTCATCATTTCAGAGATATTTCCTTACCAGGTTCCTCAATGCCTTCAACAATGGCAGAGCTTCTGATGTGATGCCTTCACTGGAAAAGTTCTTAAAAATTCAGGGAGATATTCAGAGATGTATCTACCTTGAAAATAGCCCATTCATATTGAACTGTATAGCACAGTCAAACATCAGGAGGTGACCACAGGAAATGTTTGATGACATTTTGCATTATGTCATAAAATGTTTTATGATAATTTTTATGTCACAAAATGGTTTATAAAATTTGCCAAATTTCTATTCCATGGGAGTCATGGGTCCTGGATTTGGACGCATTCTGTAAATTAGCCCATTTGAGATACCTTGGTTCAAAAATTGTTGCCCTACAATGCACCGTTTCATTCAGTTAAAGGTTACAAACAAACGGACACAAGAGTTTTAGTAGTATCCAGATAGATGTTATGCTTAGAAAAACTGTTTGTCAAGTTCTGACAAGGAGTGTTTCTTAAAGTCCAAAATGCTTCCTATCGTTGTTGCCATAAGGAAATGTTTTGGTGACCACGAAGAGGATCATTACACAGCCTTTCAGCTTTGTTCAGACACAATGTCGGTGTCTAAAATACTGGGATTTACCTAAAGCTTCTCATTTAAGGCTACTAAAAATCTGTCTTCCATTACTTGGTCTAAGTACATTTTGGATGTGTCTACATTTCCTAAGCCATTTTTATGTTTGGAGGGAGAAAGATAAAAGAGTTTTGGCCAACTTTAAATACTTGAGGACTATCAAAGGAACTGGAGAAAGTATGACTTTGATTCTGAGTATCCGCAGTACCTTGAACTATAAACCAAAAGCAGTGGTTGGGTTTGCACAACACGTGCAACACAGCTGGCCAGTCATATTTTAGCCTCGAGTCTTGTGTGAATCCAGTCAGCAGCTTTGAACATTTCACCAGTTTAATCAATGCAAGCCTTTACAAGAGTTCAGAAGTATCAGGTAATATAAAAGATAAACCTGACAGGATTCTAGGAATACCCTTCTTAGGTACGCTGGCCTCTCCCCAGCTATATTTCAACAAGAGATAAATTTCCACTTAAGCCTGACCTTCACTTGACACCTTAATCTATCCAGGAGGGAAGTCTTGTAACGTATTATCAAGGTCATCTGCTTTCAGTATTCAGGACTGCAAGTATCACTTTAGTATTTCAATTGGAGCTTGGGGTAAATATGAACAGAAATTAAATAGTAATATATTATCTAAAACAAAACAAAACAGAATCTTGCTGCTTTTGGAAAGTGTTGACTCATCTGTGTTTACAGATGTCTGACAAAAATGAGTTCTTGCAGCAACCAGACACCACACGTTTGCTTGCTTATTTTTTTTTTCCAGGCACAAAGAGCATAACTCAATCCCTTCGTTGCTGGACCTCATGCTCCTCCTGTTCTTTAGACTTTTAGCCGGTCCAGTTCAAAACTCTAGCAGGTGGTTTAGGACAGAAGTACCAGATAGAATGAGAAGGGGTTTCAGAAACAGATAAGAGCCTGACGGTTGAGAGGAGGAAAGTGAAGACAGTGGGCTTGTGCATAAAGAATGATTCCTTCTCTTTTTTAAAAAAAAAAATGAAGCTTTTCAGCCCCAAGGGTTTTATCGGTTCACCCATCTTGCCAGCAGAATGGCTGCCATCAGTGAAACAGGGGAGAGGAAATTCCCCTTCCTCTTCAGTCTCCTGAACATCCCCACAATCTGCTGTCGATCTGGGAGAGGGGGTTACAGAAAGAAGCAGCAAAGTCCAATGTTGTGAAAGTTCACTTTTATGGGGAAACTACCCATAATGATTATAACCAAGTGGGATAATTGGAACTGCACCTAGTATTTAGCATAGTATAACACATTATTATATTTTATGCAGGGTTTAGAAGTACAATTCTCCCTAATTGAAGTTGGACTTAATAATAATTATAGTGATTGCCAGTTTTTTCCAGCCTTACACAGCTGTTTGCGTGAGTGACATAAATATTTAGATGGTAGCATTGTTAATTCATTATGTTCTAAATGTAGTTAGGTAATAACTTGTTTCCTTGGGGTGAACCTAAGCAGTTAATGGGCTTGGAGGCCACATACAAGATATTTTGGTTGATTATATGACTGGTGGCAAAATAGACAATGGAGGTTTATTCACCTTCTGTTTAATGTTACCAATGAGAATTCTGACCTTACTGTGACATCACACATACGAACTAGTGTACTCTCAGACACACAGATGCATTTTGTCCTGTCAGCATCGTCTTTGCTATCACCAGCATTGAAATCTTTCCTTGTACAAATAGATATTTCCATTTTTCCTGATTTAAAAGCTTATCTGATATAAAAGGATAGAAACATGCTTCCTTCTGTATTTAAAATATTTTTCACATTTTCTAGCAAAAAACCGAGCGATCGTGCATATGAAGAATGCCAGCCAAAGTTGAAAAACCATGCGATTCTTCAAAACACGGAAATTCAACAGCAGCAACAGTATGTTGAAGAATTACAGCAGCAGATCTTGGATGGGCAGGTCAAAGCTGAGCAAGAACTAAAAAATGACCAGGCAGTAATTAATCAGCAAGTCAGAGAAAGTATGGGATGCTGATTTTTTCCTTTCTATCTCTTATTATTACTTTACAGTCTTATTTTTAACACCAGCGCTTCATATGTCTGGTTACTAATTTTACTCTTCTTTCCTTTGATCACTATTTTCACTAATTCTTAAAATAGGGTAGAGTTTAAATTAGCTGCATGGATCTTTTCAAGAGTTCTTTAATACATATCTTGACCTTCTCAAAATGAATGACTTGAGAAATTTCTAGTCTTTAAATTGGGATTTGGCTGCAGAATTTGTAAATCAGGTTGTGCAGGATACTTCCTTTTCCTAATCTTTAGGTCAAATGAGCTCCCTCAGAAGCACAAATAATCATCTTTCTGTGCAATCATTGAGTGTCATTTTTGCCCTTAGATGCAGTTGTTTTGGTGCCATTTTTCTCGCCTGAAGCTCCTAGTTTAATTTTCTTCCTAGTTTAATCCTGATGGTAATCCTAGCCAATTTGTGGGCTGGTGTCACTAAAGATTTGAAGGGAGGGGGAAATCAAGCTAGTGCTTTCTGAATTACTTATCGAGAAATCATCCAGGGAATGATTCAACGTGTTTTTGTCGTATAGCTACAGTCAGTGAGTAAGCATGTACGTAACATCTCTGTTGACATTGGTACAATCAAAAAGCCACAAGTACATTCAACCTTGTGGCATCCTATTCAATCTCATTCTAGTTTGAAAAGAACATTGATGAGCTTCCTTTGAGTATAGTTTTCAAACCAGCTGTGGATTCAGCTAATAGACCTGATATCCAGCCCATAATACACTAATCGGAATGCCATGGGGAATTTTGTTAAATGGTTTAAAGTTACAGAAGTACAGGTTCTGCTTGAAGGTTAAGAATAGCTTCCTAATGACAATGAAACTAGGTACCAGGAGAGATGGCTGACTCCCCTTTAGTGGATGTGTCCAAACAAATACTAGATATCCACCTGCTGGGGATGCTGTGGTTTGTATTCCTGTATTGCATAGAGCAGCCTTTTTTGACCCTGGAAGAACCCTTGAAATATTTTTCAGGCCTTGGGGAACCCCTGCACATTCAGGCTCAAATATAGGCCAGAAGATGCAAAATTATTATATTTGTTTCATGTGTATGCCTGTATACATGCATTAATAGTGTTCTTAAACCGAAAATGAAGAATGAAACTTACACTAGGTGCTATTTGCAGTTTAGCTGTTGTTAATAATAAAGAGATTAAACACTAATTGGATTGTGTAGAGCAGCAAAATTTCAAGGCCCTTGGCTTCATTTCAAAGGCAATATGGTCAATAGATCACAATTCATGGGTTTACGAAAGCTATTTTGTACTGATTGACTGATTGAATTTACTGCTCATCTCGGCAATGTGACTCTAAGCAGCTCACAATACAGAATCCATAAAAACACAGGGAGTATCATAAAAACAATGTTGTGATGTAGCGAAAGCCCTTATAAGATTATCTCTCAGTCAAAAAGGGCTTTATCACCAGCTTGGCCACAATGCCTGAGGGAAAAGCCAGGTCTTCAAGGCTTTCTAGAAGACTAACAGTGTTGGGGCCATCTGAATCTCAGGGAGGATGCTGTTACCTGACCTTATCTGATTTCTTAAAATAAAATGAAAAAAATTAAATGGATGAAATATAATTCTGTAAGAAGAAGATTGTGAAAACTTATAGCATAATATATTTATTAGTCTTTAAATATCATAGGACTTTCCATTGTTTTTGCTGCAAAAAATTAAGACTGATACTTTTCTGGATAAAATCAACTTAGAAGTCATTTAACTGTGTATTAACTCTTAAATAGGCCCTATCTGTTGATAATTAGGATAATTACTTAAAACACCTAATTACCAAGACCACTTCTTAATATTTGCATTTATTTGTTTGTTCCTAGACCAGCAGTGCCTCACTGATGAGAAGAAACGTCTGGCTAAGCAAGAGCAGCGGGAGTCTGCTGTGCAGACCGAGGTCAAATCATACGCCGAAGCTGGAGTTCAGCATGAATCAGATTGGGAGAGTGGCCCTTCCCTGACAGAGCAGAACAAGAAGAAATTAGTGCAGCTAGAACTTTTACAAAAATACTCTTTGAAGAAAGCAGAAAGGCATTTACGTCGGAAGACAGTTAAACTGCATTTGGAGAGGATTGTGAAGAAGCAGAAATTGCTAGAAGCAAAGAAAAACCTGGAACGGTTAGAAGCTACTTGCTGGATCAGCAAAGAGAGTGTGAAATCTCTGCAGTTGTTGAACCAAGATACCAGCACTGAGTCTTGGGATTGCAAATGTTCATGGCCAGGATCAAACCCAGACTCTTTGCAATGCCAAAGGAAGACTTGCTTAAAACTTCAGTCACCACAGTCCAGGTAAATAACATACTAGCTTTTAATATATGCATGCATGCTTGTATTTGCAATGTTTATATATTGCCACTTCCACATGGACTCCCACCAGTTTACAAAAGTAAACATAAAATCCATAAAGGATCATTAAAATCAGTAATGCACATTCACAACATAATGCCAGAGTCCATAATAAACATTCACACCCAGTTCCTAAAATCATACATTAATAAAAAGTAATTAAAACCTCTAGAGAAAAGCTCAGTCTTTCTAATTGTCATTGGGGTGGTCACCATTCAGATCTCCATGGGAAAGGCTAGAACATAAGCTAAAAAACACCATGCTGTTTTCTCCCCACAGCTCACACAGCAAGAGGGACTCTCAACATTCCACTGCTCCAGATAGTCAGTTTAATAAGAAGAAGTTGGTCCTCCAAGTACCTAGGCACTAAGTTATGTAGGACCTCTTAGGTGAAAACCAGCCTCTGAATGGTACTGCGAGGCCTGTTGGAAATCAAAGCAGTGCCAACAAAACCAGTGTTACAGTATATGGCATTGGAGCTCTCACACACCAACTGGTCAGATTCTCTATGTTTCCACCAACTGCAGCTTCCAGGTAGTCTTCCACATTCCACAAATGCAATCCCACCTAGAGTGCATTGTAGTATTTGATTCTGGAAGTGATAGGAGTTGGAGACTGGGCAATAGTTGGCAAAAATAGCTGGATCCAGAGGGGTGCCTCCAAAGTGGCAGGCATAAATACCCTCGCAAGGCACTGACTACCTCTCTGATCGAGGCATTTATACTTTTCTGTGCTTTCTTAAGGAGACAGGTAGGGCATGGATCTATCCCACATGTAGCAGAACCTATTTCACACATCACCCTATCTACTTCCTTGGTATCAACAGGCTAAAACAAATCCCAGATAACATTGCAAGACACTATTCCATTCACCTCTTTTAACCTCACCCAATGCAGAGCGCAGGCCAGAGTGAATTTGAGTTGTTTTATCCTTGAAATGCTGCCCCAAGCGGGAATATTCACTTGTCCATTGCCCACCAGAAATGTGCAGATCACCCTAAGAAATGCTGTTGGGGCACATTCCACAAATGCAGTGAAGTTGGAGAAGCAGTACAGCTTTGTATAGCATTGCAATCTGAGGTTGTATGTACCTAATTTTAAGACCTGCTAAGGACCAGATGATTTTTATTATGTCCTGATATGTAAAACTATAGAACTCAAAGAGGGTGTACTTTCTTTTTCCCAGGACTGTAATCTATACAATTAATCCCCCAACTAATAAGTACAATGCTCTGTTGTGCAATGTATAATGTTTCCTGACAGACTTCAAAAGTAATCCTACATAGAACATATTGCAGTGAAGTCCATGCAATCTTATCAATGTAATAAGAATTAAAAATGCTAATATGTTCAGGTGTTTTTAAAAGCGTTTGTTTCTAGCTGTATGATGTAGCTTTAGGGTTTTATAGATTTTGTCTAGATCTTCATGATTCAGTGTCTTTATTTTATTTATTTATTTTGTATACTTCCCCTCCATCTACACTAACAAGGAACTCTAAGTAGTGAACAGATAAAAAAACAAAAACTAGTTCACAAACTATTAAAAGAAAATGATCAGAGTCTCCTGATCAAATCTCCATACCAATTTATTGGGCCCACCCACGTCAGCACCCCGTTAACACTGTAGCCCCAGTGCCTGGGGGAATAGCTGGATCTTCATGGCCTTCTGGAAGGCCAACAGGGATGTCCATATCTCAGTGGGGAGGCCATTCCATGAGACAGACACCAGGACAGAGAAGACATGTTTCCTAGGGCCCATCAAGTAACACTGCTCCACTGATGGCACCTGGAGCACACCCATGCTATCTGATCTGCTGGGACGAGCAGAAGCCACCAGGCAGAGGCATTCCCACAAGTAACCTGGCCCCATGCCACCTAGGCTTAAAAGGTGGCAGCCAGCTCTTAAATATAGGCATTTAAGGCAACATAAAAGCTTTTAATATATTATGATTATTGTATGTGATTAACAAAGGGCAATTTGTTAACTGACTAAGATTTCTTCTAGTGAAGAAATCCTCACGGATATCCTGGGACAAATTGTACTTTCATATGAAAGATCCTTACGTTTCTTGTTTCTAATTATACAGAATTATATATCTCAATTGTTCTTATTTTAATGTTTCCTGAAATGAATAAACTAGAAAGACTTATGCAGTGAATGCCAAATGGTGAGGCATGTTAAAATCTTATCAACTGGTAGCAGATACTATTAAAAGAAACAAAATTAAAACCTCAAATTTTATAATATGTAGTTCGGGATGACATTTTTAAAAGTAAAAGCCTCAATTTAACATCAGAAATCCTTTGGGCTTCATAAATCAACCCATAATGTGTTAAAATTGCCTGGTCAGGCAAACCATAGTCATTGAGAGCTTCTAAAACTTCTTACTAGTTCCAAGAACTGAAATGAGCTCTTCCCCTGAAGTTCTTCTGTTGGTTAGACAAATTGTTTGGGGATAAGAAACTGAATACAGGAATGAGGAAAAGTGCTTTATTGTGAACTTACTTCGTGTATATGCATATTCTTCCTGGTTAGAAGAAGTAGTCATACTATAAACTCTTAGCATAGGCCCTCCTGGTCTCTTGTCTCAGTCTGTCCATTCACAGAGCAGCCTCTTAGTTCCTGAATAAATGTCTCTAGTGGTGTAATTGCCTTACAAATTCACAGCAAACTATGGGAAACTTATTATTAAATGGTTGATTTTTTTTTCTACAGTTTTTTCTTGAAGAGTGATTCCTCTCAGTTATCTACCTCAGCACATAGCTACGCATGCTCCATAATCAATCCACCAAGGAAATCTCTGTCTGCAGAATACCTTCCCAGAGCAGTCCAAGAACTTTCCAGAAGAAATATTCATGAGGAAAAAGATGGATCTTTCCTAGCCCAAAAACAGCTAATCAAAAAACAGGACACCTATGTCAGAAATAAAGGAATAGTGGAAAATAACCATAATACAGAAGTCATTTATCTTGGTACACATAACCAAACAATGGAGAGATCAGATAATAGCTTACGACCAACCAAATCTAAAGTCCAGATTTCAAAGGCCTGTACTTCTGATCATTTTAAGGAAAAGCATAAACCTGAAACAAAGAAGGAAGGGCCTGAAATTAAAGAACTAGGAGAATTAATTCAGTACTCAGGGGAGCACTTAGAAGAGAATGCAGCTCAGGAAGCCAGTAGAAAATTTCAGGTGGATAAAAGAAAAAAACACCAAAGTTCACTTTCTGGAAATTCTATTAAGAAACTTAAAAAATCATCAGTACGTAGTAAGCCATTTCTACAGCAACTGACCCGAACCCCAAAGAACTTTAAAAAAGGTTCATTGGACAAACAATCATTAGAACAGCATGAATTATTGAGGGTGGCACCTTCAGCAAGAAGCCTTAATAATCTAGACAGTCATGTACCACTCTGTCATGGGAAAAGAAGATGGTGTAGTGCTGAAGTGCTGAGTGATAGAATCTCCAAAACAGTCCCGGATCCACTGACCAGCTGGCAAGAAGATGAAGACATTGAGTTTTCTGACACAGATAGTACTTATTCTGTGGATTCTCTTTCATGTGCTAATTCAGAAGTACTGACAGGACAGTTGAGTCACCTGGAGGAATCAGCTCAAACAGACACTGTGGAATTAGAGGGTTCAGAAAGCGATGACAGCCAAATGTCACAAGATTCACTTACAGAAAAAGAAAATGAAACTGAAAGCCAAGATATAAAGAATTTCCCTGAAATACAAGAAGAACCTATTAAGCTTTGCAAAGACAATAATTATCAGGCTTTCTCACTGTTAACAAACACATCCACATCAGGCAATCTGACTATCAAAGCAAGAAGTTTTTCTCTGGATAGCTTAGGTGATGCTGATGAGGTGTCAGATCTTGCAGAAGAATCTAAACTAGATGCTTACGATGAAGTGCCAGCAGAAGTTTTTTGGAAGCAGCAAAATCTAAGGTCCAACTCTGTTGTGAGCAACCAACAGAACAAGCTTGAGATCTGTAGTGAAACTGTAAGAAAATCTAGTGTGTTGAGTCTCAATGCAAGTTCTTTTTATCTAGATGCCAGCTCACAGTCTAGTTCTGTTTGTGATCAAACACTAAACAAGATGAAAATCAGTTTTTCAGGGCAAGGTGGCTCAGAAGATCAAGTGTCACACATTGTCGGTGAAAATCTTCCAGTTTTGACAGATGCTTGGCTGTCCAACAATTTGAAAAATGAAAAGAATAGACCCATAATAGCTGTTCCTTCATCTCAAGACCATTCAGAATTTCAGGTTGCTCAGATGTACCCTGTTAATAAGTCAAACTACTGGATGAAGAAGGATGGCATAAGACAATCAGCTGCTGAATTATCATTTGTTTCTTGCAATAAAAAACCTCATCAGATTTCTCATGAGCCAAATAAGATTGAAATGCTAATATCATCTACCGCACCATCAGTACCTTTACCGGAAACAAGGAAACATCTTGAGGTTGAAGCTCCAGAAGACACATCGTCATTTTCTTTTTCAACCAAAAATACATCATTTGGTCATGTTTCCATATTTCCTACAAAGCCGTGGTACTGTGAGGCTGCTTCTTTGCCTACACCTGATTGTCAGCAGCCTAATAGCTTATCTGAGGCAAGATCCATCAGTGAATGGAAAGAAACATCCAGCTGTTTGAAACCAGCCTCAGAGTCTCTTTCTTCACTTTATTCTGAGATTTCCAGAGATCAAGACTTTAAAAATAACCTCTTAATTTCTGTCCCAAATGCTCCTATTTTACAGAAAGAAGAAAGTTATGTAAATACTAATTTTGAAGAATGTCTCTTTAGAACAATTGAAAAGGGCGACGCCAATTCTGATTCAGATAGTAGCATAAGGGACTCAAAAACAGTTGAGTCAAACCACACAAATGAAGTGGCCTTTCGCTCCAGTGACCAGTTTGCAACATTAATGCAGAACTCTGAAGCTGAAAAAGTCAATATGCAAGAGCACAGAGATGTCCTGACAGAGGTTTATAACACTCCTGCTTTAGAGGGTCCCATATTTAGAGAAGTGGAAGAAGAAGTACCTCAAAGTGAAGAATGGGATTCAAAAAATAAATCTAAATTTCAGACAAAATGCTTAATGAGTGATTCTCTTCCAAACTTAAAAGTTGATTATTCTGGAAATAATGTGAGCCAGAAAGCTTTGCCAACTTTTAATGCTGAAAATATGATGGAGAAGAGCAACGAGGAGGACAAATGTACTATGAATTCTGCTTCCAAGCAAGGAACACCTTTATCTGTTCCTGTGGATTTTGTGATTGACAAATCAGTAGATGTAAGTGAGAAAAAAGCTAACACTTCACTTGATTGTTCTTGTGAAATAAGTGAAAAATCCACTCCACAATTCAGCTCAGGTATGTGTTATGAAGACATACCTAGGATGAAGGATGTTTGTGAGATGAGATCTTTCATGGAAAATAATAGCAATCTCCCAGATCAGAAACATACTCTTCATAAAGAGATTGTGTGTAACTCCTTCATTCACTCCGGAAAAACCAATGCTTGTTGGATACCTGCATTAAGAGAGCAGAAAGAAGCTCCAGTTTTGCATTATTTATTTAATAAAAATGATTGCTTGGGAGCAGGACTGCATTCTGATCTATCCACAAATAACACTGGAAAGGAGTCTAGAAAAACTTTGGGAGAAGATGGAATTTTATCAGTCACAGCTTCTCAAAAACTCAGGCTATATATTAATAAAACATCTAGCAATCTAAAAGAGGCTGTTGCCAGAAGAATCCCTACAACTTCAGAGGGAAATCAGGTTGAATATTATAGTAAGACCATAAACTCTGAAGAACTCAATAAGCTAGTAATTAGTATCAATAAGCTGGAAAGTGATCTTTTAGAAATGAAATGTAGTCAGAGTAAAAGTATACAGAATTACTGTACAGCTGAAGTTTTAGAAAGTAGGAGAAACTCTGAAAGCTCTAATTTGATTCAGAGACCCAGCAGTGATAATGAGAAATGTTACGAGAACCAATCTGTAACTGTAGCAGTAGAAGATGAAGAGAAGGTCCACTTGAGGGATTCTAGGGAAGAAGATCTGTGTGCATCAAAGCTAGCAATGAAGTGTGAGAGTAATATCCACATACCCAATGTTAATCATAATAAATTCCAAGAAAATGGAAAACAAAGCATTTTTCCTCCAGACATAAAAGAAAGCTCTAAAAGCACAGTAGAATTTCCTGACAAATATGAACAACCAGTTAAAAATGATATTGGTACAGAAAATATCCATGGTTCTGAACCATCAGTGACTGCAGTGACCATGAAGTATAGGCAAGATACTAACTTAAACTACAATAAAGAAGATAAAATATGTAGTAACACTGAGATGTGTTCAGCAGAAATCTTAACAAAATATCCTAATGCTATTCAGGAAGATAAAGTTGATGGAGGTATAAATTGTTCTCGAAGAGTAGATAAAGAGCAAAGAGATGCAAGAAAAAATGAAGGATGTGTGAATTCAAAATTAACTGGGTTACAACTTGCTGAAAATACTGCCTTACTGCAAGATAATCAGACTCAATGTTTTACTAATTGTGACAACAGTAATGGAACAAAACTTGATACTGCCAGAACCCCAGAAACATACGTCAATGCTTCTAAATTGGAAAAACAAGATGAACTTGGTTTACCAGAAAAACATCTTCCTAGTGTTGAAACACATGTTGAGAAAGGATCAGCAAATCTTTGGAATCATGTGAGTGAAATATTGAAAGACAGTAATGATAGTGCTGATTTAGGTGATAATAAAGGTGTCACTGAGCAGTGTGGAATTAAAAAAGAGCTAGTTAATGACATTGAAAGTATTCATGCATCTCAACCTCCCATAAATTATTCTCAGAACTCTGTTTCAGAACACTGTGACACAAATTTTGTTGGAAATAGTCTTGACGCTTATAAATATATACCAATTCACTGCCTTCCTAAGGAAAATGGGCAAGTACATGTGATAACTCTGGGACAATTATGTATACCTGAGGTTCTGTCTCAAACCATCAAGGCACAAAACATGCATACTTTCAAAGCAGGAAAGGAAGAGGAGTATTTTGAAGAAAATAGTGAAAATCCAGAACAGGATATCTTCCAAGATCAAGCTTTACCAGCAAACAAATGCAATTACTGCTTTTCAGATAGTGATGCATCTTTAAGTGAAGTATCAAAACAAAAAGAATTGCTACCTCACATGTTTTCAAGGAATGATACTGATATTATTGATAACTTAATGCCAGTTAACCAAAGAGATGCACTAGAAAATACAAATCAAGATTATGATTTAACTTCAATCACTGTTACAAGATTTTCCCATGATCATGCACAAAGTCCTTTGTTACAAGGAAAAGTTACAAATGGGGAAAATAGGAACAGTGATTCTACTACAGCAAATGATTTGACAATGCCCTTGAGTAATGTCTGCAATGAAGTACTTCAGTATTATGAAACACAGATAGAGAGTGATGAAACACTATCTCCTGTTAACAGAGAGGGAATAAATAAATCTGTAGAGGATTTAATGTTAAATAAAACTTCAAATTCTGTATCTGAGCAGAGTCCTAATAAAGAGGGCACATACTCCAAATTTATGGAATGCCATAAATCATTAGATTATGCTTCTGTTGACGACACACAAAACAAAGTTATCCCTCACAAAAGGTTGGATTCTTTTGTAAGTCACAATGTAGGGAAGTTTCATGATGAAGGCAAAAAGTCAGAACAATTGTTAAATTCATTCAATATACCTCAGAGAGAAAGTGCTACGTTAGACTTAATATTTTCCACTTCAGTATTCAGAGGTGAGGTAGAAGAAATGACACCTTCTTCTCAAGATTGTCTTAAGAATAGTCGCAGCCAGAAAGAAATGGATTCATTAGTGCAATATAATCAGGAAGATAAATGCCTTGTTACCAAGTATGTTGAAAGAGAATGCAAAACCAATATTGAGAAATATAATGAATTGGTGGGATGTCAAACAGGAACCACAGAAATACTTGCATGCAGAACTTCTCATGATTTCTCTATAGAACATAACTCTGTAGCAACCTTTGAAGATGGTGAGAATCTTTCAGGTAATTCTGATAAACCTATATGGGAAGATACTTGTTTTATGGAAGACTATGGTTCAGGATGCAATATGAATTCTTACATTTCTGACCACTCTGCTGGACACTTGAACAGATTAGCTACAGATGATCTTCATTTTGAGGAGAGTAAGTATATTAACTTGAAAGTGTCTGATTTTCCTGTGTCAAGTGCAGATGATTATGCTTTACATCAACAAGACAGCAAAATTGATAGACAGAGTGATAGCATAAAAAGCATTGAAGAGATCTATCAGAACGAAAAACAAGGTCAAAATGTTTTCCCTGAATGTATCTGTGACCAAGCAAATGTATCTTTACAGCCTGAGCATTACATGACAAGGACAGAAACAAAATCGCCTGAAAGAAACTTGCTTACTCCTCAACCTTTTAATCAAAGAAGCAGTTGCGAAGGAACAACACCTCCTAAATGTTCTGTGGAAGATTTTTCAGCTTGCACTTTATTTAAAAACGCCAGCCCTCTTGAGACCCCAAAGTCCCAAGAGTGTTCCACATGTTCTGTATGTAGTTCATATGCCAACTCACAGCAAGACGCCTTTCTGGCTTCCAGTTTGTCAGCTACGTTTCAATTCCAAGAAAGTAACTTGCTTTGTCATCAGGATTTACCAGATGTTTGTTGCTCATCTTCAGATATATCTCTTAAAAGCAGCGTAAGTCACAGTGAGACTCAGATACCTGCTGCTTTAAATCCTGCTCCATTAACCTGTCCTTCACTTGCTACCAGTCAGATGCAGGAAAGCCAGTGTGAAGGTTCTGAAATCCTTACCACGCAACTGTGTGCTTCAGAAACAATTCTTTTTCTTGCAAAAGAAAATGAATGTCTCCCATCATCTAGCTCTCAAAGAAACTCAATTTTAGATTGCAGTGGAATACATAATTTTAAATCTGAAAAAAAATACCACGAAGTGGCTGATTGTCAGGAACCTAGGAATATTGTTTTACCACAAAAAGAATGCTTAGAAAATAGTGACAAAAATTTATCTCATACTTTAAATACAAATCTTGATTTACAAAGAGAACAGAGTACGCTACTTTTAAACAGCAGCATGGAGGCAATAAATATTCCTACTACAAAAATAGATAACCATCATACAGCTGCATGTAAAGAGATGAAGGCTGAGAAAGAGATTTTGACATCAGATCAACTAAATGTCTCAAAAGAAAATGACAGTATCCCTTCCAGATATTTATCAATAAATAGCTATTTAACTTTGCAAGAAGAACCTGCATCAGCAATACATAAGAATAAAAATAACATTTCCACTTCACAGAATGCAAAAAGAATGAAAAAAAGTAGACAGTGGCCAGATTTGCAGAGTCATAGCTTATCAGCACCAGTGATTGCCACATCTGTCATTGAATGTGCTTCAGAAAACTCTGAATTAGACTTTTCTGGTCATCCAGCTTCTAAGTCATTACAAGAATTAAATATGAGCATTGAGCCTCCCTCTCCAACTGGGGATGACATGTACAGTGCTGAAAGCTTGTCAAAATTAAAGACAGATAATGTCCCAATTAAGTATAAACCCAGATTTCAAAAGAAGTCTATTGAAGCCCAAGGAGACTATAAAGAACAATCTCAAGATATGCCTTCAGATTCACCCCCGCTTCATTGCCTAATACCTGTTGCTTACTCTACTGGTAATCCTACAGACAGAGAAGCTAGCAAATACTCAAATAGTATTACTTCACTGCATGGTTATCACATGAGCAAAAATGAAGAACTGAGATATCAGTCAGAGGCAACAAATGAACTAGATCAAGAGAATAATGATTCCATGCACTTTAATTCAAGTGATATAAACCCTTATATTCACCCATGGCAGCAAGATGAATGCTGCAAGATTGGTTGGAAACAATATATCTTTGGAAGTGCAAGTGATGTTTCCAGCAATCCTCCTCCACTGCGGTTGGATAATCAAACCGTTATGAGATGTTCTAGTGTGGATAATGGCTTGAACTCTCAAAACTCTCCTTTCCATTCTCATCTCAGTTCCTATGCTAATGCAAGAATGTTGTCCAGCACCCTTAGTAGCACAGAAGATCTCCAAAGGTGGGATGTTGCAAGAGAAGGTTTTGAATCTACACATTCTGATGGAAATGGCAAATGTGTTACAAATATTTCTCAGGATGAACTTGAAACCACACGACAAAATTGCATTTCCAGTTGTGAAAATGTTCTTCCGGATATGAGATGCACTCAACAATCTGAAAATACTTCCACACAAGTGGATGAAATTGTTCTACTCTACCCTACTAAAGCAGATTTATCATCTAATAAACAACAAGAAATACTTATTTGTGAACGGGAAACACAGACCGAAGCACCAACAAAGCATAAAAGACAGAAGAGGCACCGCAGAAGCTATACAGATGTACCTGCGGGAAAACCTGAGCCAAGCAAGGGTTCATTCCAAGAACCACCTTCTTGGTCAAGCGTGCAGAACATTTCCATGCACCTTTCACAGCTTCTTCACAACACCTCTGAGCTGCTTGGAAATTTGTCCTTACAAAGAATAAAAGATAATGAACCAAATTACCATAAAGCAATTGAACAGAGAACAAGCTTTAGTGTGCTTGATCGCTATACTCAGACAACAGAAGACATAGGCATTCAAACTGATATTTTAGGATATCCTCGAAGTACAATCAAGGACAGACAAATTAATGCCAATATGAAAAATGACCTAGTGAAATCTCAGGAAGTAAATGTTACTGTGAAACTAGTACATCCAGATACTATAACTCTACCTAAGGAAAGAACATCAGAAAGTAAAGGAAGGAATTTGCTGAGTATGCCTGACATAAGAAGTCATGATGTTGATACTCAAGAACATTATTATATGCCTCAATCTACCTTAGGTATACATTCCAGTTCTTCCACAGAAGTGCCTAAAACACCATTAAATATTTCGTCACCTGCTTTCAGTAGCCCCAAAGCATATCCAGCTGCATCCTCATTATATAATTCTAGGCTTGAGTCTTCAGCTACTACAGCTGCCAGTCCTGCTTCCTGTATCTCTCTCTCTCCCAACTGTTACTTTCAAGATAAGAATCCTATTGATCAAACTAGCATTCCAGAAACAAGGGAACTATACTGTAAAAGCAACTTGCTAGTTGACCGAGCCTCTTCCCCAATTTTGATACTTAGTGCAAATCCAACCAACCAGCAACCTACATCAGAGATGTTGACTAGTTCTTGCAAAGCGTCAGTTGGGCAACAGGTAAGAAGTACTGAAAATTCAGAAACTGGTTTGAAAAAAAAAGACTCAGATCTACAGTACCGTATGAGTTCTTGGGAGCCACGTGTTGATATTTCTTCACATGCTGAGGTAGACAGTGAGTCTACCACACCTAGAGAGAGCAAGGATAAAAGGTCTGGAAATGGCTTGGATAAGAACATGGAAATGGCTTTGGAAAGAACTCTTTCCAAAAAAGGTACTTCAAAACAAAAGCACAGATTTACCATTGACACACATGCTGCAGTTCACACCGAGAGACTTTATCACTCAAGCAATACTTTAGAACTTTCTAGCCATGGGGAATATGTAATTGATGATCATGGAGAGACCCTTCCCACAGAACATTCATTTCATCAGATACAAGCCATGAGAAGGGCAAGAAACTTCTCAGGAGGAATCAAAAGTGGAAGCTCCATTAGAAATTCAGAATGCTCACCAACTAAAAAGTCTTTACCAAAATCTTTAAATGAGCATCATACATCTTCATGCGTAAAATCTGATGAGACTCATGAATGTGTTCCTGATTCTTCTCAATCATGCCATCAGGCCTGGAGAAATGAGAAGGGTGACTCTTTTCTCAAGTCAGAAATGAATGACATGCAAGATGGTGATGGTGATGATGATGATACAAATACAGGATCTGATACTGATAGTGAATGTAATACTGAAATTTTGCTACATGGGAACACTTCACTAGTAAAAGCCCACAGACTTCGAAGGTACAGTCTTCGTGACCTGCCCACGCACAATAAATTCAGCAACTGGTGTGGTGTGAAGGGAGCCCCTCACTCTTCTTTAACTAGCCTGACACAGAGTGCTAGTGATATCCACAGCCAGGCAGAAGGAAACTCAGTTAAGACAAGAGCAACTGAAATAGAAGAGCGATCCCTGCTTAGTGAAAGGAGAGCCAGAGAGATTGAGAGGCTACAAAGAGAGCGTGCCCAGGTTATGTCCGGAATACATTTAGACATGAGTCAGCAACCTCTTACTGTGGAACTCACTGAAGCAAAGCTAACCTATGGGATTGGGGAAACTGATGCCCAGCTGAGGATTCTTCAGAATGTAGTAGGCGAGGATTTGACATCAGTGCCCATAAAACAGCAGCTTTATGAAAGGTAATTACTCTATTTTCTCAACATTGCAGACTAGCTAAAAACAGCAAGAGTGTAAGACACCACCATCAACAGGAGATAGATAGAGTATGTTCATATTGCAGAACAGAAGTTGATATTATGAAACTTGAGCAGCTGCTGATAATCATATCTTCCAAAGAATTTCCTTCTTGGTAATGTGTAGTGAAATTTTCCCAGAACCATACATCAGAAGGAGTAGCTCCTTTTCAGACGGACAGCTGTTGTTAAAAGGCATAAGCTTTCGTGAACCTAATATCATTATATTACTAATTTCTTACTAGCAACCAATAATGGGGAGGGGAGAGGGAAAACCTGAAGTATAATATCATCAGAACACTTGTTCAAATATTATTCAGCATTGCTACCTATCACAGCACCTATCGGGTAAAGTAAGACAATGGCAGGGGATTCTGAGTTATCCTTCTTTCTGATGAATTAGGCATTATATATTCCAGTAACACTGGAAGTATTTTATAGCTATAACACACTTCTGCAAATGGGCTGCAGCCCAAGGCATGCTAACCTGGAAGTAATGTATATTAAACACAGTTTATTTCAGGTTCAGCCTGCATCCTGGTAGGGGCTTTATTCCTACCATCTGATACGCCATCTTCTATCAGAATCCCTTTTGGGAGATGGGTGGTGATAAATTTGATTAATAAATAATAAATCAGTCTTTTAATGTTTTAAATATTTTAAAAGATACAACGTTTTTTATTTTAAATATCCTCATTTTCCTTATCCCCATAATAGGCACAAGAAATCAATTGAAATATTGAGGAAACAGAGAGAAGAGAGACTTCAGTGCTTCAGAAGGAGCCGCAGTCTTAGTCCACAAAAGCATCTGAGTCTGTTGCAAACCCTGGACAGTAACCAGAGAGAAACTGATCTCCCCAGTCGACGCCGTGAATACCTCCAGCAGCTGAGACGAGATGTGGTAGAAAATACAAGGTAGGGCTGGCCCGGGGCCGTTGAGAACAGCCTTTTGATAGGAGGTGCTGAGCATAAGTTTGAAAAGACAAGACACCCTTGAGCTATAGCTAAGTCCAAAGTCTCTGGTTTGTTTCAGCCATTTGATTTCTTTTTCAGCATTTAATACATAATTGAGTCTGAAGAAAGCAGGTTTTTACTGAAGAGAGTATTTTTTAAAACATAATGTGGATTCATTTCCCAGGACTTAGTTAAACTGTGAAGTTTTCATGTAACGGTTTATTGATCTTTTCATAAGAGAAAGCATAATCCATGTTGCATCTTCTATCACTTTGTTTTTTATTCGTAGAGATATTCTTAGTAAGATACTTGTACAGGCTTTCCTAAGTTGATCTGAGTAAGGTCTTCAGGTTTCATGTTGGAGTATCTCAGAAATAAGATGCCTTTCATTTAGATCCACTGGTAACTTACCTGTGTAATTCTTTGTAATAATCCTTTTCAGTATGATCATACAGTGTGGGTTTCACTTCTACATTTTTTCATTTTAGAATCTTAAAAAGATGCTTATTTATTGTGCATTGTCCTGGGTACCTGGTAGGTGGAGGATACACTTTATAAATAAAATAAACAAGCAACTATTTAAATAAACAGCCAAACCAAGAAAGAGGTTTCTTTACTTTTAAGCACATCTAAATTTTCCTCTCCCTGTTGAGTGGTTTGTCTTTGGGAACAAACAAATAAGGCTTGGATGGCATAAGTGGGTTTTAAAAAGCCTCATAACCACTTGATGACCTTCATTCCTGTGATATCATGTGGGCTGTATTTGGGGTATGGAGAACTAGCTGTACCTCTTTCTCCATTGGGATAATCTGGGAATTCTGCTCCATGAGAGAATATTATCTGTAACTGAGAAAATTGGGCCAACCCTTTGTAGTAATTGAAGCTCAGGGCCAGCACCAAAGGCAGCTTTTTGCAAACAAGACAGAGCTTGTACTCAGGTACTCGTGAATGGCCTTTGGTCTTCCTTCCCTACATTTGTTCCCCAGTATCTTTTAATCGAGTAAGCAATGATAGCAGCAAGGAGAAAGAGCAGCGTCTTCTGCTCAGTTTTCTCTCTGTGTCCAGGAAGTTGGGTTCTAGTCCTCCCTTACGTGTGGAAGCCAGCTGGATGATTTTGGCCCAGTTGTTTATTTTATTTATTTATTTATTCAATTTCTATACCCGCCCATCTCAGCAAGTGTTCCCTCTTCCCTAGACTGAGAAGCTGAAAAACATCCTTCAGCCAACCTGCACCAGATCAGCATGGTAGATTCCAATCCATAACCATCAGTGAAGAGGCCTTCATCCTGCAGTGATGATAATTCATTCAGGCCGATAATAGTCCCTATTTTAATTCCTTCCTAAGTTTCAGAAAGTAATTCTCATTCTAACATTTACCATTCTTCAGAGACAGAATTATTGTTATTTATTATTCAAAGCATTCATACAGTGCACTTCATTTGGAAATGCTTATAATGTGACTTACAAATCAATACACAGAATACCATAATGACATTTTTAAGGGTCCAGGAACCAAAAAACAGGATCCAGCATCCTTCGGAGATTGGGCAGTTGCTTCGAGATTATCAGAAGGCACGAGAAGAGACCAAAACTGAAATTGCACGAGCGAGGGACAAGCTCCGGGAAAGAGCTGAACAAGAAAAGAGGCGCATTCGAGAACAAATATATTCTCAACTGCAGAAGGCAAGTGTTAAATTATTTCAGCTAGTTTTGCAGTTTCTGTTAATTTAAGGCTCCATCTTATGATCTGGGCATGCCTGAAAGTACATAGTGTACCAACCTTTATGTGACAGAATCCTCTGTAGCTGAGTGTGAAAAATGTAATGTTCGCAAAACACTTTGAAGATAAAGTCACTCACATCTATCTTAATTTATGTTCTAAATTTGAGGTAGTTCCATTACTAGAGGAAATTGGAGGAAGAGGAAGGAATGCACCAATTTCAAAACAGATGAGGTTGTGTACATCCTTAAAATCTCTTGAAGATTTCAGTTACTTAACATTTTCATCCAGGCTATGATTCTTAGGTCATTCATTTTAGAAGGTAATACCATTTAGAAGACATCCTCATTCACCTGTTTTGTTCACTTTCTGAACAAAAACTACAAGCAGACAAAATGAAGTAGTGAACATTAGAATGAAATAAACATTTTAAAATAAATCACTATTTGAAAGAGTAGAATGAACACATTTTAAACTGGTCTGCTTTCCCAGCATTTCCTTAATATTGATGTGTTTATTATAGGAAGAAACTAAACTGAAGACTCTTGTAAGCACAAGCACTTTACACACAGATTCCACCCTTAGTTTGTCTTCAGGGCCGACTTCTGGATACAACAGTAGTAACACAGCTACTTATTCTACTAACCTTCTTGGCAAACAAGGAGCCCAGGTAATACTAGTTTCTATTCCATCAAAGAATTAAAATAAAAGGTTTTATAGAGTAGAATATAGTGTTCAGTGTCATAGGTTTGATTTAGGATGGCAACAAGCTTAGTCAGGTGGGATAACAAAGCCTGTGTCTTGAGCAGATGACTGGCAGTTTGGTTACAGGCTGTTAGCATCATTCTCTCTCTAAGATGATTTCTAAGAGGTCCAAGTGTATGTTGCCTTTTCCTCCTGTTCTTTTTTATCAGTGGAGGTCCCCATGATTCTAAATTCATATTGCCATCCATCAGAAGCCAACGTCAGAGCAAAGTCTGCTGTTTAGAGTCAATTATGACTGGAGTTGTATAAAAGCCCAGTAAAACAAAATAAATAATAAAATATTCACATGTGGCTATTTTGACTTTCCCCCTATATATCAGGTTGGTCTAGAAGATACGGAACATTCAGCAGAAGATGCAAGAGGCCGCTCAGCTATTAGAAATCATCAGCTTTGCCTACTCAAACAACTGCAAAAGGGGTCTGCTAGTGGTGAGGGATGAATAAATCAATTGATGATGAGTTCTGTATCGAATATGTTGCGGGATGTTTCACGTATTTAAAAAAACAGTGAAAATCAAATATGTATGACTTACATTAGCTATCCGTTTAACAAAAAGAGCGTAAGGTTAAATGCTATAGTATACTAAAAGAATAAGGGCTGTTTCAAATGTTCCCAGGAAGTATCCTTCCCACTTTTTTCCAGAGCACATTAAACACCTCTTCTGTATTACTTCCGTGGGAAGATTGCACCCTGCCTAGACATCTCTGGGCAAAAATAATAAAGCACAACTCTCCCAAGCCATTAGCTTTGCCCTCTCCACTGACAGTGAACAAAAAGGGAGGGTTGGATATAATAGATTTTCAAATCAGCCATTTCCTCTGCATGATTGGTCTATGCATATGTGAGTATTTATTTTCTCCAGCCTTGGGATTTTCAGTCCAATAACTTAGTCTTGATTTAATTTTTAAATTATTTTTTAAAAGCTCTAGTTAACCAGTTTTATTAAGAAGGAAGTAGTTTCTGAAATAGTGGCAACAGCAATTCTTGGCTTTAAATACTCATTGTAATGAATATGGACCACACATGAACTTGTACAATTCTCTGTGAATGAAGACTTTCAGTTCTTCTACTCTGAATTGATCTTAAGAGTTTGGATTATGAACATTCAGAGCATGTTATTTTCAAACTTCATTAGCAAAATTACCTGTTACTGGAAGCAGAATGTGATCCACTAGAATTGTCCTATTTTAGTCAATTGGATCATTTTGTACATCCTGTAAATAAGTGACTCAAATCAAATCTGTGGTATAGGCACCTTATTTATCTCATTTGTTACAGAGGCTTTTCCCGTGACCTCTTCATCTATGGAGAGGAGCAGCCATAAGAATAGTCTAATTATTTCACCTAGCACCTTTTCAGCTTCTCCAGTAAAAGGGTATGAAGATCTGTCCAAACATGTCTTGGCTAATGCTACTGCCGAGGTGAGTAGATGAGTGTGTTGATAGTTCTGCTTTTGATGTCTCTGAAGGAGAATATTGAAAAGTTCTACAAAGTTGCTATTTAATCTTCCATTCTACTAGTTACTAAGGCCCACTATATGCATTACATTTTTTCTGTGTCTTCATCATCACCAGCACAATCACAACAACCTATTTGCTACTCCATTTCCAGAGAGATTAAGCAGCTATTAGTATAAAAAGATTAATAACAAAAATAAATTAATACAATTATAATCAATCAGAACAACGCACCAGCATTTGGGCTAGCGTGATCTTACTGAACGCAGATGGCTGTCTGAAATGTACCAAGGATGGTCTGGTTATCTGTGGGGTAAGCTATTCCAAAGGAGGGAGGCCATCATCCAGAAAGTTAAATCCTGGGGTTTCTGAAGATGGCTTTTCCTTGGTGGTAGGACACTCAGTAAATCGAGATCTTACTGGGCAGGCAGCTTCAACGTGGGAGAAGGTAGTCATGGAGAAATCTAGGCCCTGAGCCATGCACCTGGGAGCTATCTGGCAACCAGTTCAACTCCCATAGTAACGGTGTTTCATGGGCAAACCTCATTGTGCCCATAACTGAAGCTTCTGGAAGGTCTTCAAGAGCAATACCATGTAGAGTGAAGTGCAGTAATCCAGCCATAAAGTGATAAGGCCTGAAAGGCTGCAACTGATGCACAAGATGTAATTGTGCAAAGACCCTCCTGACCACAGCCTCCATGTGCCATTCAAGCAGAAGCTGTGAGTCCAAGAGAACCCTCAAGTTGCAAGCAAGCTTTATGTGGGGAAGTGCTACCCCATCCAGAATCAAGGATGGATATCTCTGGATGCAATCAGCTTCCAAGTTCATAGCCGTTCTGTCCAAATAGGATTCAATCTAAGCTCATTTTTTCCCAGCCAGACCCCAACATCCTCCAGGCACCAGGTCAGGACCTCCATTACATCTTCTGCCTGGCTCGGGGTAGAGATATATAGCTGAATACTATCAGCATATTGATAAAACCTACCCCATGCTGGTGGATGGTGTCTTCTAGAAGCTTCATGTAGATATTAAACAGTAAGAGAGAGGGAGCCGAGCCCTGTGACACTCCATAAAAGAGTGTCCAAGGCTTGACCTCTCCCCATTACCATCTGCCTAGCAGGAAGGAGAACTACTGAAGAACAGTAGCCCCCACTTCCAACTCTCACAATAATTCCAGGAAGATAACATGGTCAATATTACTGAAGACCTCTGAGAAATCCAACAGAACATACAGTATATAATAGAAATCTCTATAAGAAAAACAGCACAAGTAACTCTAAAAGAGAACATACGTAGGTCTGGACTGAACTGTGGAGTCCTTGGTGCTCCCTGAGCTTGGTTATTTGCTTGCAGACATTTCATTACCCAACTAGGTAACATCATCAGTGCTGGTGAGTGTGGGGTTTGCTCCCTGTTTAGTAACTCTCTTGTCAGGTCAGATAGTTAACTCTCTTGTCAGGATTGTGTGTGCCTAAAACTTGTTCCTGAATGTGCTTTTTAGGGACTAGGATTCAAAGAATATCTCAGAACAGAATAAAGGAAAAATCCTTTGTTGCAACTATTGTATTTTGTTCTTATCACACTAAAATGTAACATGACAGTGCACACAATGACACTATTTGATTATATTTATTATAAATAAATATAATTAAATATTACAAATGTGCCCTTCCTAATATTACAAGGAAGAGCCTGTTAGTAGCTCCCGCCACCCCTTTCATATAGCAACATTTTTTTCCCTTGTTCTTTTACTTCAGAGAAAGAAAGTGGAAGATCCTCCGGGTTTGGTTTGGTTTTGTTTTTTTGTCTCTAGTAGCAGAACTGCAAGGCATTTTTAGGCTGTTCTCCTGGGCAAACAACTGTAACAGTATATTGAGAAGATACAAGTTTTTAATTATGTATTAGGTAACCAGATTAACATTTAAAGGACTGAGAAAGTAAATCAGGATTCTGGCCATACACATGCCCAAAGAATACGCATGGGTAGAATAAAATAGTAGCAAAGATACAAAGAATACTCAGATTAATCCATAATATATATTAACAAAAGAATCTTAATTTGCATCTAACTCCATGTTTTCCCTAGATTACTAATTTTATTCTGATTCACCAATCCTTGTTTCAGGATGGGGTGCCTGGTCTTTAGCTGGCAATTAAATTTAGCAGTTGCCTGGTGCCTCTGTACAATCCAACAGAGTCAGCTTGCTTTGGGTCCTGTCAATTAATCAGGGTCATCTAGCAGGAACCAGGAAGGGAGCCTTCTCTGTTGCAACACCTTCTGTCAGCACCTGATTTGTAATGGAGGTGGCATTTATTCCACAGTAATCCGTACAAAGTCTTCAAGAGCCATCTTTTTTCGCCCGGAAAAGTACAGGGGCAGCCAAAGGTGAATTGGCAGGTTCAATGAATCCACGCTGTAAGTTTTTGTCAATGAATTCCCTTAGGATGGTTTTTTCCGTCTCTGACATGGCATACATTTTGGGCTTTGGTAGTTTAGCCTTTGGGTCTATTTCAATGGCACAGTCAGTCTTTCTATGAGGAGGCAAAAGATCTCATCGAAGACATCAGTAAAGTCTGCATATTCAGATGGAATGTCAGATTGTGGCAAAACTTCAGGCAAGGGGGAGAGGGTAAGAAGGGTTCCAGCCACCTCCCCCCCCCCCCGGTTGGGGTACCGAAATTTTTTTACCAACTGCATTCTTAAATAATAAAGTACCCGAGTCCCAATCGATCTGTGGCTTTCTGCTTTTTAGCCATGGGAGCCCCAGTATGATGGAGTAGTTGGCAATAGGGGCCACAATGAACTGCAAGGTTTCCTTATGCTCCCCCAGTCGCGTGGCTAATATCTCTGTCCTAAATCTGACACCTTCCCTCTGGAACAGCATCTTCATTTGGCCCTGACTCTACCCACCTTCCGGCAAGTGCTAAAAACCTGGTTCTTCCCTCATGCCTTGGATTAGGGCAGGGTTTCTCAACGGCGTTCCGTGAGTCATGCTGGCCACATGACCCGGAAGTGTCTGCGGACAACGCCGGCTCTAAAGGCTTAGAAACGGAGATGAGCACTGCCCCCTAGAGTCAGACACGACTGGACTTTACGTCAAGGGAAACCTCTCAACCTTGACAACCCTAACCTAGGGTTTCTCAACCTTGGCAACTTTAAGATGTGTGGACTTCAACTCCCAGAATTAAGTCCACACAGCTTAAAGTTGCCAAGGTTGAGAAACCCTAGGTTAGGGTGTCTGGTGATATGGGAGATTGTTTTTGCATTTGTTCCTCTGTGTTAGTGTGTGAATGTCACCGGCAAATCCTTTCAACAAAGAAGAGCCTTGGTAGGTGCTTCTGACACCAAAAAAAAAGTGTGTGATTTTTTTTTCTGTTTTTAGTTTTGTGAAGTTGTCCGGAGTCATTTTTGGAATTGGGTAGCCTAGAAATTGGATGGATGGATAAATACTTCCCTCTCAGGATGGATGATAAAAACAGACAAAGTGAAGCTGGCTCTTCCCCTTAAAAGGCTTACCTGAGAGACAGGGAATGTCTTCCCACTCCTGTTTGGTTGCTAAGAGTTTGAGATCCAGAGTTTTGCTAGACATTGCCTGCTAAGTTCTCTTGTCACCCTATTTTGTGCAAGCTAGGATCTGTAATCTAGAGATTTCTTTGCAAGCCAAAGTACTATGGCCCACATCCCACCAACTAGGAGGAAGCAAGTGATATGTTTATATATTCATTTAATGTTTGGTGTGGAAATTACTTGTTTATACTGTCACTAATTTAAATAAGGAAAATTAAACCCATTTCCAACAGGTTGCTGGATACCTGCATGAACCTCAGAAGAGAACGTAACAAAATTCCCATGTTAAGCTGCGAAGTTCTCACAAAATTAAACAAAGCTGAATTCTGTATAAAGGGGCTGCAACTTCTGAACTATAACATTGCATTTTACTTGCTTTAAAGGTTATGGCAGTGTGTTCAAATGACTTGAAAAACCTTTATAGTGGGCAGGGAGCCGCTGGCTGGAAGTAAGTTTTGACCATAGCTCCCTTCTATTTATACCAAGAGAGTATCTTTTATGGTACTTTTGCAGAAACTGTGCTCTCACCTTATCTTTCTCCATTAGATATCAGTGTGCAGAGAAGAACGTGCTTGTTTATTATAAAGCCTTCTCCTCATCTACAACTAAGCATGGGTTCTTGGGGGCAGGAGTGATCAACCAACCTCTTTCCATGGTATTGTGTATGTTGAAGGATCCCAGTAAGCGACATCTGTATGACAAAACCATTACCACAGCTCAGGTACACAAGAAAATAACCAGCAATATTGACTTGGGTGAGTACTTTTTGTCCTACTTAATACTGTAGAAACGAGTTCATACTTCTCCTTGCCTGAATTGTTTCTTAGCATTGCTTAATCCTTCATAGGAATAATGAAGGAATTAAGCTAAAAGTTATAACAAGGAACTTTTGTCAAAAAAGGTGTACACTTATAACTGGCACAACTTATAGCAGAATAGCAGAGTTGGTGAATATTTTTTTCTTACAAGGGCAGATACGAAAATTTAAATCTGTTCCCCATGCATTTAGAAGTTGACTTAGTTTGTTACAACACAAATTAAAAGCAAAGCCCTCACAAAGGACTGTATTGCAAAGGAATGGCACAGAGCAAATGTTAAACAAAGGTCCACAGGCCTCTTTCCTTCCTGCTGAGTTCCAAATCTTCTGAACTATACTGTAGGTTTCCTTAAAAAGAACCTACAGACCATTTGGATGATATGGATAGTGATGGCTAGGAGCATATCCCAGAGTCCCTCTTTTGGGGGAGATGGGCGGTAACAAAATTTGAATAATAAATAAATAAATAAAACACCAGTTTCATGCATTAGGCATTTCCTGTCCTACCTCCTC
The DNA here is from genome assembly GCF_035149785.1 of Candoia aspera. Lineage (NCBI taxonomy): Eukaryota > Metazoa > Chordata > Lepidosauria > Squamata > Candoiidae > Candoia > Candoia aspera. The sequence continues at coordinate 278,567,673 of NC_086153.1, read as the reverse complement.
CTCTTTGTCAGTGCCACCCAACTCCAAATTGACTTGGGGCAACTCATGAGATTTAAAAACAAGATAAAAAATACAATAAAATAAATGAACAAGATGAAGAATCTGGCCAACAAACAGCAAAACATATGCAACCATTTGCCAAATACCTCCAGCAAGGGGTTCCATCAACACTACCCCAAGGCTTGAGAAAAGGGGGAAAACTGGGCAATCTGTTACAAAGCCGGGAATCTCTGCTCTTTTCAGGCATAACAATATTCTGCTAATGATGAGTGGATGAGGACCTGCATGGAGTGCTCTCTCCATGCTTCACTCCAACTTCACTCCAACTCATCCTTGGTCAGAAAGGGGTGTCAACATGGCTGTAACCGTGTTTGGCTGAGCATAAAGAGGAATCCTATTCATACCAGTTTCTTGATCATAGAAAATACTATAACCATCCACCCTTCCCTTTCTTTATGGGCTGTTCAGGAGGTGGGATTGCATTTCTGAAACAAATGAAGTGGACCTGGAGCCTCCAGATAAGGAAACTGTTTGAATTGTAAGCAGAGAATGTGTTGAAATACGCCAGTATTTAGGATTCATTCACAGAGGTTGCTTACACAAGACGTCAGTCACTACATAGGAGTGCTTTCCCGACTATCAATTAATTAAGATCAGCTGTGGAAATTCTGCTTCTAGTCCATCTGTGGGTATTGCCCATAGTGTCGTGACTTGAAACAAGGCCTTGGTGGTTGTTTATTCATTCAGTCACTTCCGACTCTTGGTGACTTCATGGACCAGCCCATGCCAGAGCTTCCTGTTGGTCGTCACCACCCCCAGCTCCCCCAGGGACGGGTCTGTCACCTCTAGAATATCGTCTATCTATCTGGCCCTTCGTCGGCCCCTCTTCCTTTTGCCTCCCACTCTCCCTAGCATCATCATCTTCTCCAGGGTGTCTTGTCTTCTCAATATGTGGCCAAAATATTTCAGTTTTGCCTTTAATATCATTCCCTCAAGTGAGCAGTCTGGCTTTATTTCCTGCAGTATGGACTGGTTTGATCTTCTTGCAGTCCAAGGCACTCTCAGAATTTTCCTCCAACACCACAGTTCCAAAGCATCGATCTTCCTTCTCTCAGCCTTCCTTATGGTCCAGCTCTTGCAGCCATATGTTACTACTGGGAATACCATTGCTTTAACTATGTGGACCTTTGTTGTCAGTGTGATGTCTCTGCTCTTGACTATTTTATTGAGATTTGTCATTGCTCTTCTCGCAAGGATTAAACGTCTTCTGATTTCCTGACTGCGGTCAGCGTCTGCGGTAATCGTTGCACCTAAAAATACGAAGTCTTTCACTGCCTCTACGTTTTCTCCCTCTATTTGCCAGTTATCAATCAAGCTGGTTGCAATAATCTTGGGTTTTTTTGAGGTTTAGCTGCAAGCCAGCTTTTGCACTTTCTTCTTTCACCTTCATCATAAGGCTGCTCAGTTCCTCTTTGCTTTCAGCCATCAAAGTGGTATCATCTGCATATCTGAGATTGTTAATGTTTCTTCCAGAGATTTTAACTCCAGCCTTGGGTTCCTTAAGCCCTGCCCGTCGCATGATGTGTTCTGCGTACAAGGTGAATAGGTAGGGTGAGAGTATACAACCCTGCCGTACTCCTTTCCCAATCTTAAACCAGTCCGTTGTTCCGTGGTCTACTCTTACTGTTGCTACTTGGTGTTATACAGATTCCTCAGGAGGCAGACAAGATGACTTGGTATCCCCATACCACTAAGAACTTGCCACAATTTGTTATGGTTCACGCAGTCAAAGGCTTTAGAATAGTCAATAAAACAGAAATAGATGTTTTTCTGAAACTCCCTGGCTTTTTCCATGATCCAGCGGATATTGGCAATTTGGTCCCTAGTTCCTCTGCCTTTTCTAAACCCAGCTTGTACATCTGACAATTCTCGCTCCATGAATTGCTGAAGTCTACCTTGCAGGATCTTGAGCATTACCTTCCTGGCATGTGAAATGAGTGCCACTGTTTGATAGTTTGAACATTCTTGAGTGTTTCCCTTTTTTGGTATGGGGATATAAGTTGATTTTTTCCAGTCTGATGGCCATTCTTGTGTTTTCCAAATTTGCTGGCATATAGCATGCATTACCTTGACAGCATCATCTCGCAAGATTTTGAACAATTCAGCTGGGAACCGTCGTCTCCTGCTGCCTTGTTATTAGCAATGCTTCTTAAGGCCCATTCAACCTCACTCTTCAGGATGTCTGACTTTAGCTCCCTGACCACACCGTCAAAGCTATCCCTGATACTGTTATCCTTCCTATACAGGTCTTCCGTATATTCTTGCCACCTTTTCTTGATCTCTTCTTCTTCTGCTAGGTCCTTACCATCTTTGTTTTTGATCATACCCATTGTTGCCTGGAATTTACCTCCAATGTTTCTAATTTTCTGGAAGAGGTCTCTTGTCCATCCTGTTCTATTGTCTTCTTCTCATTGCTTGTTTAAAAATAATTCCTTATCTCTTCTGGCTAACCTCTGGAATTTTGCATTTAATTGGGCATATCTCCCCCTATCACTGTTGCCTTTTGCTTTCCTTCTTTCTTGGGCTACTTCTAGTGTCTCAGCAGACAGCCATTTTGCCTTCTTGGTTTTCTCTTTCTTTGGGATGTATTTTGTTGCCACCTCCTGGACAATGTTGCAAACTTCTGTCCATAGTTCTTCCGGGACCCTGTCTACTATGTCCAGTCCCTTAAATCAATTCTTCACCTCCACTGCATATTCCTTAGGAATATTAGTGAGCTCATATCTAGCTGATCTGTGGGTCTTCCCTAATCTCTTTATTCTGATCCAAATTGTGCAATAAGAAGTTTGTGATCTGAACTATAGTCAGCTCCAGGTCTTGTTTTTACCGACTGTATAGATGTCCGCCACCTTTGGCTGCAAAGGATGTAGTCAGTCTGATTTCGGTGTTGTCCATCTGGTGAAGTCCAAGTATAAAGCCATCTCTTAGGTTGTTGGAAAAGAGTGTTTGTTATGCAGAGTGAGTTGTCTTGGCAAAATTCTATCAGCCTATGTCCTGCTTCATTTTGTTCTCCCAGGCCATGCTTACCTGTAATTCCAGGTGTCATCTGACTGCCCACCTTAGCATTCCAGTCCCCCTGATGAAAATAACGTCTCTTTTGGGCGTGTTGTCCAGTAGGTGCTGCAGATCCTCATAGAACTGCTCTACTTCAGCTTCTTCAGCATCTGTGGTTGGGGCGTATATTTGGATCACTGTGATGTTAGATGGCTTGCCCTCAATTCGAATTGAGCTCATTCTGTCATTTTTCTGGATTGTATCCAAGTACTACTTTAGCCACTTTACTATTAATTATGAAGGCTACTCCATTTGTTCTGTGGTCCTCTTGTCCACAGTAGTAGATCTGGTGGTCATTTGATGTGAAGTGGCCCATTCCAGCCCATTTCAATTCACTGACGCCCAAAATGTCTACCTTTAATCTTGACATCTCACCAATAACCACATCCAACTTGCCCTGGCTCATAGATCTTACATTCCAGGTTCCAGTGGTGTGTTGATCCTTAGAACATTGGATTCGCCGTTCACCACCAGCACCATTGGCCGCTAGCCGTCCTTTCGGCTTTGAGCTAGCTGTGTCATCACGTCTGGGGCTAGTTGAACTCATCCTCTTCCTCCCCAGTAGCATTTTGACCATCTTCCGACCTGGGGGTCTCATCTTCCGATGGTATACCGACATAGCTCTGGTTGTACTGATCCATTTAGTTTTCACGGCAAGGATACTGGGGTGGGTTGCCATTACCTTCCCCAGGGATCGCATTTAGTCTGACCTCTCTGTCATGACTTTCCCGTCTTGGGTGGCCCTTCATGGTTTAGCTCATGGCATCATTGAGGTGCTCAAGCTCCAGCACCACGACAAGGTAATGATCCTTTGCTGAAGTAGACCTTGGTAGTGAAACCTAATTATGGAATTTATTCAGAGGAAAGTTTGATTGGTTCCCATGTTACCAGGTTTAAGAGAACAATGAAGAGCATGTTTGTCTTCCTGAGGTTTGTGAGGTAATGCTTTTTGAACTGTTATTTGTTTTAGATGGTATATGGGTATGATGTTTTGTTTGTTTTAGACTTCTAGTGGACATTTTGATTTTTTTTTTTTTTTGGTCAACATTAATGCAAGTGGTCTCCAGGAGTGATTTTTTTTCATCTATAGCTGTTCCTTAAAGGAATAACTTGGTCACACAATTATCCATGTATTTGTAATCTCAACATTGGATTATTACTGTACACTGTATCTGGAATTAGCCTGAGTTTGGCCCAGAAGCTTCTGCTAATGCAGGATACCATGGCTAAATTGCTGAGGTGGTAGCCTCCCACAATGCAATCTGCCTGTCCTGAAGGAGCAACTCTGGCTGCCCATTTGCTACTGAGCATATTCCAACCGCCTGTTACAACGCAGGAGTCATCTACTTGTCCCCCTCAGAGCAGCAGCTGAAAGATGCCTCACTAACCAGTCTTTAAAGTTTATGGCACCACCTTCCTCCCATCCCCTCTGATAGCTAAGGCTGTTTAACTGGAGGCGATGTGTGATTTCTGGTGCTTCAGCAATGCCTCTTGGGATGACCTGGTCAGGGATTGAGATCCACTTGCTCCTCCTGGCTGCTTTCAGCTGCAGACGTGCCTCCTCTGCTCTGGCGCTTCCCTTGTGCTATTAGACTGGCCAGATGCTTGGTTGGTGCTTTCCAAAGTACAAAATGAGGCTTACCAAAGTTGCTTATTAACACATGTTCACTGTTCTCGTGGGGGAGCAGTGGAAAAAAAAATTATACCTGTTTTTTGTTTCTTTAAGAAAAATCTCTCTTTAAAAAACATTTGCACTGGTGGCTGTCACTTGGGAAACTGGAAAGATACTGCAGGGCATTTTATTTTATTTTTTCCATATGATGATTAAATTGTCAGCAGACTTGTAATAGCTTCTGTTGCAGGAGGAAGTCTCTGATTCACAGACTCCCATCACTCCACCAGTGATTAGTGATCGGAAAGAAAGTGATTAGTGAAATGTTCCTGCCTGGAAGGACAGAGTAGACATGACTATGGGAGGAGCAGTAGTTGCCAATACAGGTAGTCCTCGCTTACCAATCACAATTGGGACTTGCAACTCCATTGCTAAGCACCGCAGTAGTTAAGCAAGACATCATGTGACCACAACTTGTGATTTCACTTCCGGGTTCTCCATTAATTCTGCTTGTTGGAAGCCAGCTCTGAAGCGCACAAATGGCAATCACATGACTTTGGGACGCTGCAATGGCTGTAAATGCACACCAGTTGCAAAGCACCTGAATGGTGATCATGTGACCACAGGATGCCGCAACAGCCATAAAAAATTTTTTTTCACCCATTGTAACTTCAAACGGTTGCTAAACAAGGCAGTCAGTAAGCGAGGATTACCTGTATCTGGCCTTAACTTGTCCTGCATTAAAGCTGTAAGAACAGCACCACCTGCTGATTTCATTATTAAGGTTGGATGTAGATCAGCAGGTGGGATAGAGGAAATCATGCTGGCATACTTCTATGTCACCTTACAGACTGGAGGAGGTATGTTAAAGTGGCTACCTTATAAAACTGTAAAATGTTTAGGAACAGGATATCTGAAGCGAGGCTTTTTAACTTTTTTCAAGATCTGGAAACTGTTAGTTAAAAAAAAAAATCCTGGAACCCAGATCAAAAGGCAAAGCTCTAGTGATAGAAAATTAGCTATATTAGAGTGAATTTTTCCCTTAATCTCTCACAGAACCCCATCCAGTTCTTGCGGAACCCCAGGATTTCATGGAGCCCAGTTTGATCTAAAGCAAGGCCAATCCCTGCCTGTCAGTCAAGGCTTAGAGGTGACACCCTCTTGAGCCTGCTGCGCTTGCCAGCAATCAGCTATTCAAAGGCTCCAGAAATGGCATTCTCAATACAAGAACCCCAACTGTGGAATCCCTGCCTTGTCTAAATAAAGTTGGCGCCAAGCATTTTGAGCTTGTGGTATCAGCTTAGGTTCTGCCTCTTTCCCATTTGTTTAATAGATATTGCTATTCTTTCTGGCCTTATTTCACCTTGTCCTGATTTTTAAACTATTTATGATTTTAGATATACTATTTTTAGAAGTTTGCATTGAATTTTTAAGATTATGTTTAATTTATTGTTGATTACCATTAATTGTACCCTGCTTTGAGATGTGTTAATACAAACAAAAGCAGTTTAACATTTTATCATTAACAGTAAACATAATTTACTGTTACCTTCTAGCTGCATTATGAGGACAAGCAACAGGAAGGAGATTGGGGGTAAAAAATGTTGGGCGTGGAAACATCAATTTCAGTCCTCTGATTGGTGTGCTGCTTTCCCCATTTGACTAAATAGCTCAACTTTTCTTTTTTGATTTAATTACAGTATATGTGGTGAGTGATGTTTCCCTTTGTTACCAAAAGCAACCAAGAGATTTCTGCTGCATCTGTGTAGAAGCCAAAGAGGTACGTAGATCACTGTTCACAATGTATTTTTAGTCACCACTTATATAGAAAGAAACTAATTTAACAAGGCCAGCTAACAGTTACTGGAGCTATGAGGTTTTCAGTCTTCGTCCCTACATTTAAATAATTGGGGATAAATTGATTTACTTTCAATTATTTAAATTTTTTAAAAATGATCGAACACTTTTCCATAAATTGTATACATTTAATTAATAGTAATAGTAATAATAATGTTTATATACCACCTGACTCCCTGTAATGGTATATGGGAATGACCTTGGGAGACAGGAGGAAGAGCCACAGCCTAGACAACAGTCTGATAAATGAAATCTGAGTCTGAAGGGGAGTGCAAAGGAGAAAACATCTCAGAAGGGACTCTCCTTCGTTTTCGGGAGAGTAGAAGTAAGGGAGGGGAGATGTACTTTCAGACTTGCAAGATTCTGTTACTGTAATCTTACAAAAAAGGTACTGTTAGTACTCATGGTTGGTGCTTCTCGTCTAGACTACCTCAAAGGGCTGACACTACCAGAGACTCTGAGCAGTTCACAAATTAAAAACAGAAAAATAACAATATAGCAATAAAGACAAAGGAGCATAATGATGGCAAAACCAGGCAATGAGAAACCGATACACACTACTCAGAAGGGGCTTCAGTCACCCTTGCCAAAGGCCTAGGCAGACAGTGAGGTCTTCAATGCCCAAAGTACCGGTAAGGTCTGGGAGTCACCCAGATCCTGGGAGAAGCCTCATTCCAGAAAGCAGGCACTGCAATAGAGAAGGCACATTTCCTGGAGTCTCTACAGATGGCATTATTTAATTGAAGGAACCCGGAGTGTGCCAACCCTGCCAGATCGGATCAGCCAGGCAGATACTATGGGAGACGAGCAGTCCCTCAAGTAACTAGGCCCTATATTTTTATGATATCAGAAAAGTCTAGCAGCCTGTCCCTATGTTGAAAATAATTTGATAATGGCTGGAAAACCAGTCAATGGGAGGAGAACACCAAAAGTGTTACTGGATTTTTGTCATGTAATTCTCATGATTCCTTTCACCTAGGAAAATATGTACATCTTAGCTCTTCAGTCTATCTATGAAGAGTCAATGCCTCGCCCATGTAAAGAAATGGTACGAGGAGAGATTTTGCCCAGTGCATGGATATTAGAACCTGATACCATGAATGGAAAAGACATCACTAAAGTCATATATATGGTACAGGTAAGTATCTGTGCAGATCTAGACAAAAGGTAACTATAAAATATATTATATGTGGAAGATTGCTTTCCAACATAGTGACAACTTAAAGCAACTGAAAATGTATATAACAGCAGTAAATTGTGCAAGGAATTATGACAGGATTTTATATAAGATCCTTGATTAGTGGACCTTATAGCAAAGGCGTTATTTATACTGATCCACAAAGTTTTTCATTAGTGCCTTCTTGCTCAAGAACCACAAAATAAGTGTCACCTGGGGAGGCAAATCTAGTTTTATTTTTTAAGTAAAGATTTGGTGCTGAGGAAGGTGCCAGGAAATAGCTGAAATGCCTGCCCTCTTAATGGTCATTCTGTGGTGCTAAGTCAAGGCCCCAAAACTATTATTGGGAACGAACATGGCAGTGAACTCCATCCAGCATGGTACTGATAGGGTGCCAGGCCCTGTTCTACCAACAGGAGCCTAAGAATAACACAGGTGGATCCGCTCCAGGACTGATTGCAGGAAAGCTAAAAATGGGAATGGTATTATTCAAAAACAACTGGTATCCAGGGGTGTGTGTGTCCTTCCTCTGAATGTGTATATATATAATGATTAGTGATGTGTGGATTGGTATAAATCCAACCCATTTTACTGCCATTTTTCCAGAGCAGACTTGGTCTGGCTTATTCTATTTCCAGGTTTTTAATAAGACATCTGGACATAAATCTGCAGGGCATTTATTTTATGTTTTTACATTGATTTCTAAGAGTGTCCCTGGTTCCTTGCTTTTTGTGTCTTTTCATAGCAAAGATGCCCCACATTCACTGCAAGATGAGGCTAGCCACTACTTCCATCGAAGGCAGACTGGGGATATGTTAGATATCTAATACTACTCCTGTGTACATAGCAAGCACAAAGATACAACATTAAACCTCAGCTGAAAGATTGTAACTAAGATGTGCAAATGACTATCATGACAGCTTTGAATGTCTTCAGAACTTAATTCCTAAAAAAGATGCTAACTTTGCTTATGTAAAGAAAAAGCTTTGTGGTCCTGTGGACTCTTGCCATACTCTCTTGCCTAGTTAGCAGCATTTGCTTCATGAGCATACAGAATTTAAAAGATAATCTATGTTGTAGGCAAGGCAAAGAGATTCTGCCTTTGAACATGATTAATGAGGATTTGCCTTTCACTGCTGACCCCATGCCCAAAATCACGTCTTCTTCAATCACCCATATATTAGTTATGGATGTCCACAGGACAGACCTACTCAGAGTGAATAAAAAGGAAACTGGGTAGTTAAGAATTTTATTTACTGAACAAGAGCATTGATGATACTGGGGCAAAGTAATGTTCTGATAAATAAGATGAAAAAAGCTTTTAAGGAGCTGGTGAAAATATAACATAGAAGTATTGGTTAAAGGAGAAAATAATTAAGCAAATGCTTTCATTTTCTTTTGATACGTTTCCTGCTTCTCTCTAGCTATTTAGATACTTTTATGCATGTGAACATGCATTTCCAATTAAAAGTTAAATATTAATTTTCATTTGGCGGAGGTTTTGGGGGGCAGGGTTGATTAAAACCCTATGCCTACTTATGTTCACACAACGCCATGGGTTACTGAACTAATTCACTTAGGTCTGCCACAACACGTTAAACCACACTGGCTGGGTTCACATTTTAATCATGTGGTTGAACACAACATAAACCTTTCTTTGATAGTCAAGCAGCCATTTGTTCCTTGTGTGTTGGGAATCCTATTTCCCATACAAAGTGAGAATGGGGCTTTAGCTGATTTCTGCAGGCTGCGTTAGCAGTCTGGGTAAGTTAGATCCCTCTGTCTGGCCCAAGAGGAAAATTCATTTTGAGTTGTTTTTTTCAGAAACACTTGGCATTGGATAGCGCTGCTAAATATTGGCTTAAGATTGTTTTCTTTTGAATTACTGCAGGTTGACCTAGGTGCCCCAGCCATTCCTGCAAGACTTCTGAGTTCTATTGCAAAGCGACAACCTTTGGTAATTGCTCAGCTTTCCCACTTTCTCACTGCTTAGATGGTATAACAAATACTTTAAACAAACTGATCTGTTTCAGTAACAAAATGTAAATACCAGCAACATCAGAACTTGTTTTCCATTTGTTCTCCAAAACTGGTGGCGGGAAGAAATACTCAGCAGACTACACAAAATCACAAATGGTTATTCTGCATTGCAAAGATTGTCCTCATTCAATTAGAAAAAAATCTTGAATGAGATTTCTTGTTTGGTTATTTAGAGAAAAGGCAGCCTTTACAGATGCAGTGGTCAAGAATTTTTCCTTGTAAACATTTACTTGAATGCATTGGTGGTTTTACGTTGAATTTTTCCTTCAGTCAGATGATTACAGAGGGCTCCTGGTGCAGTGAAACACAAAAAGAACTTTTTTTATTTTAAGGAGCACTTCACCTTGGAAGCTAAGCTAAGCTAAGCTCCTATAAGGCTCTTTGCAGAGCGCCTGACCAATGAAGGATCCATAGTAATAACTCTTTACAATATTACTGGCTGGAGAAGCAACTAACTCTCAAGGGTTGCTAACTTGTGAAGATGTGAGATGGTTATTGCTTTCTCTCAGTCAGAAATGCAACTCAGGAAGAGAGACAATGTTCTGTTACAGGATCTACTTTTTCACTACTACAGAATCACTCCACTGTAAGTCTACATGCTGAAAACCATTAACAGCACTAACACAAGAGCAAGTTTCCTACATAGCTACAACTACTCTCTGAATGCTGGATAGGGATTTCTGTCACAGCATCTCATTCAGCAAGTATCTTTTCAACTCGTCTTTTGTTGGAAGAGCAGCAGGATCAATGACAATGAAAATAAGCTTAAAGCAGACAAATCCAGCATGGCTTCACCCCATGACATTATCAGGTTGAAAATCAAACCTCTCAATCTCAACTGTTCCTGTCATGTCTATTTGCATTCTCCATGAGCTGCTTTATAAAATTACTTTTTTATACTTACGCTCTTCAATGTGATTTTTTTTTGTAACAAATTTGTATAAAGCAAACTGCAAACCACCATTCATATAATTAGGTTCATAGTGAACAAGCATAGAACTAACATTCTCATCCCTCACTGTTGCTATAGCAGTTAGTGTTCAAAAGTAGGTTTTATTCATGTGAATGTGCATACTATTTGATTCAGGTTATTTCTAAGAATACAAATCAAGTTATATAACCTTGTATTAGTGCTACCTATTGCACCATTTTCTGCCAGCCTGCTTTTAGTAATTAGAAACCTGCTAATCCTGGAAGAAGACAAGAGCACATCTCTCTACTGTTGTCAAGAAAAATGTATGGCTATGCCTGTGTGGTCCCCAGGAGTCAGACTCAATTTGAGGGTGACTTATCCCACCTTGAGAGCTTAAGGTTTTACGTCCAGCCTGTTACTAAAACTATTTACTGCCCCCAACATAACTGCAGCATTTTATGCAGTAAAGATTACTGAGTGGGTATTGTTCCTTAAAACGGAACTGAGAGTATGAGAGGGAAAGGCAGGCTGCAAAATATCTCACTCTTCCCAGATATTGTTGGAAGGCAACTAAGCTTAGTAATTATGGTAGCGTATAAGAAATAACAGGATTTCAGAAGCTGCACACAGACATGGTGTTTTCCATCTCTTATTTCTGCTGGACTAGGTAAAGGGAACCTTCCCTTACCCCACAAACATGTGGAAAGTGCCTTTGACCTTTAAACGGAACAGCTTGCTTATTTTTTTAACAAGAAAGTCTAAAACTAATTCACTGATCCGAGTTAGCTGGGGACTGTGGGCAGCACAAGTGAAGGTACATTTCAGTGTGCACTGACTTGGCTTTGTTAAGTGGAGATCACCTTGGCGTTGTGTTTGTAGCTCACCCATAAGCATCAGATGATCCAAATAAAGCATAGACATTGGCTGACAAAATAAACGTTGATCAATGCCAAGCAGTTGATACAACTACAGAAATACCATCTGAAACACCAGCTTTGTTGCTCTTCGGGTTATTTGAAGGGGAGGGCGAGAGGAGTTTCAGTACAGTACTAGAAATCACATGAGTTAAGATGGGAAGCAGATCTGATTCTAGGAACTCATTCCAAGAATCACTGGCTACTTACTGTGTTTATTGTCTCCTTTTTGTTTTTAAACATAGCACCCCCTATTAATGAATCAAGCAATTTTAGCAGGTGCATCTAAGATGGACTCTTCTCATAACGTGGATGTGCTTGTCAAAGGATAATGTCTTATTGTACAGAACATCAGATGTTTATTTTTATAATTGCATACAACTGTTTATTTCTGTGTTTACAAATTAAGTTATTTATATATACTTATTTTAAATGGTTTTATATGCTGAAGCTAATTATTATTTTTACAGTTATTCAATTAATGTATGCTTTTTAGAAATAATTGTTACATTAAAATACTATTTATATAATAATTTTTGCACTTATAACACTATGGTACCTGTGAATGCCTGGAATAGGAAGAATAGTCTTAAAGTGGGACAAAACCTTTTATTGAATGTGAGAAAATATACCACTTTGTTGAAACATATCTTTAGCCCATACCTGCTTTTAACCAAGATTGCTATTTTCATATCTTCACAATAAATAATTTTTATATATATTGAAAATGGCTAAAAGTGTCATCTTTCTTGCTGAATTCTTTTCTCTACCCTCCTCTCCCACAAAATAAATTTTACTATTTTACATTGTCAGAGTGAATAGCTTAGGCCTTAAGTTTTCCACACAGTTTTCATAATAGAGATTCCTTAGATCGGAATTATGAATAGCCCAGCAACTCATCTAGAAGTCTCCAGTGAAATTTGTTTGGGATCACCTCAAAGGAAGACAGAAAAAGACAATGTGTGGCATGCACCAATTTCACACATTATTTTTAATAAGAAAACAAACAAGTTTCCAGAAGAAAACTATATTACTATATTGCAAGGAAAAAGAATGGAGGGATGAAGTTCATAGGAAATTCAGTCTCATATCAAAGTTTTGGCAGTCCTTCTCTCAGCCTTTTTCATAAACAAGATTATAGAGCTGTCTTCTATATAAATACTTTTAAATGGCATACATTTCAGTTTATAATTAAATGGTGGCATCATTCAAAACAATATTCCCCATAAAAGTAAATTTTTCTGTCTCTTAGAAAATCACAAATACAAAATGTGGCAAGAACAGGCACCCTTTAAAAAAAAATCCAAGCTAATACTAGTGCTCTGACGGCAATGATTATGTTTCAAGACATAGTTCAACTGAAAAATCAAGGATGAGCATGTTAAATAATACCAGATTAAATACCAGGTTTACATTAAGGTTCACATGTCAATGCACCGTGAAAATTCCCTTCATGTTAGAAACTGGTCCCTCCGGTTGTGTTTCACAGATCTATGAAGATTCTGGAACCTGGAAGCCACACATTTCTATACAGAAGCAGTTTTATTCCTGCAATTCTAATTAAGGTGCTTGAACAGAACTCCTAAAATTCTGTACAGTACATTGTAGAAATGTGGACATCATGTTTGAGGGCAAGATCCATACTAATTCTGAGTGCAATTTTGCCAGGGCATTTGTAAGCAATCCCAACAATTTTTAAACATGGTGAGTCTGCTAACTTTGGGCTGCTACTGTTTCTCTTGGCTGCGATCCTAAATCACAAGCTATAGTCTTTGGTTCTGTAGTGTGAGTTTTGGAAATGAATATTCTTAACACAGCTTCTAGTTCCTTGGAAAAGTCCTACAAAGAAAAAGCAGAGAGCTGTTAGCAATATCTTAGTAGGGATATCTTTTTACCCATCAGTTGCTATACAAGTGGTTCAACAAGCCTGAACCAACCATAAATATGCCAGTTATTGACTTTGCTGTTTTACTATTACTACTTTTATTTCTTATACACCTGGAGTGCAACAATAATAGGATTCCACAGATCTTCCATTTTCTTTGGCACTTCTAGCCTACCTCCAGAAGTAGCTGATTGCCATTTCTTTATACAGCACATTACGATTTTATGTCTTTCAGGGTATTTGTCTGAATCATCACTCTGAAAGAGCTACACAATGCCGCTTACCTATTATCAGCTTGAAATGGTAACACAAATACTGTAGCTAAGTAACGATAATGACAAGTTATTTCTAAACAGGGAGGGGAATATTTCTCAGTTTGCCAGTTTCAAATTTTAAACAATCTCCCAGCAGTGATATTTTAGTTCATAAACCCAGTAACTGTGTAGGAAAAAATACTAGTCTCAATAATTATTTTTAAAATGTATAACCTATATTTTGGTTATCTTGGTTCTTTATTTCTACGTTTAAGGCCACTAACAATAAGAAATAAAACATAAGTACTTAACACCATTATTAAACTGAAGAGGAAGATCTTGGCATCTTTCCTGAAAACTGGAAAGCGGGGGCAGAGCCTATAAGAATTCTAAGTGTACATTCCATATGTTGGAGCAACACAGAAAATGGTTTTCTCGGTGTCCCACAGCCTTCAGAAAGCAAAAGTGTCTAACAGGCTTCTCTTGCTAATCTTAATGTCCAGACAAGGTGCATCCTGAACTATGGCCTAATAATCTGAAGGACAGCCTAAGACTTAAGTTGTCAAAACTAATGATTTAAAATGAGGTTGGAAAACCATTGGCAATAACTATAGATAATTCCACGAAGGACTAATTGTTTTAGCTGCCACGTTTTGAAACTTTTAGACATCTGTAAAGGGCTGCTCCTCACAGAACACATTGCAGCAGCCAACTTGGATGTAGCCAAGACACAGCCATCAGTTGCCAGATCTAGCCAGCTCAGGAATCTTCACAACTGGTACATTAGTTATAACTCCGCAAATGTGTTTCTTGCCACCGCTTTCACCTGGGAATTCACACGCAGCTGGAGATCAAGGAACACTCCCAACTGCAAACTTCTTCTTTCAAAAAGAATGCAATTCTATCCAGAATGTCCATTTCCAGAACTTGGTTTCTTACTACCAATTGAAGTGAGCCCAGATAATCAATATTATCCACTTCTGGAGTTGCAAAGCCACCATCTTCTTGATTAGAAATGGTATGTGTGTGGTCAGCCAATCATTTCCCACTACTTCTGCATCAAATAAACACTTCTTTATTAATAGTCTTATCACTGCCACCTTTAAGGCAGGACAGACATACCCCTCCTACAAGGAAGCAGTATTGATCCCAGGGCCTCAAACTCCAATTGTCACAAATGCCTCTCTAGGATTAGTTCAGAAAATCTCCAGTGACCCAAAAATGATGAAAATCCTGATACACAAGCCTGATACAACATAAACTTACTAAATAGTTTTAAAAAGCTATACTACTTTTCCATTTCACACTGGTCACTTAGAGCAAATGGGCTTCAGCATGATTCATCTGCGACTTCCTCCATTTTCATTCAAGCTGTCATACCTCTTGCTTCATCATCCTTAGGAGGGCTGACTTTGCAAAAAGGAAGACAGCATGAACTTAAGCCTATTTGGAGCACTATTCTGAGGCAGTGAAGAATATTTAAACATTTAATTTTCAACAGTGTACTCCAGAATATAAATATCTGTTTGCCCAGAACACAGAAATCAGCTTTTAAAAATAGTATTGCAAATACAGGGAAAAGACCCCAAATCAACATGTTGTGCATAATTCATAAATTAAACCTACCAAAGGCCATGTGTGCTTCTGGAGGTCATGCAAACAGTGCTCTATCTGTGTACTTGTCATCAGTTCGTGCTCAACAAGGCCATGAAGCATGAATAAAAACAAGCCCCACTGCAATAAAACAAAAATCAGAGGCCTACAAACAATACTTAACATGTAAACCTAAAAACTGTATTGAGTAGTGCTCTGAGACATACAATTGTTCATCATGGATACATTAGGAAAGCAATTATCTGAATCCACAAAGCATAAGACCCATGTTTGAGAAAAGAACAAACTCCTTATTGAATCGGGAGTGCAGATTCCCTCCCATTTATGACCACAGTGAGGAGGGACAGAAAAAGCCTGGTTTAACAAAGCACAAAAGTTGCAAGTTTTTCTCCCCAAGCTAAAAGCTCCAGTACAATTACATGTTCCAGGGAAAGGAACTATGAATTACTGATGGCTAGAAGAGGAAAAAACCAGGAGGATGACCCGTCTACGAATCTGACGATCCATTACTTTCTCTATATAAGCATTCTGCCTCTTAAGGATTCTGAATGCTTCCCTTGTTACCTGATAGAAAAAGAGAGAAGCTGGCTTTCTTCCTCTGGCACAGCCTTGTCTGTCTGTGTGTGTGTTACCTTCTTATTCATTTAGTTCTTACATTTTTCTCCTGGGATCATTCTGCCTTTCACCAACCACAACTGGGGTGTCCTCCAGATTTCAGTGAGAAAAGTCTCCTTGCCTTGCCTATGACCACATTCAGTGGCAATTCAGTGCTGCTTCTCCTTTGCACTCCTAAATCACAGCTCAGCTTTTGGAAAAAATCTGTGTAACATCTGACAATGTAACTGCTGGCAGGAATGCAGGAGCCATTACAGAGGAAATCACTACATGCAGGACGTTCATACCACCTCAAATGCTTTTCTTTTTAATGAGTTCTGGCTAATTCATCTCCAGTTAATCAAATATGTTATATCTGACCATTAGAGAACTTAGCCTTCAGGTACTTTTATTATGTGGAAATTAGTGGAAATAATTGGAATATTGAAAATCACTGAAAATCAGCTTGGAAATATTACTGAGAAATATTACTTGGAAATACGTGAGATAGCAGAGTAACAGACAGCAGAATGGTTACGTATATAAATGCATCAGAAACTGAGAAATTTCAAATTCAAACATGTCTCCATTAGATGGGGCTGACACACTTCTTCCTTCTATGTTTTCATTAAAAGCTGGAGTTTCCCTTACATTCATGGTCTATCTTGCTTTCTGATTCCTTTAATATACTCAGTCTATTCCTGACTCTTACAAAATGAAACACTTTCAAAGATCTTTTTAGAACTTGTAAGTTTGCATTTTTAACAGCGTTTTGTAGATAACTATATATTAATTCAACGATTCTATTCTGTGAGGGAACTCGACTACGTGCAACCTTTGAAGTTCCCCAGAAATCATCAGATGAGAAAATAAACCAAGAAAACAAAAGTGAGGAGAGGAAAGAAATGGCATTCTTTAGAGCAGTGTTTCTCAGCCTTGGCGAGTTTAAGATGTGTGGACTTCAACTCCCAGAATTCCCCAGCCGGCATATAAGTTGAAGTCAAGACATCTTAAACTCGCCAAGGCTGAGAGACACTGCTTTGGAGTCAACAGTCTTACCCTGAAACTGAAATGGTGCCTCTTCTTTTCTGATCATTGACTTAGCCCAAGGGAACTAAGGTGGAAAACGCATTTTTTTCCTTTGATGCCAGTAGGACGACTTGCTCTTCGTCTATGGCAGTGCCTTTTTAATGTCTCATTTGCTCCAAGTCAAAAAGTGGAAACAGGGAAAATACCTACTAAGAAAAACAGACCTTATACCTTATTGGGGGGTGGCTGGGAGAATCTTTTTCTAATTACCGAAGAATGGATTTAAGTAGCTAAGAAAATGTTACTGTATCTGTCATGTTACCAAATGCTTTTCACCGACATCCAACAGTTCACAGAAATATCCTCTGAGGGGCTTTCTATTTTCCCGTATCGATGCTTGTGGATTAGCTGAAGACTGCCTTATAGCTGAAGACTGCCTTATCCCCTACCTTATCTGCGCAAAGCAAGAACAATGAGATTTGAAAAGTGTCTCTAAAAAAGTTTTGAACAGCCTCACCTCACGATCTTTGCTGCCTGCAAGGTAATTGGTGTTTTTCTGACTGAACATCAGCTGTAATGGTACGGGTGCCTGAAAATCGTCTTTCCAGATGGAGAGCAGCAATTTCAGGAGACTGGAGATGAGGTGGTATTTCGATTGCTGCTGTTCTGGCATCTTGGGAGACAGAAAGTTCAGCTCCTGGATTGGAACACGATCTGAAACTATAAGCAAGTAAAATGGAAGCGCTGGCCTTACCTGTGAGGCTCCTTTCCAGTCATAGAAATGGCAGGATCTTAATGGCCTCAGCTCCTGCCACCCACTTTATAAGGCAAGGCTTCTAGAGACTCCACAACAGATAGGAAGCCGCCTCAGGATTCACATAAAATTAGCAACTGAACATTCTTTAAACAGAAAAATAGGCAGTGCTGGGATTCAACCTATTTTGAAATAAATCAGCAATTTTAAAGCAGCCCAGTCCAATACTAATGCAAGACAGGCTATTACCATCACCATAATCAAAACCATTTTTAATGAAAGCAGAACATTTAAGATGATTTCAAAATCTTGTACATTTTTGTCACTTTTATTAAGCCAACTCAAAAGGTTTATGTTATTAAGGTTTTGGAACTTTTGGTAATCTAATCACTTTTGCTTTTTGTAGTTATTACTAGTATACACAATCAATTCTGAAGCCAGGTACAGTATAATTCATTCAGGTTATATATGGCTCAAGAATGAAATATTAAGAAAAGGAAGAGGAATGCTCATAAACAGGAAAATGTTAGAATTCTAACCTAGGAGCGATGCCAGCTCTATGGTGCACTTAGCCAGCTGTTGTTCTGATGCTGGGCAGATGAACTGAAACACAGAAAAATGAAATCTTTATGGAGTATTTGTGTTTCTGAATAATCAGGTACTGTAGCAATTAATACATGCACAAATATATAAATTGTGACTGTGCTTTAGAATACATGCAAATGGGGCCTGCTTTCAGATAATTTCCTGGTGAATATTTGCATGTATTTTAGAAATGAAGTGTACATTTCATGAGAACCTAAGAATGGCCCTGCTGGATCAGGCTAAGGACCATTTTAGTCCAGCATTTTTTCTCAGTGGCAACCAGAAGCCTGGGAGTGCTCACAAACACAGGTAGATCACAGAATCATAGAGTTGAAAAGACCTAGGAGGTTATCAAGTCCAACCCACCGTGCGCTGCAGGATTCACTACAGTACATCATCCTCGATAGATGACAATCCAGCCTGTTTGAAAACCTCCAGTAAAGGGGAAGAAACCACTCCATGCAGTAACCTATCCTACTGATTTGTACTGTCAGAAATTCTTCCTAATGTCTAATCTATATCTACATCCTTGAAGTTTGATTTCATTTGTTCTCGTTTTACCCTCTGGAGCAAGTGAGAATAAGTCCAAACCCTGTACAATGTGACAGCTCTTCAGATATTTGAAGAATATTATCATGTCCCCTCTCAACCTTCTCTTCTGCAAGTTAAACACACCTAGGTCTTTTAACTGTTCCTCACAGGACTTAGTTTTTCCAGTCCTTTCACCATCTTGGTAGGCCTTCTCTGGACTTGCTCCAGTTTATCAATGTCTTCTCTCCTGCTGTTGTTCCCCTGAAGCTGGTATTAGGAGGCATGCTAGCCCCAACTGAAGGTAACCTTCAAAACTAATAGCTCTTGATAAACCTGACTTCCATGAAATAATTCTCTTTTAATACCACAAAGCTAGTGATGTCACTGTATCTTGTAGTAATGAATTCTACAGTTTACTTCCACACCTATATAAATATTTTGTACTTTTGTTTACAAAATATTTTCTAAGGAGTAACCCTACAAGGGGTTTTGCTAAGAGAAAAAGAAACCTAAGCACCAAATCAGAAACAACAAGCCAATTTAAGCTGAATAGAAAATGAAGCTACCTTTCTGCACTGAAGTGTTTGGCTCACCCTTCCCAACAAGCTTTCCAGGTCGGCAAAGTGGATTTCTTCACTTTCTTCTCTTGGGCCTAAAGCAATGCAGAGCAGATCCTAGAATAACAGAAGCATTTGTGACTCAGAATGCATATAAATATTCTGGGATCTCCAAAACATATTGAAAACACAACCTTTCACAATGGACAAGAACAACCACAGGCCTCATCCCATTCCTTAGCCCACTGCTATCCCAAACAAAAAATACTCCTACCTATAGAAATTCTGGAGAGGTGAATTGTTCTATACAGTAAAATCCACAATGGACAGTGACTTTATTTTGCACTAATTGCTAATAAAGGGCAGAAAATGGCAGACACAGACCTTGATTTCACTGATTGTCTGGGACGGGAATGCTGTTTGATGGTGGCAACCTGGAGGACATTCCTTCTTCCTCAGTATAATTTCACTGGTACTGGATTGGGGAAGTATCTGAACTTTCAGCATACGACTGAAGGTAGTTTTTACTTCTCTCTTGATCAAGGCTGTAAGAGACAAACAACAGCTATTCTATCCACAACTATCCACCTCTGCATTCAAACATCAATTCTGGAATCTACAGCTTCCTTAACATAAGCTGAAAAGGAAGATAACTTGGATATCTTTGACAAATTGATAAAATACTCAAACCAGTAAAAATGAAACCAGTGGAACTTCCCTAAGAGAATTCCTGGAACTGAAAAAAATCTTGCCCTTTATTATAGCCAAATATCCCACGGAAACCCTGAGCAACAATAATGGATGAACAGGTTTGTGTTGGAGGATATGGTACTTCAGTTATTTTTATTCCAAACTTTTCATGGATGATAACTAGCACCCTGAACTGGCCTGGGCTCAGTAGTTCCCACAAACAGTGAACTAGGAACAAGAGGGAACTGGCTGTATTCTTATTCTCAAAACAGGGACAATGAGTAGTAACGTGAGACAAGGTTGTACTAGTCCCACCTACTGTTGGTTTATAGACAGGCAATCAAGACATTTCTACTTTGTCGACTTTTAATTATTTTTATATGGTTGTTATACAACAATATGACCCAGACATACTTTTATAAATAAATGAAAATGCACAATATGGCAGCAATGACTTAAGCATCTCAGTCCACCCTAAATAACCACATTAACCCTGATTACTGATGGTTCATACTAAACAGAACCCAAACGGAATACCTGCAATATTTGTAGAGAGCCAACTGCAAGCCTTCTCAGTAGCTAGTCCCACTGCAATACTTGCTGCACAGTTCAAAACCTTGGGCATGAGAATAACATTGACATTTTGTTAATTCTGGAGGCCTGCTGAAAGCTCCCATTTGTGTAGTGAAGGGGGACAGAGCAATTTACTGAATCAGGACAAACTATAGCAAACACATTGAATCAAATGGAAAATTATAATGGGCAGAAGACTGAAAAATTGGTTTTAGTCTCTCTCTCTCCAGCTATTGGAGCTGGTAATGGCCTAGACTGCCTGCCCCTACCTGATATGCCAAGAAGGCCACCCTCAGTCTTCCAGGCCTTGGCATATTTGGGTGGAAACAAGTTGGGGAAGATCATCCTAGAGTACCAGTAGAGATGATAAATGAGGACTGGTTTTGGCTTCTCCAACTGTTGTTAAAAATGTGTCTGTAGAAATTGGCCATTTGAATTATGACAACTGAACCATTTTATTTTCTACTTGCAAAAATACAGATGAATGGGAAACGATACATCTGCCTTAACACGACTGACTGAAGGGTACTGTGATTTTAAGAACAACTTTGTATTTTATCTGTCCAATGATTTTAACAAAATCATTAATTCATTAATCTGGAAGTTAAGGTGTGATTTAAGTGCATTAAGCTCTTAGAGACTTTTGCACATTATTTTGCCTTCAAATTTCAGCTACATGGTCTAGAATGATCTAGGCTTCCATAAAAAATGTGACTGTGGAGCTCCATACAATATTTTATTACAGTGTGGTAGTAAAAAAAGGGAAATAACATGTGCCCAGAATACTTACCGCTGCAGAGGTCTCTTCTGGCAGCAGGATTTTCACAGCCTCAGGGGCCTTCTTCCTACAAAATCTAGAAAGATGGATGGATGGATGGATGGATGGACAGACAATGGATGGATGGATGGATGGATGATAGAGATTGAAATGTTTTAAGAAACAGTTACCTAGGCAAGTCAACTTTTCTGGGACAGAGGGCTGCCTGCTGGATATGTCAAACCCCCAGCAACAAAAAAAGACAAACACTCAGGATAAAGGCAGGAAAAGACTAAAGCATCCCCTTTTAATTCTGCAAAACCAGAACTAAAACCAGAACTAAATTAAGTAATATTAAAATGAGGGTTGTGCAAAGCATTTAAAAGAGGTGATTCACAAGAGAAGAAAAAAAATTTAAATTTACAGGAGATGTAGATTCCGACTTTTAACAGCAAGGATATACAAAATTTCCATAATCAATCTCTTATTCTATATTAAACCAAAACACCACATTATTTCTATAAATCATTCCCCTTTAACACATAATAAAAATCACTAAGTACAGTTACTCCTCCCCCTTATATTAAAATAAAGAAAAAAAATCATATAAACCTCTTAAACATCTTTCTCCCCTCCAAAAAATAAAGCATATTTAATTATTCACTTCCTTCCACTATTCTATACATTTCTGTCTGCTATAATAAAAATCAAATTGAAAGGCACATAGGTTGTCAGCTATTATACTTAATGGTATAACAATTTTAATAATCCCAATCTTAATAAACACAAAATCTTAATAAACACAAAAAAGGCCAATCCAAAAGAGCAAATCCAAATCTTTAAAGGCAAATAACATCAGTCAAGTCCTTCAAGCAAACCAAACAAACATTCTTCAATCCTTTTTTTTGTTGTTGTTTATTCGTTTAGTCGCTTCCGACTCTTCATGACTTCATGGACCAGCCCACGCCAGAGCTTCCTGTCGGTCGTCAATACCCCCAGCTCCTGCAGGGACAAGTCCGTCACCTCTAGAATATCATCCATCCACCTTGCCCTTGGTCGGCCCCTCTTCCTTTTGCCCTCCACTCTCCCTAGCATCAGCACCTTCTCCAGGGTGTCCTGTCTTCTCATTATGTGGCCAAAGTATTTCAGTTTTGCCTTTAATATCATTCCCTCAAGTGAGCAGTCTGGCTTTATTTCCTGGAGGATGGACTGGTTTGATCTTTTTGCAGTCCAAGGCACTCTCAGAATTTTCCTCCAACACCACAGTTCCAAAGCATCGATCTTCCTTCTCTCACCCTTCCTTATGGTCCAGCTCTCGCAGCCATATGTTACTACGGGGAACACCATTGCTTTAACTATGCGGACCTTTGTTGTCAGTGTGATGTCTCTGCTCTTAACTATTTGATTGAGATTTGTCATTGCTCTTCTCCCAAGGATTAAGCGTCTTCTGATTTCCTGACTGCAGTCAGCATCTGCAGTAATCTTTGCACCTAGGAATACAAAGTCTTTCACTGCTTCTACATTTTCTCCCTCTATTTGCCAGTTATCAATCAAGCTGGTTGCCATAATCTTGGTTTTTTTGAGGTTTAGCTGCAAGCCAGCTTTTGCACTTTCTTCTTTCACCTTCATCATAAGGCTCCTCAGTTCCTCTTCGCTTTCAGCCATCAAAGTGGTATCATCTGCATATCTGAGATTGTTAATGTTTCTTCCAGCAATTTTAACTCCAGCCTTGGATTCCTCAAGCCCAGCATGTCGCATGATGTGTTCTGCGTACAAGTTGAATAGGTAGGGTGAGTGTATACAGCCCTGCCGTACTCCTTTCCCAATCTTAAACCAGTCCGTTGTTCTCTGGTCTGTTCTTACTGTTGCTACTTGGTCGTTATACAGATTCTTCAGGAGGCAGACAAGATGACTTGGTATCCCCATACCACTAAGAACTTGCCACAATTTGTTATGGTCCACACAGTCAAAGGCTTTAGAATAGTCAACAAAACAGAAATAGATGTTTTTCTGAAACTCCCTAGCTTTTTCCATTATCCAGCGGATATTGGCAATTTGGTCTCTAGTTCCTCTGCCTTTTCTAAACCCAGCTTGTACATCTGGCAATTCTCACTCCATGAATTGCTGAAGTCTACCTTGCAGGATCTTGAGCATTACCTTCCTGGCATGTGAAATGAGTGCCACTGTTTGATAGTTTGAACATTCTTGAGTGTTTCCCTTTTTTGGTATGGGGATATAAGTTGATTTTTTCCAGTCTGATGGCCATTCTTGTGTTTTCCAAATTTGCTGGCATATAGCATGCATTACCTTGACAGCATCATCTCGCAAGATTTTGAACAGTTCAGCTGGGATGCCGTCGTCTCCTGCTGCCTTGTTATTAGCAATGCTTCTTAAGGCCCATTCAACCTCACCCTTCAGGATGTCTGGCTCTAGCTCACTGACCACACCGTCAAAGCTATCCACAATATTGTTATCCTTCCTATACAGGTCTTCTGTATATTCTTGCCACCGTTTCTTGATCTCTTCTTCTTCTGTTAGGTCCTTGCCATCTTTGTTTTTGATCATACCCATTGTTGCCTGGAATTTACCTCCAATGGTTCTAATTTTCTGGAAGAGGTCTCTTGTCCTTCCTATTCTATTGTCTTCTTCCACTTCCGCGCATTGCTTGTTTAAAAATAATTCCTTATCTCTTCTGGCTAACCTCTGGAATTTTGCATTTAATTGGGCATATCTCCCCCTATCACTGTTGCCTTTTGCTTTCCTTTTTTCTTGGGCTACTTCTAGTGTCTCAGCAGACAGCCATTTTGCCTTCTTGGTTTTCTCTTTCTTTGGGATGTATTTTGTTGCCGCCTCCTGAACAATGTTGCGAACTTCTGTCCATAGTTCTTCTGGGACCCTATCTACTAAGTCCAGTCCCTTAAATCTATTCTTCACCTCCACTGCATATTCCTTAGCAATATTAGTGAGCTCATATCTAGCTGATCTGTGGGTCTTCCCTAATCTCTTTAGTCTGATCCTAAATTGTGCAAGAAGAAGTTCGTGATCTGAACTACAGTCAGCTCCAGGTCTTGTTTTTACCGACTGTATAGATGTCCACCACCTTTGGCTGCACAGGATGTAGTCAATCTGATTTTGGTGTTGTCCATCTGGTGAAGTCCGTCTATAAAGCCGTCTTTTAGCTTGTTGGAAGAGAGTGTTTGTTATGCAGAGTGAGTTGTCTTGGCAAAATTCTATCAGCCTATGTCCTGCTTCGTTTTGTTCTCCCAGGCCATGCTTACCTGTAATTCCAGGTGTCATTTGACTGCCCACCTTAGCATTCGAGTCTCCTGTGATGAAAATAACATCTCTTTTAGGCCTGTTATCCAGTAGGTGCTGCAGATCCTCATAGAACTGCTCTACTTCAGCTTCTTCAGCATCTGTGGTTGGAGCGTATATTTGGATCACTGTGATGTTAGATGGCTTGCCCTCAATTCGAATTGAGATCATTCTATCGTTTTTTGGATTGTATCCAAGCACTGCTTTAGCCACTTTACTATTAATTATGAAGGCTACTCCATTTGTTCTGTGGTCCTCTTGTCCACAGTAGTAGATCTGGTGGTCATTTGATGTGAAGTGGCCCATTCCAGTCCATTTCAATTCACTGACACCCAAAACGTCTATCTTTAATCTTGACATCTCACCAATAACCACATCCAATTTGCCCTGGGTCATAGATCTTACATTCCAGGTTCCAGTGGTGTGTTGATCCTTAGAACATCGGATTCGCCGTTCACCACCAGCACCGTCGGCCGCTAGCCATCCTTTCAGCCTTGAGCTAGCTGCGTCATCACGTCTGGGGCTAGTTGAACTCATCCTCTCTTCCTCCCCAGTAGCATTTTGACCATCTTCCGACCTGGGGGTCTCATCTTCCGATGGTATACCGACATATCTCTGGTTGTACTGATCCATTTAGTTTTCATGGCAAGAATACTGGGGTGGGTTGCCATTACCTTCCCCAGGGATCGCATTTAGTCTGACCTCTCTGTCATGACCTTCCCGTCTTGGGTGGCCCTTCACGGTTTAGCTCATGGCATCATTGAGGTGCTCAAGCTCCAGCACCACGACAAGGTAACGATCCTTTGCTGAAGTCTTCAATCCTTATCCAACTTCAAAATAAACCAGAGCAGTTACATATTCCCAAGATATGCACAGAGCTTTCTTCTTAAGAAAATCAAATAGCCCAGCTGCCCCCTTCCAAAATTCCAGGTACTTTTCATGGCATTCCACCAGGAGATCAACCCTACTTATGGCTTGCAGATCACTCTCTCCCCTAGATTTCTCCAACTCCATTATCCAATCTTCATCCAGCATCTTGACAGAAAACCCAATCTCAGTCTTAAAAGAAACCTTTCTATCACTCTTAGATTCCTCAGTGTCATCCACCACATCCCCAGCCTGATGGCACATTTTAGCTCTCATATTTTCCACAATGTCCTGAATATCTTGCATAACGGTTTGATAAAAGTCAGAGGATATTTGTTTGAAGTCCTGGTGGTCAGAAAAAGTCTGACTGAAATCCTCCATGTCTCACGCAGTAGATTATGGCGCCCCCTAGGAACTTAATCAGTGAAAGTCAAAGATATGGGAAAGTTCAAAAGTTGTTTACACAAAGTGAGAATGAACAGCAGACTGTTCTCAAGGGAAATTGAAGACAGAAAGCTGAAGGTTTAAATCAGCCGATTCAACATGTAGGAAAATGCTAGTATCCTCAAATTTAATACAAAAATAATAACAGGAAGACAATTATTTACTCAATCTTTGAAATTTCCTTTGGAAGGAAAACAAAATCCAAAACTTAAAAAAAAAATTAAAAAGTAATCCCAAAATATAATGTTAAGCACCAAGAGAACCAGGTTCTCCTCACTGTAGAAGGCTTCTATTGGGGTACATATACTTAAAAAAAAAACAAATTGGTGATTTAGAAATGGGGTGGCTGGTCTTAGTGTCCCTTTAAAGGCTACAGCACGGCTTGGAAATGGTGACGTCCCCGCTTCCCAGGTGCTCTTACCATCGACTGCGAAACCCTGTTTGCGATCTCCTGGCTGCAAGCCACCATTCTGGAGACAAATGGGATAATTCCAAGTATTCTTCTTGATCTGGAGAACGTTTCTGGGCTTCAGGAAAGCCTGCCTTGAGCCCAAAAAAAGCCACCGCACTGTCCGCTCCACCCGCCAAAACAACGGGCACAACCATTCAGTCCACCATTTCTACCGAAGAATCTTTTTCTTCTCTTGTGTTTTTGCACTTTTTAAGGGTTTTTTTGTAGGTTTTTTTTGGTAGCTTTTATTCTTTCTTTGAAATTTAATAAAATTTACTGTAAAAGAGGTGATTCACAAAGTCGGTTAGCACAAGTGAAACACCACTCTTTGAAGCACTGGAGCAGCAACATTCTTTGGAAAACTTGTATAGAAGCTCTGAAGAATGTCTCCAACTGTCCATTGTGTCTACCTGAGCAGCTCCTTTGCTTGGCTGGAGGTTCCAGGGGAAACCATGCATATTCATATTCATGTCACTGGAGACAGCTTTTGAAGCAACTGT
Source organism: Candoia aspera (assembly GCF_035149785.1). NCBI lineage: Eukaryota > Metazoa > Chordata > Lepidosauria > Squamata > Candoiidae > Candoia > Candoia aspera. The sequence continues at coordinate 278,540,646 of NC_086153.1, read as the reverse complement.
ATGAGCCTTCCAAAGGATATGGCTTTTTCAATGCTTCAAGGAGGATTCCTTTGCTGAGGCCAATGAATTAAGCACAGTACCTCTTTCAAACACTTTACACAGCCCTAATGACAAAAAAATAATGCTTCAAAGGGTTAAACGCTGAAAACAATCATTGTGCCATAAGTCATCATCAGCACTCTGCACCACTGGGGTTTATTAGCAACTGAGATAGAGATTCCAATGGATGCAATGGGGCATCAAGATCCCATAGGCCATCTGCTCCTTTAATAGCGACACCATACAAAAAATACTGTGCATAAATAAATATGTACAACCAAGATGATGCTCTTTACCCACAAGAATTTTGCAGAACACATTTTATTTATAAATTTGATACTTGCAAATCCTACCATAGGGCAAATGATAAGGAAAGGTGAATTACTGATGCCTCTGTCAAATTCTCTGATCTATATAAAAAAGATCAATTTGTTTCATAATGCTGGAAAAATCTAAAAGCATGCTATATGCAAAAGGATAAATGGACATCAAGAACATTTTTCATCAAACAACTGTTCCTCCTTACTCTTTGCCCTGGATAAGAGCTTGTGCTCCTTCTTCATACAGTTGAGAACACACTGCATCCAAGAATTTGTCATAATTGCCATCTTCTGCCTTCATATTATCCTGCAAAATGACTTCAGCTCTTTTCACCAGCTCTGCTACCAGGGTTGCTCTACAAGAACCAAAGTTCAGAGGTTGAAGGAAGAAAAACCAGCCATCTCCTGAGCTACACTTCTCAAGGTAGCTTACAAGAAGTGTTGAATAAAAAACACTGAAAACTTCCCAAAAGTAATCAGCAACAATAAAAGAAAAATACAAAGAATTAAGATGTCTGGGATTTCTAATTTTTTTTTAAAAAAAAATCCCCCCAACTCTTACTTGATGTGCTTGACACAATTTGATCCAATTCTCTCTGCCACAAATTCTACTGTTCTCCGCAGAGATGGGGACTGATTGTGGAAGAAGGCTTGTTCCAGCTCTGCCTATTAAAAGGAAAAACAAGAACCCTCAAGAGATTAGAATATGCCATGCTATCTATTGTCTCTAAAGAGAAACACTCTACTCTCAAAAGTAATTTGATTGTTCCTTTTTTAACCTTAACATTCTCTAAAATAAAAAAGGAGGAAACAAAGAATGAAAAATATAGTAAAAAGAATAATCATTGGCCTCCCTGCAAAAATGCTGAAACACAATTTTTCAAGACCATCGTTTTTCCTATTGTTGGAAGCACATTCAAGTTTTTTTCATTTGGTTGCCTAAGTCTTCTCTTCTTTATGTCCATTAGAATTAACTACCTTCTGCATGCTTGTCACCAGAATAAATAGGCATACCGATGCTCAGGTTTTCTATAAAGAAAACTAACACAGTCCATAAAAATAAGCCTGCTTGGAGTTATAATGTAAGTATAGGAAGTAAACTCACCATATGTTAATATAGCTAGAAAATTCATTCTTTACAAGAATGAAAAGAAAGAGCTGACCTACAGCTACAGAAGAGAGAAAAAGCCGTCAAGGAACAGCCATCAATGCATCAACAATAGTTGAAGTTGTAGACTGAATTAGCTGAATGAAAGAAATGGAGGTGCTGCTTTCATGTTACGGTATCGTTACAAGCACTCTTAAGCAATACTACATTCTTCCATTGTTGTAGAGACGAGGATGGCGACACTGTGAGCAAATTATGCCCTTAGATACCCATAGTAAATGCCTTAATAAAGCCAGGTGCAGAGATTGTTGGGGGGGAGAGGCAGTACCTGGAGACAGAATACTGGAAAATGCACACATGTGTATACATGCTTCTACATACAAAGAAAAAGGCATTCTCCAACATACTGCGATTGGTCTCAGCAGACAATTCATGTTGATACCCATGGCCTGAAAAAGTTGGAAACTTTTATGGCAGGAATGGTTTCAGGCAGCCATGGATTACAGGAAGAAATTAGTTAAAAAGTCTTACTCAGAAAGCAAAGCATATTTAAAACACACATATTAATGCTTCTAAAAATTCAAGCGATAACATTGACAGTTTTATCCTGGAAAGAGAGTGAGATAAAGAAAAATCACTCACCACCCTTGGCCCCATTTATTGGGAATGCCAAAGATTATGCTAGCACACCTGATGGCCTAATGAAGTTTAGTATCATTGCTGAAAATCAAGGCTCAGTCCTTTTCGCTTCGCTTACAAGAGCTAGCATTCCTGGTTCCTCGCCTAAAAATGTAATACAGATTAGAACTTCCATGGCATATAAACAAGGCTGGGAAAGCATGCAGAGCATGGCTTCTGGAGTTTTTTCCAACCCCCTAAAGACAGCTCTGCTGGGGGGGGGGGGACTTTGAATGGAGCAGCTGGCCACTTTCTGATCTGCTGCCTAACAGTAGGGGGATTTTTTTTCTCCACAGCCCCCATTTGGATCTGCCTCATTTTTTAACTCAATCTTCTCTTACTGGCTTCACTTTCTCCAATCCAAATCTGGTCCAGTTCTGTTTAGATTTTGGAGAGTAATCTTGCTGATGGGCAGATGGACAACAGAGTTCTGAGCCCCTTACACAATTTCTTTCCAACATTCTGTTGAGTATGGCAAGCATTTCTTAGATTTCCTTAATTGACCATCGATACATCTCATATGCTTTTTAACAGTCTCCAAAAAGAGACTTCCTGCCTACTTCCTACTAGTTTCCATATTTTGATTACTCAAATATTCATACAGGCTTTTTTCCCCCCAGAAATATTTCTGATGTGCAATTCAAATCCAAACCACATGCATCTCCCCAGGATTTACAATGTCTCTCTAAGGTACTCACCATATGGTAGTATCCCTACTGTCATTTTAAACAGTGGTCATCTTCCTGAGCAATCAGGTTTGACTGCCTTCATGACTCCCTCCAGTCATTCTTCCAATTTTTCTTTGTCAAGTATGTCAGAGAGAAGAGACCAACCCTGCTGATGGGCTAATGTGTGAGCTCAGAAATTCAACCACAAAGTGTCTACAGCGCCTAGTAAGTTTTGTCATAGTGCACCTGCCTTTTTTCCCTTGCAGTATCCCCATCTCTCTTGAGAAAAAGTAAGTATGACAAATTTTGAAGGGAAAGGTAGGTACACATTTAATTACTAACAACAAACTAGTCTGCCATCTTCCTTTGGACCATTTCTTCCTTGAGGGAAAGCAGAAGAAAAGAAGTTCTGAGCAGTAGATGGCAGAAGCTAAAGCATTAGAGACAGAGACATACTCAAAACAGCAAGATTGTGAACGGGTGAGTGTATGAAAGTCCTTCTCATTTTTGTACCATGTTCATATGTTCTGGCTCTGCCCACATTTACTAATCAAAACAACCTGGCAAACTCTAACTAAGATAATGTACACATTGACCATTGCACTGAGGTATATTTCGTCAAGTGCATAGTGATTTTGTGCAATCCTTATCCTTATTGCTACAAAACTGGATTTTGCTTCTTGCACAGGATGCCCCTTACCTGAAGTTTCTGCTGAGTGAGGGAAGGCTTTGGGGCTAAGGCCTCTGTAGCAGTTGGGGTTATTTTTCTTATATAGCCACCATTTTTTCCTCCACTTCCCAACACAAAAGAAGACAGTAATTTTCTCAACTCACCTGTTGCAAAGGAATGCATGGGTTATACATAAAGAATAAAATGGATGGTGGCATAAAACACATCCTCAGGATGACTTCACCCAGAGGTTTCATCAGGATGAAGCTGTAGTCACAGAAATCCCACAGAGCAATTCTACAGGGAAGGTCACTATTGCTCAGCACCACATTCTGGAATTTATCATTCAAGAAGCAGCAGAGTCACTACCTGGCTCTGAATGCAACTAGGTGATAGTTCAATATGCACATATCCAACTCTATACATTTAATACACATAACTTCAACTACTTGCTTCAAAACAGTGCCTTTAAGAGTTTCCAAGTCACAAAGTATTAAAAGTATGCAAACATGATGTAACAGACATAGATACAGTTATTTATTCTTACCCTTCAAGGTATTTAAAATGTAATCAGAAGGTTAGAATATCAATTACATTCCATGTTATAGCAAGTTGTGATCATTAAGCAATAATATACTATAACAGACATATTCCTGTATAGCTACAGAAAGTAACAGTTTTTGATCAGGCAATTAACCTTTTCCATTGGGATTATTTCCAATCCCAAATAGAGAACTGATTCCAAATTTCTCAGATCTTGTTTTTCCCACAGAACATCCTTTGAAATAAATGACTCACCAAGATAAGGACAACAGGTATAAAGCAACTGTTGATCAACCAAAGGCACAGAATCCTAAGGAATAGAAAAAAGGAAGTAACAGATTCACTTTCCAATGGTATATAGAACCCCACAGAGCCTTTCATCTGCAGATCATTCTTAGGGGTGCAGACAGTTGTACTAGCCAATATCTGCTGGACATACATACACTGTCCAGGTGCTTATCTATACGAATTTACCAGAGCCTGAACTGTGGTTATGGATTCCAAAGGTAATCCTTCCGATCTCACTTCACCAGCAAAGAACAAGTTTTCTGGAACAGTGGGCACCTGGAATGCAAGTCCTGAACAGTTAATCTCCTAGGCAGGAGATGTCCATAGACTTATACTAGTATTTCTATTTCATATTTAAAAATTTATGGAAGAATTAGAAAAGGCCTGTTCATTTCTAAAAATTCTAAAAACACAGTTTTTAACATACTTGAAAAAGCCATCCTAAAACCGCAAGGATCAGGAGCTTATTCAGGAAGCACATCTTTTTATCTTCAGAAAGTAGCAGATACCTATAAAAGAATGACAAGAAAGAAAACAAAAAACTTCTTTGATTTTATTAGTTTTACCTCTTCCTTCCTTCTTCATGTTTTTTTTTAAAATAAATAATTTTTCTTACCTCTTAAAACACTAGGGTTACAAAGTCATCAGTATTTGATATGCACAACTAGATTAAAAAGTTAGCTATCAGACTCTATCTGGAAATTGTACGTTAAGGGAGGGTTCTATAAATTCACAAAAGGATTAACATTTGTAGCTGGAGAAATTATTACATACAGGAGAATGTTATGCTACATTGACTATTGCATGTTAAGCTTAGGGCTGTAAAGCTTGCAGAGTATAACAGCATCCCCAATATTTTCTCCCACCACTTTTAACTACAACACCAATAATTTCCAGTCACCATTGCCAACTGAACTTGGTCTAACATACTTGGAGGCACCAGACTGAAAAAACTGTTGTAAAATAAAGCTTTAAGCTACTCTGTGAATAAAGAGGTTGTCAGTGTCAGCAATAACAAACGTTTTAGCAAGACATCCCCAATCTGTGCTTCAAAAGTTTATTTCCTTGCAGCAAATCTCATCCAAGAGTCTTTGCTATGGTTTTACCTGTACAGTTGCAAGAGCAGAGCAAATACTTCCTCATAGTAGTCAAGAAATGGGGCAATATAATCCATGAGAGAAAGAAATTCAACAACCCATGGTACAGTCAGGACCATACATTGTTTCTGAATAGACTGTCTCAACAACTTGAATATATCCAGTACAGGATGGACCTTAAAAGAGAGAAAAGAAATAGCATCTTGGGAAAATATTACCCATAAACCAGAAACCAACTATTCCAGCTTGTTATTATTTAAATATCCCTCATTTCTACATTTTTATTCTGAGGATAATAATCATTATATATTAGGCAACCAAGAAGCATCAACAAGTGATGGGATTGTTTTGTTTTTTATGGGGGGGGGGTTGCTACCCAATCTTTTTTCATGGGTAATTTACTGTGTTAGAGAACTACCAAAATTTTGCTATTCTAATCATCAATGCCAAGAAGTCAGAAAAGCAAGCTTCTCTCTTTCTCTCCCCAATCCTTACACTGGGATTTTTTCATAATCAATTGGTATGAAAAGAACCAGCACCTTTTGACTAGATGGAGGTATGGCACAATCACAAACACCTGGCAGGGGAAAGCAACCTGTGTCACAGTAGAAACCACGTGTGTCATAATGTCATCAAGCAAACATGGCAAATTATGTAATTTTCATCAGTGGCTTCAACATGCATGTGATGTCACTTGATGCCCAGCTTCAGCTCCTCCAGATATTTTACACCAGCCCCAGCCAACAAGGCTCATGGCAAAGAATTGTAAAAAGTCCAAAACATCTGGAGGGCACTAGGTCATCTAATTCTGATGTAGGGTATAATTCTGTCATTGCGTTTGTATTAATACTTGGTTTGCTTGCCTGAACGTATCTCCAGATCAAGGGTTTCTTATCAAATAGAAGTTATTTTGAAGATGTGCTTGTTTTTGACATGGTGGTATTTATAAATAAATGAATCATTTTCCTTTTCCATTACCCCAAGCTAGTACGTTTATGTTATCAGACTTTACTGTCAGAGTTAATAGAATCTGTCCTTAATCTATAACAACAAAACAAAGTATACAAAGGCTGGTTAACCGGGACATTTGGAAACAATCCAGAGAGTCTACTTATTAAATGGTTAGTGATGAATTCACCTAAACACATACTGTTTTTGAATGTAATATTCCTCTTATACATCTCTGTACTCTTATTTTATTTCATACTATTTTAGCTTACTTTTTATCCTTACTTTATCTTACCTTTATTTTATCTATTTTATCTCAGCGTAGCCTATTTTATCTCATTTTATTGTATCTTACTTTATTTTGTTTGATTGTATCTTACTGTGGCTGATGCCTATGCTTTGATATGGTCAACTGACTAATCAATATATTGTTACTGTTACTGGTTAGTGGCTGGGAGAATTGGAAATAAAAATCTCTCTCTTATAATGTGCTTCTATTAGCAGATAAATGCAGCTAATCACACACATGGTTCCTTAATGTGATTGCTGACTCCAACAGATCTCCAGTTGCTGGCTCTGATGTGCGATACGGCAGAAAGACAAGGAACCCCACAAACTTGGCCAGGAGTCGAAGACTCATAAGAACACTGGCAAAATGCTTCTTTTCATCCTGAAATGAAAGAACAGTGAAACTTGTTACAATTGTCATCCAGCAGAGGATAGGAACAGCAGCAACAATGGTGTAGTTCTTTCAACCACAAGTGTCTACAGCACAGTACTGTAAGCACAGTAAGTTATTATTATTATCTCTCCTACTGGAGATGGGGAATTCAGGCAGAGAGAATGTGGCTTGGCTAAGGCTGACCTAATAAAATTTCAGGAACAAGATTCAAATAATGGTCTTCCTGATATATAGCTCTGCCACAACACTGTAACTGAGTATGTGATGCAACAACCAAAGAGAATTCTTTTTTTCTCGAAATCAAGAGAGCCCTTCGTACAGTGTAAGTCAAGACCTGTATGTGGGATCCAAAAACTTAAGTTTAAAAATACATCTAATTCGATCACCATTCTTTGCATTCATTGTTGGAGGCCTTCAAGGAAGAAAGGCAGTTGCAGCCTTCTCAAAGAAAGCCAATGGTTGCCTTGGAAAAGTCTTTTTCCCTTTCAATTTTGTCTTCTACCTATTAGAAGTAGCGAAGTCATCAAATCAAGTCTGACAATATAACATCATTGTTCCATGAATAAATATTACCAGTGGGGAAGGCAACAAAGCAATAGCCAAAAATGAAGCAGGTATATTTTGGGAATTTGTAAAGCTACCCTTTTACAACAGAAATATGTACAGTTTACATCTACTGAAAAAACTCCACACCCTGCTTTCCTTTTTCCCTCAGAGGAATGCACTTGTGTTTACAAAAAATGGTTAAGCATCATAGCCCGTTTCAACTAAAAGAGAAGTGGTTTTCTGAGGCATTCCAATGACTGTTATATTCAGGAGAAGGTGAGAGCTATTTTAACAAGAATTGCAGGCACCCCATTCAAAGAGCCAAATAATGTTAAACATGCCAATGTAGCAAGTCAGTATTAGAGTTATAATGGAAGGATGGAATGTTTACGAAGCAACCGATCCAGTGTGCCAAACAAGTCAGGATTCAAGCCTCTACAAGCCTCTTCACTCAATTTATGTAACTCCCCAAATCACAAATTCTATAACAGAACTGACTCAACAAAGGGATTTTTTTAGAACTGTTATAGAACTGTTATTTCTGAGTGATGAGATGTACCTGTTCACTCATTGCTTCTCCATCACTGGGTTCATGTTCCACCAAGGCAAAGCTGTCCAGCTCAAGTATCTGCAGACACAAACTGTCTACCAGGTGTTGATTAAATCGGTAGCTTTCAAAAAACAAAACAAAATGGGAATGACATTTGTATGTATGTATGTATTTAGACAAATTATATGGCTCCCCTCTTACTTCTGCAACTCTGGGCAGCTGACAGTAAATTAAAACCAAAAAAGGCAACAACCCAAAATATTTTTTTTAGAGTTGCAACAATAATTAGTATATCACATGCCTGAGATCCAAAAAACTTCCATCTTGCAAATCAATAGTAAACAAACAAGCAGCAGACCAACCAACCAAGGGGGTTCACCTAACATCCCTCGGGGAACAGACATTATGAGAACCATCTAAATTTGAAATAGTGTGTTGAGACTGCAAGTGGCTAATACAATGAAGAACATATTTAAAATCAAGTCACTCAACTATCATAGCCATTAGTCAACGCACTGAGCAATGTCTCTTCCTAGGAAAGCCAACTGAATGCTTAATATGAGAACATTTTGGAGGCGGAAAAAGGCCTTTACTTCTCATTTTTTAGTGTGAAGTACTTTCTGTCTGAAATATTCTTGTCTTGCTTTTTTTTCAATTTTAGATATCTTCTTTTTTTACATACTGTTATTGTAATGTTTGTTAATATTATAAGTTTTCTTAGGAGTTTTGTTTGAAATATGGGATATGTGTTCCCATAGAGAATCAAAATAAAAAGCATATTCCAGGTTGATTCATGCCACTATATTTCAGCTTTAAGCTCTCAAATACAACCCATGTTTTTTTTAAGTGGGTCTGCATAAAGCTAGAAGTGGTTCCCATCTATTGAACTGAAGTTTGTTCATAAACAAAGAATTGCCCTATGGAGTTCACCATTTTCTCAGGCCTACAGATTAGCCTCTTGACCTCTCATGATTTAAAGGAGAAAGATAAGCTTCTTCCTCGGTACATGAACCTCCTGAAAAGGAGCAAAGTCTTCCTACTTCTTATCTGTTCTGTGCAAAGGTTGCAAAAGTTTCAGCTCAGTTCAGTCAATCCATTCCAACACCAGTTTTGATCTACAGGTAGTCCTCGCTTAATAACCACAATTGGGACTGGAATTTCAGTTGCTAAGCAATGCAGTCATTAAACGAATCCAACCCGATTTTATGACCATTTTTGCAGTGGCCATTAAGCAAATCACATGGTCATTAAGCAAACCATGTAATTGTTAAATGAATCACACAGTTCCCATTGATTTTGCTTGCCGGAAGTCACCTGGGAAGGTTGAAAATAGCAATCACGTGACCATGGGACATTGCAATGGTTGTAAATGTGAACCAGTTGCCAAGTACCCAAATCATGATCACTGACCGTGGGGACGCTGCAACAGTCATAAGTGCGAGGACTGGTCATAAGTAGGGTTTTTTAGCACCACTGCAAGTCTAAACTGTCACTAAATGAATGGTTGTTAAGCGAGGACTACCTGTATTACCTTTGGAGGATGAAACTTTCTTTAAGTTTTACCAGCTACATGCCCTATCTTCACTCTTGTTACATATAGCACTATCCTTCACCCTACACTTGCGTATCTTGAGAGAAAGCTCTGTAGTTATGCCTAGTCATTTTTGCCACTGCACAATTTGGAGCAAAATTTGTGCCATTGCTTGGAGCAAAATTCATTTTAACAACAGCAGAGCAACACTGAGCTCCACCAGAGCAATAGTAGATGTATGCCACAAAATCACTTTCAACAGGTTCCACAGATGCGCTAAAAATTTCAGAATACAATTTTGCTATTTTTCTCACATTCCTTCATTGCACATTTACAATATTCACTGTAAACAAAAAAACAGCACTAGGCCAATATGCTATTTCAAACTCCAATTAAGCAATGAGATCAAGTAATCACATTGATCTATGATGCAATCTTATTTTGCTTTGAAGAATTTTGAAATTCCTATGGTGTAAGCATTCTCCTAATGAAGCCAATAAACATGTTAAGAAACAGGAACACTGGAATAGTTTATGCACAAATTCTCTTTTGGGATTCTTCCAAGGTGCTTTGTGTTGCACACTTAGAAACTTGTCAGGACCAAATGCAAAATTATGAAATACCTTTACTTAGTAATACACAGCTTAAATAAGTGGTGACAAGCATCTCACCTTCCTGCACTGAGGATGAAGTCCCTGAAAAACTGCTGGCATCCAGGGAAAGAAGGAGGAGGACAAGGTCCTCTGATGTTCTGAGGAACAAGAAATCTCTCTTGCAGCCTCTTCAGTCGGTTTAGATTATCTGGTCCTAACATGTTAAGGACATCCTGATCTGGTGTATCTCCCCAACTTGTGCCTCCACCAACTGATCCTTTACACATCTTTAAAACAGAAGGAAAAATGGGGAGATAGAAGAACATTTTGCTTGACCTATCATCAGGAGATCCACTGTTGTCCTTGGTGACATTATGCCAATGACTTTTACGCTTAGAACTGATTCAAAAAGAAAAATACATGATTTGATGACCTGGAACAGAGGACAGCTTATACATGAATTCTGAGTTTTTTATGAATTAACCACCAAGCGACGACTAACATCTTTGAAACCACCAGAGCTAAAGAATATAGAAGAACTTTCTTATCTAGAGACGCTACTTCAAAGTACTATCTTCTCTGAAAGATCAGCATCACAGAATGTGAATTCAACTGCTTCTTTTAATAGCATAGTACTAAGAAAAATTACACTGCCAAATTAAAAAAAAAACATGATACAAGCCACACCCTGAATCAGCTGGGATACAAAGTTACTAAATATCTAATTTTGTACAGTAGCCATGATAATTTCAGGCATTTCTCAAATATATGAGGTATTGTAGGAAAACTGCCGGTAATATCTAAAACAAACTAACTGAGTGCATACCAACTGCTTTACATATTCTTAAAAATAGGTTTTTCTCCTTCCAATATTTTTGCAGGATGGTTACAACTTACTGGAAATAGTATTTTATATCAGTCTTTTCAATCTCACACCCTCTAGATGTGTTAACATTTTATACCAAACATGTTTGGAGGGCTTCAGGCTGGAAATGACTGTACAACAGAATTACAAACAAATTAATCATGGCCGTTTAATCAAGAATTATTGTAAGGACTAAGTTAAAGCAAGCATTGACACTACAAGAATCATGACAAAATTGTTGAGTCTGAAAGATAGCACAACTATGAAGACCAACATGCATCAAAAACTGTTAATACATTTTGCCCATCATATGGTTTTAAACAAGACCTATAAGATTAAAAAGGAAGATGTTATCGTTGCTGTTCCCAGCAGAACAATCACAGATTGCAGGGTAGGAAAAAAACAGCAGTAAAATAGTTCCATTTAAAGGTATCTATAAGTTCATTAGCACAAAAGCAAACAATTGCAAGGATGAGTAAATCCGCATTCACAGTGAGTAACACAGCAAATATAATGCTGTGTTGCAACATAAAGAGAAAAAGATAAGCATTCTCTCTAGGCCAAACCATGAACCACCGGTTGGACATAACTGCTTTTGACATTTTCTTCATGCAAGATACTAACTGCAGAATTAAATTAATTATTGTGCCTACACTTTAAAATACTTGCTTCACATATTGGGTATCAACTGAAGAAAAGTTTAGTTATCATAAAGATCTTGCTATTACACAGCAAAACATCTTTATTTTAAAAATGCAACCACCACCCTACCTGAAGAAGCTGTTTCAAAAAGAGTCTGGCAAAGTGACTGTAGTTACAAGCTACTGAAAGGTGTGCCATCATAACTCTGCAAACCCAGAAACAAATGACTGTTATTATAAATAAATCAGGAGAAAGTGAAAAGTTAACATTTTAAAATCCCTGTGAGTATTAAGAAAACAAATCTCTAAATGACTTGAGTAATTTGAAACTATGAAATACTGGTTCTGGTTTACCCCTTCCCCCATCATGGAAGCTCATTGGGCGACTTTGGGTCAGTTACTCTTTCTCAGTTAACCTACCTCACTGGGTGATGGTTATTTTCGGAAAACTGAAGTACTGCAATGTACTCCAGCTTGAACTTATGGAGAGAAAGTGGGATTCGATAAACCTCTTACAATTTCTCCAATTCTGTTTTCATATTTACACTCTATCCCAGTGTTTCTCAACCTTGGCAACTTTAAGATGTGTGGCTGGGGAACTCTGGGAGTTGAGGTCCACACATCTTAAAGTTGCTAAGGTTGAGAAACCCTGCTCTATCCAACGCAGTCACAAAAAGAGGAAGAGCCATTTTTTTGCTCTATATTAACCATGACTGAATTGCAGTAGTGTCCATGTGCCAATGCAATCCACACTGGTGAAGAAATGGGTTCTCCTCCCCCTCCACCCAGCCTGCTCTAAAGTGGCTGTCAATGAACAGAAATGGATCTATACCAAGACCAAAGGGACATGGATAAATTCTCTATCCATGAGATTCGAATGGAATGTTAGATGAAGAGGGATATACAAATAATTTAAAAAGAAACATTAAGAAAAAAATGAGAGAAGATAAAGAGAAGTTTATACTAGGTTATAACTAGACTATAATTAAACTATATTGTACAATAGCAAGTATATTATTATTTCATTTAATTATTTCTTCTAGTTTAGAGTTGTTAATATGTTCCTTTAATAAGTATTTTACTTCATTAACTTCTGGGATTCTAATCAGAGTGTATTTACTGTATTGTTTCTGAGTCTCAATCTCTCTCTCTCAATCCCCCTCTGATTCCATATGAGTCACATTTCAAACTCAAGCTCCATTTTCCTCAACTCTGTAGTTGATTTTATGAAGATCTACTCCTGGACCTTTGTCAGTTCTCTTTGGGTTCCAGGATTTCTTTGAAGGCATTTTCTAATCTCTTCTTTAACAAATTATTGATACATGACTACATTACACTTGTTCTCATTATCAAAAACCTGGGTGATTCTTTGCTTCTCATAAGTTCTTACCGTACAATTTCAAATCATATGAATTTGTTACATATCTAGAGATTTCTTGCAAATCTTGGTCTCTAGACATTATTAGATCAGATATTCTCCAATGCTTCCTAGAATAATCAGTAGTTATCATCTACTGGGCTATGGAGAGATATAAAGACTCTTTTCTAATTATCCTTGCCACTATTTTTATAAATGATCCTTCTTCAATTGTTGCATTAAAAGTTCTTACCTGATCCTATCTCCTAGACATTTCTCAAAATCCCAACCTGTTTTTTCAAAGTTATCTTCCCACTCACGCAGCAGTTCATAGAAGATATCTCTGTTGAACAAGGTAGACATATTAATGTCAATACCCGAAAGTACAGTTATCATAACGTTAATTTATTCTACTTACATACCAGCTCCACAGTTATGATAGAGTTTCACCAATTCTTACAATAATATTTTTGTTCCACAACTTAAATCAATTAAACAGACATTCTACAGATCCACAAAATTAAACAACCTAGAAAATGTATTTATGGCAAAATGTTATACAGGTTTGCTCAGAAGTAAATCCCATTATTTTAATGAGTATAAAAACAGTGATGACTCTTGAAGTCTTTAGATTTTTTTAAAATGCAAAACTGATAAACTAAAACAACAGAGTAAGCGTAACAATAATATAATACAAATTTCTGACCAAAATATGAGACATAAGAGATTGTGGCATAGACTAATTTAATAATAACTAAGTAAATAAATAATGTAGGAGAATCAGGTAATTAAACAAGAATTGGATTGTTTTGATACTGAAAAAAATGAGTAGAAATTTTATAAATAAAAAATGAAGAATTGGCCATTAAAGGGTATAGAGAAAAATGGAGTATTTGCAGAAGAACAATTTAAGTTTTCAAAGACTATCAAAAAGTAAAAATTACATTCTTGTAGAAAGATTACAATCTTCTTTTCTTTAAGAGGGAATTTGCTTTTGTACTCAGCATTAAATATTGTAGTTCAGTAAAAATGTATGGAAGAGTATTGGTAGCATTACTCAAGTAGCAGTATTATTTTTAAAAAATGTTTTGGAAAAAAAATCTAGTCAAAAATTATACATAACTTCCAATTTTAATTACTATAAAATCTTTTTCTCAATTCGATGTTTATGAAACCAAAAACAAGCATTAGGTATTGTGTTTCACCATCCTCAATACTCATTTTAAAGCAGACCTCATTGTTATGCCTAACCTGCATGGCTAAAGGCCCTATTAAGATGGTGCATTTAGGCGACCGATGCATTCCAACAGAACAAAGCAAGTTCTTTAGCAGCAGAACAATCCCTGCCCCCTCCCTGAGGATTATGTGAGAGAAATTTCTCTGCAACTTGAATCCACTCCCTGTTTCGCGACTGGACTGAGTCCTTCTGAAGGAGGTCTTGTTGATTGCTAGCCCTGAATTAACTAAGGAAAGGTCCTACCTTGGAAATATTTAGCATCCATCTATTGGCTGTCCCTCTGAGAGGGAGGTGCTTAAGGTTGGTTAAAATGGGTGACAGCAACCCAAGAGGGGTAAAGCCAAAGGTGGCTGCACCTTTGGAGGGTGCATTCTGGGAAAGCATAAGGATGAGGGCCATATGCTTGTGGTGTGGTTGAAGGGTTTGGCGTGATGGGAGCTGTTCCTAGATGACATCCAGAAGCAGCAGGAGTGGGGAAAATTATAAGACCCACTGTCCCTCCTGCTGAGACTGAAACCCTAGGAAGCAGCAGCTGTGGGGAAAGTTGAGATGTTACTTTAGGGGACATACTTCTAAAATAGGTCTGAGTGTGTGCTTAGATATTAAGAGCACACCAAATAAAAATACTTCTCCTCCTCAAGCTGCATGCTGGGTAGTACTGTAGTGGGAACCCCTGGCTATGATCTTGCTATGATTCTAGGCTGAGGGATTTTAAAAGAATACCCTTTCCAAGTACTTGATTTGCCCATTAAATATCTTATGTTTATTCAGCCTATGGGAGAAGAGCAGGATTTACTGAACCACAGGCAGCAATTACCCTAGTGGTTGGGAATAAAAGACATCATATTTCAAAATCTGTTATACAAAAGGGAAATTAAATATCAAATAACTATTAATTGTCAGTTCTCAGGTCTTCTTGTTTCATCTCCAGGAAGAATGCAGTTATTATGACAGCAAAAATACTCCACGGAACCAAGTGTTTGGGTTTGGAAATGTTCCTCTTGTAAACTATATGTTCATTGTCTGCTTCAAATTTAGCCATTAAAGCATCTGATGAATCAAACATTAATGCAGCATTTAATGAAGGGAAATAAAGAGTTCTTACCTTTGCTTCTTGAATATATGAAATGCCTTATCGCTGGAAAAGTTAGACCGATTGTCAGTTTCTGGCTGAAAGGAAACTGACTGCACACATGAAGGCAACCAGAGGGAAACCTGTTAATTGCACATAATGATAAGTAAGTAATTCTCTGTTTCAATATGCAGTTCACTCAAAGCAACGTATGCAGAAACAAGTCTTGAGGTTGGAATTACAGTCTGCTCTCCTTACTGTGCCCCTAGGTCTAATGCTAAAACGTAACTTTAAGTCAACTTTAGCAGTATAATCAGATGACCAATTGTAGCATCCTCACCTACAAAACATGCTTTTGTTATTTCCCATGTGGCTCTTATCTAATAATAGATACAGCATTCCATTATTCTTCACTTAATTGCAACTGCCATTTGCATGGCAGAGGAAGGTTCATGTGCACACCTCAAAAAGCTGCATGCACAAAGATCTCAATTTCAAGAAGATAAACAACACAAACATTACCAACAATGGGAAGGACACTGAAGAAGCAATCTTTTCTATTTCCAAGAAGCAGACCCTAATTTTGCACAGCCCTCCCAGTGTTCGTTTTACATTACCTTTGCTGTTGTATTTTCATAGGCTGCCATTAGCCTCTCATGCAAGCCAAGTGAAAAAGATGCAATTCTGTCATTCTCAGCAAGGAGCTTCAGCGTCCCTTTCTCTAAATGAGAAACAATTCTGCCAAGACGACAGCAATCAGCAAGAAAAGCATATTATGATATTACATTTCAATCCAAAAAGGATAAATTCCACTGCATTACTACTCTCTGTACCTTCCACTGATAAGCTCTAGTCTGAGCTCCGCCACCCATTGGCTGGACCTATGCTGGGAGCAGCATCCTGCCCTGGTGATGCATTTAGGAAGCTTCTGAAAATCTTCCTTTCTATCTGGGGCATCAATGCCTACTGAGAAAGAAGGATGGCCATCTTTTCTGTCTTCCAGATTTTTGTTGATGTGGGTTGTTATATGCTAAGATTGCCATTGTGATCCTTGTATGCTGCCCAGAATTGTGAGATACAAAGGGATAAATTTATGTTAAACAAATAATTAAAATGATAGGAAAGCCATTCAGTCTACAAACAAATTGGAATAAAAACCAGGTGCGAAAATATTTGCTCACTCATGAAAGCAGCCAAATCACTGCACTTACTCAAACTGATAATCCAAAACTTGCACAGCAAAATAAACACAGTTGTGTATACTGTGAAAATGCTGCCTCTCAATCAAATCTGTAAACAAAAAATAAAAAAAAGCACTTGAAGGAATTCATTCTGCAGAACTCAGGCTGGTCAAGAACAAAGACTCAACTTCCAGGACTGCCATTTCCCTTGAACACTTAGGAAAGGACAACTACAAAATGAATTACAATTTTATAAAGCTCTTCTCAGGAAGTGGGATAAACTACTCAGAATTTTTATTTTAATACTTCTGTTGCATAAAGGATGAAATAAGCCAGAACCTAGGTGTTAAACATGGCTTCCTATTACACATGTATTGGGAAGCTATGCTTAATGATTTTCAAACAAACTATGTTAAACCATAATTTAAAGCTGCCTTCCAAACCTGGCTTGTCTGGTAAGACCTTAATCATAGTTTCTCAGTTGCTTAGATACAATGAGAAGCTTTAGCTTCTGCAGCTTCGTAATGTGCAATGCTTAAGCTAAAAATCAATTGTTCTGTCCACTTAAATGAAACTTTTCCAAAATCCCTTACTTTGTTTAGTAGAATCCTTCTAACATTGTTTACTATCATATGTGCTACAATATACAGTACATATCATATATAACATCCAAGGATTCTTATCCAGTATCACGTCTGACCTTTATTCTGTTCCATAAATTCCAAGTCACTCTCCCTATCTTCTGCAAAGGAAGTTCCCTTTGCTGTTAGTAGCTGCAATACAAAGAAAAGCTCTGAGAAGATATTTGGCACGAGGTTTTCTGCAAAAAAAGTAAACAAGAATAGCAATCATCCAAAGGGGTCACTGTGCTGTTCAATTTTTTAAAGAAAGTACAATTCTATCAACCTGTGTTTGGAAAAAAAAACTATTAAATTTTAAACAGCAACAATATAAAATGAGTTTTAAAACACTGATAAAAATATTTGTAACTAAAAATAAATTTAAAATAAGATTACAGGTTTTATCGAGAGTTAATAAAAAAACTGCTTGAACAGACTGATTTGACTTTCAGAAAAAAAGAGAGTTGCTGCATTTATTTTTATTATTTTTACATCTCCAAAACATCCAAATTATTTATCAAGGTCTTGCAACTGCCTAATGCAAATGGCTGGAAACCTATGACAGTTTCAGAAGCTGCTCCCTCCATGAGAAATTGGAGAATGAGAAAAGGAAGTAGCTTGAAGAGAAAGTGAGTACCCTCATTCAGCTCTGGCTAGACACGACACCTAAGAGATTAGACTCCAGGGAACACAGCTATCAAAAG
Source organism: Candoia aspera (assembly GCF_035149785.1). Lineage (NCBI taxonomy): Eukaryota > Metazoa > Chordata > Lepidosauria > Squamata > Candoiidae > Candoia > Candoia aspera. The sequence continues at coordinate 278,522,708 of NC_086153.1, read as the reverse complement.
AAGAACAGTTCTTTGCATTAACTTAAGGCCTGATTTATCTTTCCCCTGAAGTCTTTCGCAAGCTGAAAAATGTGTTATACAATCTGACATTCTAAGAACTCATTTTAGCATAATGTAATCCTCTTGTCTGGTAATACAGGCTTGGTATGTTCATGACTTGGATTAATCAGGGTTTTTCGTACTCATTGAGCAAAGCCTCAGTACTATCTTTCCCTGTCAAATAGAATCACAATTACATAAACACTTCGTTTTGTATAAATGCTAAAACATACTGTACCTAAGAGACCACAATGGCTATAGTCACATAATATGCTAAGACAAAACCTTCCAACCACATTATGGCTTAATGTAATATTCTAGTATACAGAACATGCAAAAAAATGTAATTGGTTTGGTTCTGGCTTAGCCACTGTTGTTCATAAGCCATGACTTATTATTATTATAGGTAGTCCTCGAGTTACAATGGCAACTGGGACCAGAATTTCTGTCACTAAGTGATGCAGTCGTAAGGTGTGACTGTATTGCTTAGCGATGGCAATCCCTGCAGTTTCAACTGCTGTCATTAACAGTCATTAACAGTGTCACAGTGGTCATTAGGTGAGGACCTCCTTGACACTTCCTGCCAGCTTCCCACAACCAAAGTCAGTGGGCGGGCAGGAAGTTGCAAGTCCCAGGCAGCTCCCAAGCAGGCTGGCAGACAGACAGGTGAGTGGCTGCTGCCGGGTGGGGGAGGGCTTGTGGGGGTGCACAGCTGGCTGGAGCGGCGTGGTGCAAGTGCAGTGAGACTTAGGGTGGCTGCTGCCAGGTGGGGGGGAGCAAGGGGGGTGCAGTGAGGCTCAGGGAGGTTGCACAGTGTGTATGAGTGGCAGGGAGGCACAGAGGTGCATGAGGGTACAAGGGAAGCATGGTGAGGCTCGGGGAGGGTGTGCAGGTGTGCATGAGTGATTGGCACAGCACAAGCACAGAGAAGCTGGGGGAGGGTGTGTGGGTAGAGGAGACTTACCCCAGTGACTTGAGACGTTCCCTGCTGACTTCCTTATTGACTTTCTGGGGAAGCCAGCAGGGAAGGTCACAAATGCAACTAGCTGTAAGTGTGAGCTGGTTGCCAAGTGCCCAAATGGTGATCACATGACCGCAGGGGTGCTAGGACAGCCAGAACTCTGAGGACCAGTCATAACCACCATTCGTTCAGTGCCATTGTAACTTCAGTCACTTAACAAATGATCGTAAGTCAAAGACTACCTGTAGCATGCTATGTGACAGCCAATGTATATAATTTGTATATATTAATTGAAAACAACTCAGTTGTGCAGAATTTGATTTCTCAGCCTTCTGTATATACATTATTATAGCAATTATCATTAATAAGGTAGTATATAATATGCAACTTTGACTTAGATTTCAGTGTACATATTGTAATCTATCAGTTGTCTTTTTCAAAGCAAGATTCATTTGAAATTTTATCTCTGCTAAAATTATGTTTACACATCAACATTCTTACCATTCTCCCAAATCAATAGAAATTCCAAGTGTTATCTCTTCCAATTTTGTTACCTGCTATGCAAATGGAATAAAGCTCAGCCAGGTGTTCCAGCTGTTTTCTGTAAGTAACTTTGTTGACATCAGCAGAGGTTACTGACTGGTTTTCAGTCTGGTGATATACATTCCAACCAACATTAGGTTTGGTGGGTGTGCCAGAATCCAGAGATAAACTTATAGAGGAAGACGTGTGATGCAACAATTTAGATCTGTAATACAAAAACAGTAAATGACCACAGAATTAAAAATTATAAAAATACTGTAAGGTTTCCTTCTCTGCCACATTAATCTGTTGAATTACTTCAGACACTTATCCAGCAGTTAAAAAATGCAGTGTCTTTAAGAAACCTCTTACCTTAATGCCTTCTACTGCAATTCTCTACTGCATTTCTAACAACAGAATCATATTTATACAATATTATGGACTAAATTCAAAATATGTAAACACAGTTACTTACAAATTTAAAAAACATCAAGGAGGAGGATATTTTGAACTTGTAAATCACATCTCTGTTAAATGCAATGGAGAAAACAGCCATTTTAAACAAGTGTAAGATAGTCTCCAAGTTTGACTTCTTTAAGAAGTGCCTCAAATCACATTCCCAACCCACAGTGTATCTCTCTCTCTCCTACCATATCACAAATCCCATTACCTTTCTTTCTTCAACATTTCTCTTTCTTCCTGAAGGCTTCCGGTAATAGAAGTTAAGTTCATTTCCTGAGAGATAGTAAGATTCTCAGAACTTGTTCCAGACTGAAACTGAGATTTGCCAACAGGTGTAGAAGTGAAGCACATCTTGGGCTTGGACAGAGTTCGCTCAGTACTCACAGGAGTAGGATTGATTCTTCTTGATGGCTTGGTTTTGCTAAAACCAAAGATAAAATTAGTTCAACAGACAGTAAACCTCTCAAAATGCCTAAGAACATAGAAGAGTCCTGATGGTTCAAGCCAAGGTCCTATTGATCCAATATTCTGTTTCCTATTGTCTAATAAGATACTTTTGAGGAACCTGTAAATAGGATATGGGTGCAACACACACTTTTCTCCTATTCTGAAGAAACTGAAACTGATAGGCATACTGCTTCTGATACTGGAAATAGAATATTGCCCTAATGACTAAGTTTGCTACATGATATAGTAGCAATTTCCACTGTTTTGTTCTGTGATGTGTGAAGAAATACTTTTTATCTATTCCAAATCTACCACAATGCAACTTTATTGGATGACCAAGGAATCTAGTATTTTGAGGGAGGGGAAAACTGTTCCTTTCTGTATCCATTTTTTCTACAGCATACATGACTTTATACAGTTTAATTGTATTCTTCCTTACTCATCTTTCTTCTACAACATAAAACCCCAAGAATTGTAATGTCTCATAATAGAAATCGCTGTAGTCCCTTGAAAATTTCCTTCTTCATCCAGATAATCCAGTTCTACAACATTGTGCAGCCATCTACTGGCAAATGGCAAATTAAAATACAGAATATTTTATTTATTTATTCAATAAATTAATGCCCTACCTTCCAAAAGCTCAAGCTGGTGTAGACAGCACTCTCCCTCTCAATTTTTTTCCATGACAAGCCTGAGCGTCTGCTAGCCCAAAGTCACCCAGTGAACTTCTACTGTGGAGGGTAGATTTTAACCTAGATCTTTTATCCTGGTCCAACACCTTAACTTCTACATCATAATACATATATGATGATGTAAATATACAACAAATATGTATATTTACTAAGAAATAATTCTGTTAATTGGACAACAGGTTTTACATAAAAAGATATAATCATATTCTATGTAATATCATAGATCAAATCTTTGATCAATATTTTGGCTTTAGCTGTTAAAATGAGCATCCGTCACATACACTCATCTGAAGCAAAGCTGTAGAGAACATTTAAAGTGTTGGCATTTGTAAGGGCACTGAAGCTAGATAACCAATAGAAGTCTGGAAGTGAGAATAAGCATTCAAATGGGAGAAAGGTATGTCCTGATAATCTGATCATCTGTTTATACCCTTTTATCTCTGCAAGCCTATGAAATGAGTTTGGCAGGCTCTGGCCTTTTTTAAACTATATTACTTTCATTTCATATTTGGATATATAATGCAAAGCTGTGAAATTAAGCTCCTTTGGAGAAGGCTTCTGCCTGACAGCCCTCATTCCCCATGAAGGTAGGGAGAGAATGGATATCTATTTGCCTGTGTAGAAGCTAGCATCTTCATTATCATAAATGCCCACAGGTAGAAAAATCAGAGGGCAGGGATATGCACATGCAAGACTGCAAAGACATTCTACTCACTGCTCTATTGGGGCAAAAACTTTCTCTACTAATAGCCACTCTACCTGGCAAAGACAAGCAGCTCCTTCTTGTTGAGGTTCTACATATTAAGCAAAAAAAGCTTTTTGTGGGCAATGGACCACTACAAGAATAAGATGAAATCGTTGGCATCTATGCCTCTAAATACTTTAGCCTTGCAACTAGGAACCCTGAAATCTGGACTTCTCAGCCTCTGTATTGCTTAAGCTAACCTTGCCTATGACTTGCAGTGTTGAGCATGACCCTTCAACTGTTATTTGATTTTGCAGTATTAGACCAAATTTGCACAAAATGAGTGCACTTAAAGACATTGATTTCTTTTTCCAGAGAGCATAGCCTTCGCTGAGAATTCTGAGAGATGGTCCACCCAGACCAAGGAAGGTTGGTTTATGAATTTAACAGAGCTTGTAGCTTGCCTCAATCCAAAGACTGCAGCATGCAACAGAGTAAAGCATCAAATAAATTAAAGAAAAGAAGTCTCCCAAGATAAACACCAGAAAACAATTGGCTAAGGTTAATAACCTTGACTGCTTCACAAAACATTAAGAGAAAGAGAGTTGCATGAACCTGTAGGGATAGAGAATTCCAGAGTTGTGGAGTCCACAACTTTAAAGGCCTGCTGTCTGCTCCACATCCCCCAACAAGCTATCCTGAGATCTTTTTACCAGATGAGCCAGATTCAATCCTAGCATGGTGGTGGAAGAAGAGTGCTATACCATAATGGGCTTTGTAGGTAACAACCAGATTTTGAACCCTACTAATAATAACCAATGCAATTTATAATTGGTGTTACCCTGCAGTGGCAGGTTGAACTGCCAGCAAACTAGCCACTGTGTTCTGCAGCAGCTGCAGAACCAGGTCAACTCCAAAGGTAGCCGCATGCAGAGTCTGTTACTGTAACCAAACCGAATAGTGATCAGGTTGGGGGATCCAGGTAGGGTAGTAATTGGTGCACCAGCTAAAGATGGGCAAAGAGCCTTGGCCATGATCCCCAACTACCATTTAAGCAATAGCCATGAATCCATAGGATTCCTGGATCATGAACCTTCAATGGGAGTATGACCCTATTCCAGAATAACTGCCAGGATGTTCCTGGATGTTTGTTGGTATACAGCAACTCAGTTTTGGAGGGATTTTAATCAGAGTTTATTTTGACAGTTTCCAGACACCAATTCAAACTTTCCACAGCATCCCCTGCTCAATCTGGGGTAGCTACGTATATCTGAGTGCTATCAGCATATTCATATAGACATTAAGTAACACAGAGGAGAACCCTGGATCCTGTGGTACCTCACATTGGAGAAACCTTTGTTTCAAGACCTGCAGGACTCTAAAAGTTATCTTGCCATCCCAAAAGCAGGACACTTCATTTTCATCAGAATTATCAATGGTATTTGAGAACTGAGACTTACTTTATCTTTCCAGCAGCACTCATGGGTGGAAACTCCTCCAAGTCATGTAAGTTGAGCTGGTCAGATTGTGAACAAGTGGAGACAAGATTCATTTCACTCTGTTTCTTCTGCCTCAATGAAGAGAATAAGGAGCTATCATGTTTTACTTCATCATTTGAGTTTCTTCCTAGATCCTGTCCCATTGGCCGGCTAGAACCACTTGTATAATTACTTCCTTTTCTTCTGCTTCGCCTTATTGGGGCAGCCATAAGAAAACTCCCCAAATTTGTTTTCTGAGCAGATCGTCTCTCACTGCGAGAAAAAAAAGGACTTGAACCCAAACTTGGGCTAGTGCTGAGATCCATATTTAGGAGATCATTACTGGAATTCAGTTCACTTGATCCATTAACAACAGAAGATCCATGCAATTCTGAAGCAGAAATACTGGTATTTGGAGACTGCAAGCTGGTAGGAGTTGTATCACAAAAAAGCTGTTCTCGACAGCTACTAGACCCATTATGGAACTTTTTTTCAGATCCGGTCCTTTGGTTTCTATAGCTACCAGAATTCCTCAAGATCTTGGAATTTGGAGTTGTAGCAGGAGTAGATGGTCCATTGGTCAATAGTTGACTAGTCTGTTCCCTGATGTAGTTCAGCAAAAAAGGAACAAAGTCTTTCTGAAGCAAATTAAGGACAACTAGTTTGGGGTGGATTGGACTGTCCTGTACAAACAAATCATAATAAACACCAACTGATTTTTTTTTCGAATCTGAATTTTTCTTCAGGCATGCATGACTTTTTGCAATCTTTTTACAAGAATGAGTTCAGCTGCATATTTCTGTTATAAACATATAATGCAGAACGAACCAATTTCAAAACCAGATGCATTCAGGTAATCTAAAACCAGGAATGAGACTTAGAATGATTTATTAAATCATATGCCTCATCTTTTCTCATTTGATATAGTTTGCCAAATTAAATGAGATTACCACAACATATAAATACATGTTATTCTAGCAACATACAATGGGGGGGGCATTCAGCTGCCAATTTGGAAAAGCACCATCCCGTATATGCTCAGATATTTATTTAAAATATTTGTTTACCACAGTGATTTCCACCACCAGTTCTTCTCCTTTCAACAAATGTGAGAATCAGGGCTTAATTGTTTTTTCCTTCATTATTATTGGAAAATTCTTTTCTACTCTAAAGAAATGGAAATGTGTGGAAGTAAGCAAAATAAGCTGAAGTAGAGCAGTTCTATGAGGATCTGCAGCACCTACTGGACAACACACCTAAAAGAGATGTTATTTTCATCACAGGAGATTGGAATGCTAAGGTGGGCAGTCAAATGACACCTGGAATTACAGGTAAGCATGGCCTGGGAACAAAACAAAGCAAGACATAGGCTGATAGAATTTTGCCAAGACAACTCACTCTGCATAACAAACACTCTCTTCCAACAACCTAAGAGACGGCTTTATACATGGACTTCACCAGATGGACAACACCGAAATCAGACTGACTACATCCTTTGCAGCCAAAGGTGGCGGACATCTATACAGTCGGTAAAAACAAGATCTGGAGCTGACTGTAGTTCCGATCACAAACTTCTTATTGCACAATTTAGGATCAGAATAAAGAGATTAGGGAAGACCCACAGATCAGCTAGATATGAGCTCACTAATATTCCTAAGCAATATGCAGTGGAGGTGAAGAATTGATTTAAGGGATGGGACTTAATAGATAGGGTCCCAGAAGAACTATGGACAGAAGTTCGCAACATTGTTCAGGAGGAGGCAACAAAATACATCCCAAAGAAAGAGAAAACCAAGAAGGCAAAATGGCTGTCTGCTGAGACACTAGAAGTAGCCCAAGAAAGAAGGAAAGCAAAAGGCAACAGTCATAGGGTGAGATATGCCCAATTAAATGCAAAATTCCAGAGGTTAGCCAGAAGAGATAAGGAATTATTTTTAAACAAGCAATGCGTGGAAGTGGAAGAAGACAATAGAATAGGAAGGACAAGAGACCTCTTCCAGAAAATTAGAAACATCGGAGGTAAATTCCAGGCAAAAATGGGCATGATCAAAAACAAAGATGGCAAGGACCTAACAGAAGAAGAAGAGATCAAGAAACGGTGGCAAGAATATACAGAAGACCTGTATAGGAAGGATAACAATATCGGGGATAGCTTTGACGGTGTGGTCAGTGAGCTAGAGCCAGACATCCTGAAGGGTGAGGTTGAATGGGCCTTAAGAAGCATTGCTAATAACAAGGCAGCAGGAGACGACGGCATCCCAGCTGAACTGTTCAAAATCTTGCAAGATGATGCTGTCAAGGTAATGCATGCTATGTGCCAGCAAATTTGGAAAACACAAGAATGGCCATCAGACTGGAAAAAATCAACTTATATCCCCATACCAAAAAAAGGAAACACTCAAGAATGTTCAAACTATCGAACAGTGGCACTCATTTCACATGCCAGGAAGGTAATGCTCAAGATCCTGCAAGGTAGACTTCAGCAATTCATGGAGCGAGAATTGCCAGATGTACAAGCTGGGTTTAGAAAAGGCAGAGGAACTAGGGACCAAATTGCCAATATCCGCTGGATAATGGAAAAAGCCAGGGAGTTTCAGAAAAACATCTATTTCTGTTTTATTGACTATTCTAAAGCCTTTGACTGTGTGGACCATAACAAATTGTGGCAAGTTCTTAGTCGTATGGGGATACCAAGTCATCTTGTCTGCCTCCTGAAGAATCTGTATAATGACCAAGTAGCAACAGTAAGAACAGACCACGGAACAATGGACTGGTTTAAGATTGGGAAAGGAGTACGGCAGGGCTGTATACTCTCACCTTACCTATTCACCTTGTACGCAGAACACATCATGCGACATGCTGGGCTTGAGGAATCCAAGGCTAGAGTTAAAATCACTGGAAGAAACATTAACAATCTCAGATATGCAGATGATACCACTTTGATGGCTGAAAGCGAAGAGGAACTGAGCAGCCTTATGATGAAGGTGAAAGAAGAAAGTGCAAAAGCTGGCTTGCAGCTAAACCTCAAAAAAAAAACCAAGGTTATGGCAACCAGCTTGATTGATAACTGGCAAATAGAGGGAGAAAATGTAGAAGCAGTGAAAGACTTTGTATTTCTAGGTGTAAAGATTACTGCAGATGCTGACTGCAGTCAGGAAATCAGAAGACGCTTACTCCTTGGGAGAAGAGCAATGACAAATCTCGATAAAATAGTTAAGAGCAGAGACATCACACTGACAACAAAGGTTCGCATAGTTAAAGCAATGGTGTTCCCCGTAGTAACATATGGCTGCGAGAGCTGGACCATAAGGAAGGTTGAGAGAAGGAAGATAGATGCTTTGGAACTGTGGTGTTGGAGGAAAATTCTGAGAGTGCCTTGGACTGCAAGAAGATCAAACCAGTCCATACTCCAGAAAATAAAGCCAGACTGCTCACTTGAGGGAATGATATTAAAGGCAAAACTGAAATACTTTGGCCACATAATGAGAAGACAGGACACCCTGGAGAAGATGCTGATGCTAGGGAGAGTGGAAGGCAAAAGGAAGAGGGGCCGACCAAGGGCAAGATGGATGGATGATATTCTAGAGGTGACGGACTCGTCCCTGGGGGAGCTGGGGGTGTTGACGACCGAAAGGAAGCTCTGGCGTGGGCTGGTCCATGAAGTCACGAAGAGTCGGAAGCGACTAAACGAATAAACAACAACAAAGCAAAATAATATTATAAGGTATGATCACAATTTATACCAGACTTTTCAACAGAAGATTGCAAGCAGATGAATATTACTAACTGTCCAAGATGGATTTGATTCCAATATGTAAAAATGCAATAGGAAAGTTTAAATAGAAGCATCTTGTTTAGACTGTTTCTACTGGAATTGTTAAATCTTCTACAATTAGAATACTCATTTCCTTTGCAAATACATTTCTGCTTTCTCTTCTGGGTTAGTGATTATGAGACTGTATAAATAGCAGAGAATTTAAGCTTCACATATGAAAATGTTTAACTTTTATTGCACTTTCATTAAACCAACCAGAACAAAAACTAAGCATTAGGTTCTGATCTGGATGCTGGCTTCTTGCTCTTTCAATTCACCCCATATATATGTATCAATCTTAGCTACAGATTCTCTCTTGTTACAGGGGACATATGGTTTGGGCAGGATACTAAGGTTATTCCCTCCCATTGTAAATCCCTGGTACCTTTAGCCACTCCCATCTGCAGGAGGAGCTAAGCAGGAGCAGGCAGGCAATGTACAGTTAAATACTTGCTCATTAAAAGTATGAAGAATTCTAACTTAATACTTTGTGACCAATAAATTTCTGTTTAGACAGAATGGCTCCTTAGAACACTCCTAAATCATGAAGAAACTTGAAGAATGGAGGCGGCTCCAATGCTAGTTAATTTCTCTCAGAATGCTCTTCCCCATGCATTTCTTGAATATGTTGCAGAAAGACAGCAGGTCCTAACAGAAGAGCGGAAGCCCTAGCCCTGGGAATGACAGAGGGATAGAAATAAATGACATTCTCCTTTCTTCCTTTCTACTGGCATCAGTGCTTAGAGCAGAACTATATTCAGAAATACTCCCCCACCAGGGAAAAAAGAAGCTGGATACAACCCAGTGAATCAATTTGCTAGCACAATGTCATGACTATCTTGATTCCACAAGGCAAGCTGCTGGGCCAGTCCAAATAAATGACAGTGTAGGAATTACTGAGCAACATCTTATGCAATCCCAGCTCTCCATTTTTGCGGGGTTTCTTCCCAGCAGTCTGATTAAGTGCACCCAGCAAGAAAGTTGCCATCCATAAAAAAACATTTTTCCCCCCAGAAAGTGCTATACATTATTCTAAGTATGTTTATTTAGAAGACCGGCTACATTTAGTAGAGAAAAACTTTTTGTTATGCATACTAAGAAGCAGAACTTCAACTTCAATGTTTTACTACTCAGTTGTTGGAACACAAAATTTATCCATACACAAACCAAGGAAGTTCAAAATTCCTGAACCCTAATTTACATTTAATGAAAGTTTGAGGGGTTTTTATACTTCAGGAAAAATTAAGTGTCACTCTCTTTCAAAAACCTAGGAGACTAGAAATTGCAGGGCTATAATTTCCCCTGGAAATGACTACATGATTGATTATATAATAATTTATGTGATAACAGTGTAGAAATGTTTCTTAGCATGGAACCATGAGCCTTAACTTTTGCCTTTGAACAGCATTAAGACAAATAAAGAACAGGCTAAAAAAGCCTCAGACTACTAAATGAAGTCTTCTAAGAACCGATAATCTGTTTTGCATTTCAAGTAATGACAAATTACTTGAATTATATTCAAATCAGTTTGTGCATTATTAAACATAATAGCAAATTATGATGGGTTTCCAACCCACAAACTTTTTTCTTCCTCTACTTTCATATCAGGGTTCACTAAGCGGTTTTTCACCCCCATCTACTCATACTTAAAACACAGCTCTGGTTTAAGGCAGTGAAAAGATTCAGCACTCACCTGACATGTTGGAAAGTATCAGGGAGGTGGGAGGTCCTGCCACTGAGGTCACCTCTTTCCTCTGTGCAGGACAAAGTACAGAGTGATGCTCTGGCTATGCCTGCCCTTTCAGAAGGCAAGCTAGGGCCCCTGGTTGTTCTCTAGCATCACTGTTGCAAAATATTATGGTAGAGGGAAATAGCTTTGCTTTGTAGCCTGCAAGCATCTTATTTGTTTTTTAAGTTGGGGCATAGAGCCTTCTGAGCACAGAGGAAAGATGTCTGGTCCCTGCAGGCTCTATTTGCCTATCTGGGTTGGCCCTTAATTCATTTTGCTTCTACTTCCTTGAAGTTTTTTACTGTTAATTTTAACAATGAGAGCTTTAATAATTAAAATTAAACAAGTTAACTGGTGCTTCTCTAGCATCTCTAGGCCAACAACTAGCATTGAAAATCTTACTAGTTCCCATGCACCACTCAAAATACAAAGGCGCTGAAGGTGAAGACAATCTTTTGAATCACACTAAGAATGCTTTAATCAGCAATGCACTACTTAATTACTGTAAGCACAAGAGAACCATTTTCAAATACCCTACACCAGCCTTTCTCAACTTTTTCACCCTGGAGGAACCTCTGAAATATTTTTCAGGCCTCGGGGAACCCCTGCACATTCAGGCTCAAATATAGGCCAGAAGTTACAAAAGTATTATATTTGTTTCATGTGAGGCCTGTATCTATTCATTAACAGTCTTCTTAAACTAAAAATAAAGAATGAAACTTACCTCTTTAATGTGAAGTTGCCCAAATTTGAAATAATTTTTTAAATAAATCGTGATCTCCCAGGGAACCCCTAGTGACCTCTCGTGGAACCCCAGGGTTCCACGGAACCCTGGTTGAGAAACCCTGCCCTACATAATACCCAGCCTATAAAAATAGACAACCAAATATTTGTTCAAACAACTGCTTATGAAGGCAGTCTGGTTTACTTTCCAACTACCGGGATTTGCTAAACATTGATTTATCCACTGATTATAGGGCACACTGACCCCTTTTGCACAGTTAGGCTGTGATATTATTCAAATGCTTTAAACTGACCAAGCAAGACACCTACATTGCATTTGTGCATAGAGACTAAATACTCATGTAGAACATCAGCTCTCTAGACTCGAGAGTGAACTAGCACTGAAGATGACCTCTCTATGCTTAGCTCAGGAATTCTACAGTTCTTCAACTTAAAATTTTCATACCTGAAGAGAATTATGTTTGTGCACCCCATGACATCTCCTGCTGATTTAGATAGCATATTAAAATTGAGCCTTGATCAGTAACATGCTAGATCATATTTAAGACTGGCTCTTTCCAGGCTAGACTGATGGAGTTGCTTCTGTCATTTGATAATAAGCAGTTGTTATCACTTTTTTTTTCTGCAGGTGCCAAAGTAACTTGGTTGGCCTTGGACACAATGTAACTTGACTTGGCAGAGGAAGAGGCAATGCCACTGCTTTCTCCCTCTCAGGTAACACAAAGATCATGAATCGACCCTGAGGATGTTTTGATTTGCCACCCTACACGCAAAAATCCTTTGTAAAGTAACTCATTCCCACATGCACAAACGGCAGTAGACACAATTATGGTTTTCATTAAATCTGCAACTCTGGGCGCATTTGCTTGGGAATAAGTTTCCTTTGACTTTCGCAGCCTTATCTCCGGGGAAACGTACCCCCAGGACTGGTCTACATCGGTACAAGGAAACTGATCTCGACCAACTCTGACAGTAGCGAAATTGGGGGAAGGAGTGCACGGGATCTCGGAGCCAGGACTTCGCGGTCCCCCAAGAAAAGATTGGATTCGCACACATAATGGAGGCCCAAAGGCGTCCTGCTCCTTACCCTTCCAGGGCCGGGCAGGAGGAGCACGTTGCAGGCAGCGCGCGGTAACTATTCCTCCTTTCCCGCCTCCTTTTCAGGGCAGAGGCTTTTGAAAGCAAGGAAACTTCACCGCCCTGCCAACTTCCCGCCCGACGGGAAGACAGATGGCTAACTTAAGAAGCGTCGCTGTTGCCAAGCGGGCTGCGCGTTTTACCTCCTCGGCGCAGATCTGGCTTGACTTCAGCCACCGCACCACCGCGCTGGCTGTCACCTCGTCCCGCAAAAGCAGCTCCAAAACAGCCGACATCCCCACCTCTTAGAGGCGCCGCTTCTGCAGCCTTCGGGCAGGCGCGCAACCCGCCTCCTAGCAGCCCCAAAGCCGCCCAAGAGCCCTGAGCAGCAACCAGAAAAAAAGAAGGGGCGGGTTCTCGTTTCCTTCTAACTCCGGGTTACAGCTCAGCACGTGGGGAGCGCGCGGGGGAAGAGACGGATGGGACGCCTGACGCGTTGGGTGAGAGGGCGCAGCCCCCCCTTCGGGAAGGCGGGATCAAAACCCTCAGGGGAGCAAAAAGAGCGCGCGCTCCTGGAGCTGAAAGGCACGGCGGGGCGTGGCCAGAACCTCCGGCTGCGCAAAAGGGGCGGGGAGTGAAATGCACGGACGAGTGGAGGAGTCGAAGCCATTTCCCGGCAAAGATCCCCATTGGGAGGCGCCAACCCTTTGGGGTTGAGGATTGGTGAACCGCAAGGTGGGGCGGGCTCAAAGGAGGGGCCGCGGCAGCAGTGCTGCCTCACCCCCTCCCATGTCAACAAGCGGGGCGCCTGCGCCGGGGTTTGCGCGTCTTTTCCTCTCATGCGCGGTATTTGCTTTCCGAGCAAGGCCCGGGGTTTGGCCTAGAGCCGGCGGCTGCGGCGCGACGGCGGCACAGTAAACGCGGGCGGCCTTTCATCGCGGACTCTCGGAGCAGCCCCGCTGGAGGCTTAGGATGGCGGAAGACTCACCCAAGCGGCGCAAGGCCAATTTCAACGAGGCGGAGACGGAGGTGTTGATCGAGCAGGTGCTGAAACACGAGCAGGTGCTATTCGCGGCCGGGCCTGGCCGGGCCTCCCCGGGCCAGAAGCGCAAAGTCTGGGAGCTCATCCGGCACAAGGTGAACCCGGTGGCCGCTTGCCCCCGCGAGGTGGAGGACCTCAAGAAGCGCTGGCGGGACCTGAAGCGCCGTGACCGGAGCAAGCTCTGCCGCGTCACCCACGGCGCCGGCGGCGCTGCCCCCCACCCCGCCTCGTTCGGCCTCTTGATGGGCAACGAGGACGCCTCGCCGCCCGACCACCTCCGATCCTATACCTCGGGGCTGCCTGCTCCCAACGAGGCTGTGCCTATCGTTGGGGGGATCGACACCCTGGACCTGCCCAGAGCCTCCTCCGTGGTGGATATGGGTGAGTTGCAAAGGAGCTGGACCGTAACCTCTGCCTCCCCGGCTGGGCTGCGTTTCCCCCGCCTCGCCGCCCTTCCTTCACAGGCACAGTCTCCGTTGGTTCGGGGCTCTTCCACGGCTTTCGGCGTGGTTTGCTCTCTCCCTCCTGTGGAACCGGAGTGGGACCATGAAGCAGTCTTGGCCGTCCCCCTGAGTATTGTGCAGCACGCAGGTGCTGTCCTTAATATGCCCAGAAGAAAGCTGCTGGATCCCGTTTGGATAAGAACTAACTCCCTTCGCTGCAGCAGCTCCTGCTGCCTTGAATTTGTGCTGCTAAAGTTCCGTGTGGTGGGTCAGAACATCTTGGAAATGGGCCCTTGGGTTAAAGAACTGCTTCCATGCTGATACTACAAATATGTCTTAAACAGATAGGAACCTTAGGAAAATCGGAATGAAAGAAGCCCCTCATGCCAATTCAGACCATTGGTCTATTTAGTTAGATTGGTAGGAGCTCTCTCCAAGGTAGTAGCCTTTCCATGCAGTACCTGGAGATGAAACAGCTTGGAAAGCATTTTTTTGTACTGCTGAGCTCCCTAAATGAGCTAGAAAATAATAAAGAAATTCTTCACTGAGCAGAAATACATTCTTAGTAAATGTTGAAACTTTGGATTGTGGAATTCAAATGATGATTTGTGCATCAATTTTGAAAATAGCCAGATGGACAGGTGCATTGCCAGTTGTAGGACTATTAGAGACTGGAAGATTCCTGCTTACTTGTGCTTAGAATGAAAGGTTTCTAAGACAATTGCCAACATTCTTGCCTCGCCTCTCTGCAAATATTGTTAGGTCAGAGCAGAGAGAGATCAGCATCTCTTGGTATAGTTTTAGAAGATTTGTAGTGGATAACTAAGGATTTTTTACTCCCCGTTATTTAAGAATAGTACCAAAATATTACTCTTCTCCCCCACCCCAAGAATTATATCACGGAAATGTATAAGAGTTGAAAGTAACTAGATTTTTTTAATGGAAGGATAGTAGGTGTTATTCAGCTAAAACAAACTTTTGGGCTGAGTTTCTTTAGTTTGTAAGAGTACTTCTGCACTGGGCTCCATTTCTAATTCTAATTTTAAAAAATCTACAAGCCTGAAGTCTTTTCTTACATTAAACATCAATTGCATTGATCTGGGACATCTCAGGACATGTTAGTACACGTTCCATACTGTGCTCCCCCCTGTGTGTGCCTTCAAATTTCAGATGAAAATTAGAAATGGTGGTGGCAGTGCCCCCAGAAAAGATAACATCTTTGCTCTACTGATCTATGTACTACTTGTGAGCTGTTAATAACCCTGCAAGTTTTAATCAATGGGGCAATCGGTGAGAGATATTGGATGAGATATAATGAGGTATACTGCACTCTGAACTATTCCACAGGGGTTTTTTTGTATGTATGTATCACATTCTGTGTTGTTCTGGCAAGGATGCTGTGCTTAAAAATACTTTTCCCCCAACATTTAATAGATGCATTCATACATAATATTATGGTATGACTTTTAGCACAGCCATGATAGGTGGGTTATAGAAGCACACTACATCAAAATCCACATTCTGGCTTAGCATAGCATCTTTTTCCATAATCATTGATTTTTTTTAAAAAGTGCCTTCCAGCCAGTGTTGACTCCTGGCAATTGCCTGGACAAGTCCCTGCAGTTTTCCTGGCAAGGTTTTTTGGAAGTGGTTTGCCATTGCCTCCTTCCTAGGGCTGAGAGAAAATGACTGGCCCAAGATCACCCAGCTGGCTTTGTGCCTAAGGCGGGACTAGAACTCACAGTCTCCTGGTTTCTAGCCTGGTGCCTTAACTACTACACCAAATCATTGATAATTTGTCACAATTCTGTATAGTTACTTCTTTTAAGCAAGGAAAATTGCATCGTTTTGTAGAATATTGTTTTTTAAGAGAAACTTCTGAGCCTAATTTTTAGTGTATGAAGTCCAAACCAAGAGATAGAAATTAGCTTTTAGAAATATTAGGTAAGACTTCCATTAAATGTTTGCATTGTAAGGCATGGAAACAAACTTTTCAATAATGAAGAAATTCCTCATCTTGTGTACATAAACAATTATAAACAAGGTCTTAATGCATTTTAATATATAAACACTTTGAAATACTTTTCTCATTTATAGTATTTTTTCATTTCCTGGAAGAGAGGAAAGTAAATAATACAAATAAATACTATGTGTAATACTGTATATTTACTTATGTCTTTCCCCTGTACTCTTGCCAGTTAAATTGTAACTTTTTTTGGGAAAAAATATTTTAAAAATAGTGTTCTCTGTAACTTTTTTGGGAAAAATATTTTAAAAATAGTGTTCTCTCTGCCAGTATTCAATTCACAATTGATCTTTTCATTAATAAATGTTTAACCACCAGTTGAAACTAGAACTACAGTGGGAAGTAAGGATATTCAGTGAAAAGTGCATCATTTTGGGATAAATTTAGGTACTTTTTATATGTTAGTTGTACCCAGGCTTAATAGTCAAGAATTGCATTCATACAGAGATTAACTTTTTCTCTCTTTACTTTCAGGTTTTACAGATGATCCTGGTCCATCCCAACAGCCGTGTGTGGAGAAAATAAATCTAAAAGAAGAAATAGTGGTGAAAGTAGTAGAACCAGAAGAAAGCTCAGAAGATATGGCTGTTGTTCCTCCTAGCCAGGAGCAACTCCCTTTTTTGGGGATACAGAACGGAGGCTCCTGTGGAAAAGTAAAAGCCAAAACGAAAACTCAGCCTCAGACAGACCCCAATGAAATTACAGAAGAAGATCTGTTACAGATCCAACAGAATCAGCTGCATATCATTCAATCTGGGTTTGATAGCATCAATCATAATCTTCGGCTGCTTCAGCAAGGAATGCACGATCTCAACAACAGCCTCAGTGTCATGGCACATACATTAGTTGCTATAAAAAATGTATATGTGAAAAACAATGCTGGTCCAACTACCTTTGCTACTGTCACTACCCAGACCACTGCAGGATACCTGAGTCCTGGGTCCCCTTTAGTTGAGGACAGAGTTAGAGTACCAGTGGCTGGGAGTAGTAGTAGAAGCAGCAGCTGCAGCTCCAGCTCCATGTCACAAGAACCAGGCCCTTCAGAATTTCCTCGGCCTCCACACAGACCTATTAAGAAGGAACATCCAAATGGCTGCTACTATTTCTGTTTTGCAGATGTGTAAGACTTGGATACATGTAAAGCAACTGTGACATTTGAGTAGCTGTTCTGTACCCTGCTCCAGTACTGCATCATGGCTAGCAGATTCCTCTGGCTATTCTTTTCTGATAATATTAAATATATGAGATCTCCAGCACCCCCTTGTGCAGAAAACTTGCATTGTAAGAGGAACAACACTAGGTACCAACTGATTTGGAACTGACTGTGAGGGGCAACATAGCAATATTTAAAATTAAATAAAGGGAAGCTTTAGAGCCCAGTTCTATACATGTTTACTCAGAAATAGGTCCTGCTGTACCTAGTGCGGTTAACTACCAGGTAAGAGTGGTTAGGATTTGTAGTTATCCACCTGGTTGATGTCTCTTACATTGTCTTTCTTAGAGGGGAGAGGGGGGGAAAACCCTGACATCTTGATTTTTCTAATGTTGACTTTAAAACAAAGCACTATGAAGAGATGGCAGCAACCTTATTTTTTCTGGTATAAACATGTCATATAAGATACCGTTTTGTAACAATCCCAATTGTGAATTGGTACTTTAAAAGCTGCACAGTACCTCTCCCAGAAGAGATTATATGGCGCTCATCTGTTCTAACACTGGGAATGAACTGAGGCACTAAGCCACCAGCAAAGTGCTTGCTAATTTTTCCTGATAATTCCTCCATTGTTGCTCATGCCCCCCCCCCCCCCGGTTCTGAATACATCTTCCCCATCAAAACACTTTGTCCAAAATATGCAGTAATGGGAAGGTGGCCTTTTGTTGTATAATAAAAGGAAATTTGTCCAAAAAAAGAGCTGGGAGTATTCTTGAGTTATTTTCTAGAAAAAAAATGTCCATGTGGGGTTATGTTTGACTCTTACCACTGTAGGTTTTGAAATACAATACTTTGGATATAATACTTATCCAGGGCTCAGTGTAGCCTTACTTAAGGCAAGATAGTCCAGATGCCTTGCAATACACCTCCTATAACCCTGGCCATTTGACCATACTCACTAGGGAAGATGGGAATTATGCATCCACCAAAATAGTTTGTTTTTCACATTGTGTTTTGTGTACCTAGCCATAGTGGGTTAGTCAACAAACTGGCTTAGTATGTTGTATGAATCTTGCTTGTGTGTGAAGTAGGGGATCAGCTTTAAAAATAAGCTGTATTGAAACAAACTATGATAGTTTCAAGATATGTAAACCATCTAGTGTACCTGATTCATATATAACGAGGATTTTTTTTAGTTAAAAACAGGATCTTGATATCCTGGGTAGACCTATGACAACAGAGAAAATAAAAGGAATGTGTTAATCCAAGAAGTATATCATCTATACTACACTTACATTCTATCTTGAAAATACTCAAAATTGACCCAACACTTATTAAAATAAAATTATTAATGACAGCATCTTTTCAAGGCTCTATTGCATACAAGTCATTCCATTCCACACTGACTTCTGTGCTTGCACTCTGATATGTTGATGTCTGGGGAAAAAGCAGCATATTTTGTTATAAAAGTCTTTATAGAGGCCTTTGCACAAAACACTTCTCTCAGTGTGGATATATTGAGAGGACTATATGAGGGTATAGAAGAAGTAAAATCTCAAATAGCATGATAGCATTTCTAAGTCAATTTAGGGTAGCCTTCCCTATAGACACCAATCAACTGGATGCCTTCTGCCAGATTCACAGAATTGACTGAGAATTTAGAAACAAATCAAGAAATTTCAGCATTATGGCACTTTAAGAGCTGTTAATATAGAATGAATAATAAATGTGAAAAAAATCACTTGGAATAAACATGCAGCCTCAGCAATGGTTGCTTGTCCCTAAAGTATTTCAGATGTTATGTAAAAGGCTACAACTCTTCCAGGCAGCATCTGGTGGTTCAGTCACATTTTGTCTTTTCCATCTCAGTGTTCTGTTACTGATCCATTTAGGCTTCTTATACCACATACTGTTTTAATGCATTAGCATCATGTAGACATGCCTCATTTCAAATTGTTTTATATTAAGACCATTGGATGTTTAACCATAGATAAAGTAATACAATCACCTTTTTAAATATTCTTTTATCCAGAGACAATTTCTTTGAAGTGTAAGGAATTCTGTACAGTACATGCATTCTCCTCAGCTTTGGATATAGATAACACAAAAGCATTATACTGTTAATACTCTTTGTTGTAATTACAAATCAAATCAGACTGACAGTGCAAAACTGAACAGTTAGGGAAACTGGATTATAAATCTTCAAATGTTTCAAGGTGAGAAAATTCATTTTGGGACTTCTGGTGGGGACATGGCGGACTGAGCAGCTGTGCCCGCAGGCTCCACAGGTGGAACTGACAATGCAGCAATTTTGGGGGGGCTCAGATAGGTTTTCCTGAAGTCCAGGAGTGTTCTCTGGATAAAGGAAAACACCAGAAATCATCCCATTTGCCCTCCGGACAGCTGCTTGCAGCCAGAAGATCGCAAACTGTGTTTCATGTTCTACTGGTAAGAGCTAGCTGGGAGGCTGGGACATCACCATTTTCCAAGCCACACTGTAGCCTTAAAGGGACACTAAGGCCAGCCACCCATTTCTAAATCACCCAATTTATATATTTTTTTAAGTATGGGTAACCTAAGAGAGGCTTTCTACAGCAAGGAGAAGCAGGCTGTCTTGGTGCTTATCATTAGTTTTGTGATTACTTTTTTTAATTTTTTGTTTTGGAATTCATTTTCCTTCCAAACATAGAGGATTGAGAGTAAACAATTGTCTTCCTGTTATTATTTTGGTATTAAATTTGAAGATATTAGCATTTTCCTACATGTTGAATTGGCTGACTTAAACCTTCAGCTTTCTGTTTCTACTTTCCCTGGGGAACTGTCTGTTTATCTCACTTTCACTTTGGGTAAACATACTTTGGAACTCTTTCATATCTTCGACTTTCGCTGGTTAAGTTCCAAGGGGACACCATAATCTACTGTGTGAGACATGGAGGATTTAAACAGATTTTTTCTGACTTCCATCAAGATTTTAAACAAATCTTTTCTGATTCATGGTTGGGGATGTAGTGGATGAAACTGAGGAATTCAACAGTGATAGAAATGTTTCTTCTAAGAATGAGATTGGGATTTCTGTTGAGATGCTGGATGAAGATTGGATGGTGGAGATGAAGAAATTCAACGGAGAGAGAGATCTGCAAGCAATAAGTAAAATTGACTTTGGTGAAATGTCATGAAAAAGTAGGGGTCATTATGTATGGGAGGTTTTCTGAAGAGAAGTTGGAATTTGTGAGGGGGGCAGTTGGGCTGTTTTGATTTTCAAGAGAAAAGCTCTGCACATTGTGGGGATATGTAAATGCTCTGGTTTATTTTGAGGTGGGATA
Organism: Candoia aspera; assembly: GCF_035149785.1. Lineage (NCBI taxonomy): Eukaryota > Metazoa > Chordata > Lepidosauria > Squamata > Candoiidae > Candoia > Candoia aspera. The sequence goes on along the minus strand of NC_086153.1, from coordinate 278,502,071 downwards.
GGGGTTAAAGTTTATCTGGATCACTTTTAGGGTTTGACTGATTTTTTTTTTAAGGATATGGATTAAGATTATTAGGGTATCACAAATGTTTATTTAGATGGTTTTAAGAATTTGATTTAAGGTCATTGTTTTGAATTGCTTTTCTTTTTTGGGTTTATTAAGATTATTAAAACTGTTGTATTATTTAGTATAATGGCAGACAATTTATGTGCTTCTAGTTTGATTTTTATTATAGTAGACAGAAATGTATGGAATAATAGTAGGAAGGGAATAATTAAATGTTATTTTTGGGGGGGGAAGTTGTTTAGGAGATATATATAAGGGGAGGGAGTAACTGTACTTAGCAATTTTTATAATGTGCTAAAGGGGAATGATGTCTGCTCTTGGGGGCTGACTGAAATTATTCAGGTTTGAAGCATTAATTAGGGTTGAGGTGTACCGTATTCCATGCTCAGATAGAATTATGATCACCACACACAAAAACATAATTACCATTAATCATGGACATTCAAAAAACTTGACCCCGATAACAATCAGCATATATGTGTGATAAGAAATCTTTTCTATTTGTAGAACTGAATGTCTATGAATTCTGACCTATTATTTTGCTCATAATTTATGCCACCATAAAATATGATGAAGTTTGGGGGAGTTAAAGGCTTCTGCCACATGTTTTTAGATAATTGCCATTTTTAGATAATTGCGAGATCTATGTTCATTTATTTATTTTACACAGGTTTTGCTATATAGCATACAGTAAAGTGTTGCTAGAGAATGGAAGGTGAGGTATTTAAGCCTTTGCTGCTTTACTGACAGTATTGCCAAAGTAAATATGGGGACAGATTTGGCATCTTGCTCTGCTACAAGGTTTAGTTCCTGTATACCACTGTAGTAAGTGGCTGTTCTAAACTGGATGGTTCAGTATAGGTACAGACAATAATTCAAAGACTGCAAAAAGATGGTGACCTTTCCTAAGATGACAAGGGGTCATGGTGATATGTTTGTATATCTAGTGATATTCAGTTGTTTTGTCAATTGGGTTTAACTTGTAGTAAATTACTCTGGCCCTTTTTATTTTTCACATTCCTGGGTAATACTATAATGAGAGAAATGCCTGATTGATGAGTCTAAACACGAACAATTGTACAGTAGAACTTTGATTACATGTCAGTATACACACCCTGACAATGCTTAGGAATCTTAAGCGTAACTACTCAGCTGTCCAAAATGATACATTACACAGAAATGTAATCATACTTATCTATTGCTAAAATAGTGTATAACTATCTATAAATTAATTGTATGTGTGTGTGTGTATATATATATATATATATATATATATATATATAAATTCTTATGATTATGATTTTCTGTTTACCTAGATTTAAAATCCTAAGCTTTGATTTTTTTTTAAACATAATATTAATATTCATCTATTTTATATTTATCTTAGGGGCATGACACTGCATTCTGAGACATTTAAAACACACGAAAGCAAAATATGCCCAAGCTCTATTAATAGGAACATGGTGAACACAACAGTAATTGTTTGAATGCACTAGCAAGAAATAGAGCAAGCAGAAAAACGTCTATATTTATTTTATCACTGTAGAAAACGTTTATTAAAATGCTGCATGAATCACTGACATTTCAAAGCTGTTCTTTCACAGTTCTGCACTCTTTTCAGTACCAAAATTCCATTTTCCAGAGACGAAAAATAATTGCTTTTCATAGCTTGTACCGATTTACATTATATCCCAAACTATTTTTGGATGAGTTCCATAAAAAATAAATTGACAAATCTAGTCAAGGTTGTTTGCATGCTGAATGATTTTTATTTTGAACCAGTTTATAAAAATAAAATACAAAATAATTTAAAAACAGAACTCAAAACATTTACAAAACCTTGATATGATACAAATGGGGTAAAATAAATAACTACATCTTTATGTACAAATGAGCATTACAAAGACACCATTGTCAATACCTTATGTTTCTGAATGACCAAGCAAAAATGGTAAGACATCTAATTTGAACTCTGAACACAAGAAAAAAAGTTTGAAAGTCTTGATGACACTAAGTTACCTCTCCAGAATATCTTTCTATCTCAATTCATTGTATTATCCTTGAAATAATAAATATTTTCTGGATAAATAATGGATGGCTTTGCTAATTTAAAACAAAAATCAGACTGTTGAGAAATTTCAGATTAATATGGTCACCCCTGGTTTCAAAATTTTACTTTATTTGGATTTTTGTGCAATAAAAAAGGCAAAACATAAAACATAACAGGCCATGAATAATTCAGTAATAAAGGTAAAGATTTAGAAATTCACTTTCTGATCATTGAGGAACAGCATGCAATTGGAGGTTACAGGACCATCTAGATGCATAATTCTATTCTAGAGGATCCAAGGAACTGTGTATCATGTCTTTTTTAAGGCAAGCTTTCATTTGTCAACACAGCATTAATATTACTCTCCTTTGTACAAGTCAGGATACTGAAATACTTCAGATCTGAGACCTAAGCTGTTTTGCAAATGAGAAAGAAATGGGAAGGGCCTCGATGGCTCCCACTTTTTGTTAGACTGAAATGAGATACTCGCACACAAAACATAGACACAATTCAGCAAAGATCAGTTCCCAATGGAATATTTATGTGTTCTGCCATCCACTGTTCTGTTCCAGAATGGAAAAGGGCAATCCATATTCTTGGCCCCTGAAAAGTACTTCTACAGAATAACAGCAATTATATACTGGGGAGAGATACTTGTCTTTGCACTATACAATGTATCTTCCAAAGTTTAAGAAAAAAAATACTAACAAACAGACCTAATGTTTCCCTAGATTCATTCTTTTAGTCACTTTAACAGGAAATAATTTAGTAACTTTTGTGCCAATTTATGCTTATATTAAAATTGAGAAGCCACAACTTAGTGGGATGCAGCCAGCATAAACCTTAGTCAGTTTTTTTCCTTTCTGAAGAATAAATGGGGGAGGGGGGAATCTTCCCCTACTCCTCTCTTCCTGTACTATTCCATCTGACCCCCAATCTCCTTTTGCTTTCCCCATTTTCCAACAGGAAGTGTGTACTGCATTATTCAGTTCTGCGACATTCCTGCTGACAGAATAACAGTCTGCATCCAGCGCAACATTCCCAGTGGAAAATTAAGGCAAAAGCCCAAAATTTAAGCTCACAAAAGGCCAAAAATTAATGAAGCACAGTTCATAAGACCTAAGAAATAAATTTAAAAATTCACATATTATGAAGAGTTTGCAGAAATTTCTTCTCAAATGAGCACTGATGATGGGCTGCTTTCACTAGCATCAGAAGAAATATTCTGAACTGTAACCTGAGCATACAGAACTATGTGAAAGTTTGAGATATAATGGAGTACATCATCACTCAGATTCTCTCTGTATCACATCACAGTGTTTTCTAAATTTAAAATGTTCCTGTGATCAATTATTGCAGTAGAAAAGGAATATATCCCTCTGAGCTATCTACAAGCAAGCTGAATTGCGCTCATATAAAAACAATGTGCTCATCTAAAAACCGCATTAATTAAACTGAAAGATTTTCTAGTTTTAGGGGTTTGCCATTATTATTGTTAATTGACACTGTTACTAGAAAGAGAACAATGATTGAAATCATTTAACAGTACTGCAGTAATGGAGCTATCGCTAATTTTTTTTAAAAACAAGACCAGCACAGTAGTTCTTATTCTCTCTCTCCCTCTTTCTCTCTCTAGACACACAGCCTGCTGTGATTATAATTATATAAATGAATATGGAATAGGCAACACACTCAACTAAAATTTTATAATAGAAGTTATTACAGTTTGGTCTCACTTTGTTTCTTGAAAAAACTATTTTGAGGGGTTATGGAGGAGGAAAAGTTCCTCTGAAATAGAAAGCAAAATTGTAGAGAAAGCTGTGTTACATGTGTATTTCTCTTCACATGAACATTTATCAGTCAACTGTTGTTAAAATGCATGCAGAACAACAAATGTTTCCATACATCTGATTTGAGGTCTGGGCCTACCTATCTCCTTAATCTGTTTTGCTAAAAGAAATACTTGGTAAAGCAAAAAGGTTATACAGACAAGAACCGGAAGCATGAAGTCCACCATTTTGCTTTATATTTAATATACAGTAACAGAAGGGATTATGCACTATCCTAAGTCAGATAAACTAGGTGAGTCCTCATTCGATTTAGGGAGGGATCTTTTAGCTATTACTGGCCATGACTCATAAACAAAGCAGACAATATATTATAGACATGGGATTTAATTCAATTTGTCTCCCAAGCTGTCAATGCAGTTCTCAGAATCTGTATGTTCTCCTCACAACTTTTCTAATGTAGGGTTGTCCTCACCCCCCATGCCCCAGCAGCAAAATACATGGTACACTAACAGAAAGGACAGCAGGGAATGGACATCCAGTTGGATTCTCATACAGCTGAATTGAAAGGTGCTCTTGAAATTGATTTAAGACAGGATGGTCAGAGGATCCATTCTCTGAACAAGACTGGCACAAGAAGATCATTGCTACTTAAACAGAAGACTGAATTACCCTTAATGTGAAACATTAAAAGATCATAACCAGAGAAGATAGCATAGCAGCATATTGATCCAGAAATAGTAGCATATACTTTGACAACACAGACCAGACAATACTAACCATGTAAATTTTCCATTAGTTTCCATTAGTTTCTACATTTTGCATCCTGGAACATGTTTAAAAAGATTTTCCCTCTAAGATATAAACCAGTTGTCCTTATTTTTCTACATTAAGAAATTTTACTTGCAGCAAAAAAGAAAATGTGAAAATAATATTTTAAGATAATTGAATGGATTTGAAAAATGTAGGCAGTCTTTCACACTTTAAAGAGACTTAAATTAGCTGGTATATATTCAATATCATTCAGTATCAATATATTAAAATTATTGTCCTTTGTCTTCTGGAAACTGGTTTTTATGTATACAGATTACTATCACAGTACAGACAAATGACAGTGTTTATATTTATTGGAGGAAGCAACTGAGCTTGGAGCTATTAGAGAACTACATCTGTCCAAACTGTAAGAGCAAAGACCTATAGCTTAGATTAGAGCAGTCCTATCTGAAGAGAAAGATGACCAACAAAATCTAACTTCTCAATACTATCAAGAACAAAATGTCAAGGCATTTTCTTGACTTTTAAGAAACCTAAGTAAAGAAGACTACATTTGTAGCTCCATGTTTTTGCTACAAATACAATGTAAATAGACAGATTATCCCAGATGCAAATGTAAACGCATCTCAGGTTTTTTTTGTTCTACAAATACTATGCATTAGTCTACAAGGATACTACAGATGGTAAGTTTCAACTGCTTTTTGTTTCCATTCAGTGCGATTACATTGTAGACAAAAATATGATGTAAGGATTAATGTGGCTAGTACCCTTGCACCAACTACTGAAGAACCTGTTTGCCTGCAATGTATCTTTAATTCTAAAAATTATGCCAAAAAAAAAAAAAGCTCAACAGTCTGGCAGAAGTAATTTTTTGATTCTTGCTCAAATCCCCAGGATAATGTGGATCCCCAAAGCAGTGACTTTTCAGCACAGCAGCAACAGTTCCAGAGCCAGTACACCAATAGCTAATCATTCACAGAACTGAGCTGGTCTGAATGAGGGTAGATGGTGTTCTCATAGAGTTTAATTGGCTAAACGTTCTATCAACTCTACAGAAAGAATTAAGAATAACATTTCTTATTTGGGCTCAAGCTGTGGAGGGCAGGACTTACTTATTCAGATTAAATCATGCATATTAATTGTCTTGCCTTTTACTAATATATTTAATCTTGAGAATTACTATTCAAGATAAACTAGATTTATACATTCTTTCTCAAAGTTATGAGCGCAATTATTTCATTAACTAAAGTTATTGTAATCAAGATTAACTCACAATACTTTATGGTTTGCTTCCAGAAGCAGTAAATGTTGTGGAAAAAAGAATGTAAGTTAGTAACAAAATCACTGATTGCTACAGAGAGATGAGAGTGTCGATGGTAGTCCATTACAATAATTTAAAGCTTTGTCAGTAAACCACTGGTTTTCTAATAACTATTAGATTATGTTTTGGTAGAATGACAACCTAAAATTCAATACATTAAAAACACATAGATATTAACCTGTGCTTTCCACAATGACCATTTACTCTGGAACATGCCTCCTTGCATTTCTACAACATGGAAAGAAATACAAATGATTTTAACATAAAAAATCTGAACATTGATATTGGGATACACATACCATATGTAAGAGGAATGTATAATATTTCTACGACATTCTTTTTGTTAATGCATAGAATAGATATTATTTTGTCCCTGACAGCAAAGCATGAAAATAAATCTTTGGGATATGCATCTCCATACATGCAAGGGAAACTGTTCTTACAATACTGATGCTCTGGACATGTTTATGGAGGAGTTCCTCCAGGGACTTTCTAGAAATATTATTCCTTAGATGTAATGTAAAATATATATATTTAAAAACCTTGCAGATTATGCAAATAATTTAAGATGGTTATATGTAAAGGAAGGCTTTTTAAAGCTGGACTTGAGAAACCAGATGAATTGATATCAGTAAGTGCCTCACCCCCCGCCCCAAAACAGAATTATCATGAAGAATTCATATTCCTTTGTTGTTTCTATACATCTGATTCAATTCGAATTATCCAGCCTCACAATATGTTCCCTGGAAGCACTTACGAGGCATTTCAGAAAAGGGTTGATTATGTAGAATATTTCAAGCACATATGTTATTGGAATAAGTTGCTTGGCTCAGTGTATCTCAATAGAGCTGATAAATGTAAAAAACCTGGAGTGGTTGGACTGGAGCCTCAAGAGAGAGTCCCAGCAGCATTGCAGAAAACTGGAGAACAGCGGTGAAAGCTGACAAGGCAAGATCAAGAGAAAGTCTAGACTTCTTCATATCACATGTATCTATTTATCACCACCCAGTATCATGACAAACACTTTAACAGAAAAGGCTCTCATAAGGGGATAGAGAGATACAGAAAGAGGATGAAGAGAGAAAATCAAGACTATACATTGACCTTGGCTATTAAGCACATAGTTTCTCAAAGTCCTTCCATTTTATTCAGGATTGTAAAAGTGAACTGTCAATGCTGATGTGAAATACTGAACTGCTGAGCAACTCATTTTTTAGTACTCTTTCAGTTCTGAACTGAGCATGAAAAATATTCAGCTTTGTGCATGCCAGCAAACGGGAATAGCAAGGCCAAGGGCATATAATTCAGGCACATAACTGAAAGAATACAGCATGATCTGTGGTCCATAATTTTACAAATGTAATGGGAGAATCAGGAAAGTATATAGAAGCAGATATGTGTGTGTATGTATATATTTATAAATATTTATAATATATAACTTACTATGAGAACATGCAATTATTGGTATAGCACCTATTATACAATATAATACAACAGATCTTTTAAATCGTTCAGTTTCTCAGGATATAGCGGATATGCTCTAGCTATTGCACTCCCTCTGTAGTGCTTGAAACCTGAATGAGGCTACGATTCCACACTGTGCTACATTACTTATGGGAAAAAATACATATTTAAGAGTAAAAAATTTCCAACACATTCTGACAGAACAAGAGAAATTCAGTGCAGCTTCAATGCAGCATTAGAAATGTGTTAGCTCACAGAGAAAATGTTCCCTTTTTCATCCAGAGATACAATTTTGGCAGCAAATAAAATAACATTAAATTTAAAAGAATTTATGCTGGCTAAGGCATATGACTATAGCAAGCAGATCAGTAATTGCCAAAGTTCCTCCTATATTTAGCATCTTCTAATCCAGATCTCCATTCAAAGAGCTGGTTAAATTTACTTTAAATACATTCTGCATTTTATTCCATTCCATCACTGATTTTTGAAACCGGCAATCTAAATCAATCACATCTATGTCTGGGAAAACTAGAAGCCACTGATCTTATTCAGAAAGTTATATTTTTGGGAAATGGAAGACTATTTTTAAACAGTTTCAGTGTCCTCTTTTCCATATTTCAAATCAAGTATATTTTGGAGGGGGAAAAACAACTATATATACCTACACTATGGAGAAATCATGAGGATGTTGGGATCCCCTTTTCATAGATACAGCACTATTGGTCAGATGCTGGCTCTGTGCACATTGGGCAAATGAGCACACCACTTCTTTCTATACAATATAGGATTAGAGACACTAACATTTGACACACAGTCCTGTAACCTTATCCTTTAGGTCTACTATCAAGTATTATCTCCTAGATTCTAAGGAAAATAAAGGAACTGCTATTTTCTCTAGCATACTTCATGTGTATGCAGTCACCTTTATGAAGAAGGTTAAAGCTTCAATTTTCTTCTAGATTAAGGATGAAGTTTCAAGTAAGTTTAAATGTGTAAACATTTTGCCTCTTCAGTTTGGTAACACTGGAGATGAACATTATAGTAAACTTAAGTGAATGAAACATTTCATACCTGATGGACAGATTCTAGTTAAGTTTTACACTGGCTCTCTCAGTAATGCCCTGAGAAGCTATTGCATTCTAATGTAACTATAAATATGTTACATGATCCCATACTCTTCTGTTTTTCTACCATAATTTAAGATTATTATTTCCTGACTTTTATTTATAACTGGATCTGGCCCTAGAAATTAATGAACAGATAAGCAATCACATTTTCCATGGATGAGAACCTGAACAGATAATAAAAGCATTGGGATCTGTAAATATAAGCACGCACTGTTACCCCAAGCTCTTAAAATTTAGAGTTGTAATCCTGTGCAGTTATATTAATAATAAATGTAGCCCATATTAAATATTGAGTGGCACAAGTTTTTTTATGAGGCAATTATAAATCAAGAAGGCATATGGGCAATGGGCAAATTGAAATGTTATGTGAAAAAGGCCAATATTAAACAGAAGACTTTGTTGAATATCGCTGTCCCAAATAATGTGCTTTTTTAAATCTTTAAAAACATAGCAGCTAATTGATACCTCAACATGGTAGTGTCCCAGTAAATTTCTTTCAGGTTTTATCATTTTCCTTGATGAAAATCTAAAGTCAGCTTATTTTCTTAATAAATAAAAAAGAAAGCAAAATCATATTAAAATACTAATCTCCCAAACAATGTGGTTCCAAATGGACTTTCCGGCTGTTCTACCTCTGCTCCCCAGCCTCCCTGATCTGCTTGCTGCCCTTTCCTAGGCAATGCCTGGCCACCCCTATACAAAGTGAGCCATATAAATAATTCATCTTAAAAGTTGTTTTTCTCCGAAAGTCAGGATAAATGCTAATCTTTGAAGACGTTCCCTTTTGTTAAATACATAGTACACAGACACAACATGCATTAGATTAAAGGGGAGGGTGGTTGACACCTGACAAGACTCAGTTCCTATCTGCTAAGTTTATTGGCTGATTTGCTCTTCCCAGTGGGAGGTTTAATGCTAGAGGAGTGATGACAAGAGCCACCAGATCCTTTCAGACCGTTCTTGCTAGATTTGTTGTAGCAGTGCTCTTGTTGGCAGGATCTCCTGGAAGATGAAGAGCCTGAAAGGCTAGGAGGTGATTTACTCCTTCCAAGATGTGGGGATGAACTTCTCTGGTCATGGTGTGGCCTTCCACCACGAGAGGGTGAAGAACTGGCAGTACGGGGCAGAGAAGAGCTCCTAGGGGAGGCACTGGGACTGCGTCTGGGAATGACCGGGGTTTTGGGTGGTGTCTTGGGGCTATGTGGAGATCCTGGACTCTTAGCTTGTGAAGGGCTTCGTGGTTTTTGAGATCCATTTTGAAGGATCTGAGCCAGACGGGAGATCAGGTCTGAATCAGAACTGCTACTTCCTAGCACTTTGTACCTCCGCAACCTTGGAAAGAAAGAAGAAATTTGTCACTTCTGCATTCTGTTCTTTAATGCAGGATATGTCATATCACATACATTTTATGTATTTCCATGTTCAACTCAAAAAGTAGTGGGCTTAAGCTTAGAAATGCTTACTTTACACCAGCCTTTCTCAACCTTTTGACCCTGGAGGAATATTTTCCAGGCCTTGAGTAACCCCTGCACATTCAGGCTCAAATATAGGCCACAAGTTACAAAATTATGATATTCGTTTCACGGGTAGGCCTGTATAGATGCATTAACAGTGTTCTTAAACAAAAATAAAGAATGAAACTTACCTCTTTAATGTGAAGTTGCCTGAATTTGAAATAATTTTTAAAATAAATTGTGATCTCCCAGGGAACCCCTAGTGACCTCTTGTGGAACCCTCCATGGAACCCTGGTTGAGAAACCCTGCATTACACTAATAGATTAGTTACCTCACAACTAGATTACTGCAATCTGCTTTACACAGGGCTGCCCTTGAAGACCATCCAGCAGCTACAGCTGGTCCAAAATGCAGTGCACAAAGAGTAATGGGAGATCCTTGTTATGCCCATGTGTCATTGCTGCTTTGTGAGCTGCATTGGCTAGTAGTCAGCTTCCGGGTTTCGATTCAAGGTGTTGGTCATCATCTATAAAACTCTTCATGGCATAGGGCCTGGTAATTTGAGGGACTGCCTGTTTCCAGTTGTTTCTGCCAGTCTGGTATGCTTGGGCCGAGTGAGGGGGCTCCAGGTCCCTTTAAGTAAAAGTTGTCATCTTGCAGAAACAAGGAAGCATGCCTTCTCTGTCATGGCTCCTGTCCTCTGGAGCAGCATCCCTCTTGGAGATATGTAGGGTTCCCACTCTTCAGCTGTTCCAGAAGTCTCTTAAGACCTGGCTCTGTTCCTAGGCCTGGGGTTAGGGTGTTCGTGGAGCCCTGACAACTTTTTTAAAAATGTTATTGATGCGGTTTTATCCAGGTGGTTGTGTTTCTTTAAATTATGTATTTTTAAATATTGTAAGTCACCTAGAATCTTCTCAAAGTTGGGCAGCCTTAAAACTCAATAAACAAAGAATTATTCAAAGCTGACTTTTAATGCTTAACAATCTGCTCTTTTAAAAGGAGCAGATTGTTAAGCATTAAAAGTCAGCTTTGAATAAGTTAGTTTCAGGCTTTGTGCTAATATTGCTGCTTAGACAGCCAGTTTGGTGTAGCAGTTAAGGCACAAGGCTAGAAGCCTGGAGACTGTGAGTTCTAGTCCTGCCTTAGGCACAAAGCCAGCTGGGGGACTTTGGGCCAGTCACTCTCTCTCAGCCCTAGGAAGAACCTCTGAAAAACCTTGCCAAGAAAACTGCAGGGACTCGTCCAGGCAGTTTCTGAGAATCGGACATGACTGAATGGATTAAAATGTAAATGTAAATGTATATTGCTGCTTAATTGGAGCTTTTATGGTTGTATTTTTGACATGTTTAACTCTTTTCTTACTTGCTTATATTTGCGAAATTCAGTATATTTGACTTCCTAAAACTAACTTTTGACCGTTATAAAACTATAATCTAATATGCAACCTCAGTCTGTGTTATAGACCTATATCACTGGAGAAAGGTGTTAAGCAGGGCAGTTCACTCACGCCCTTTTTATTGAGCTTTTACATTATAGGTAATCTTCACTTAACGACCATTCGTTCAGCAACCATTTGAAATTACGATGGCGCTGAAAAAATGGCCTTATGACCTGTGCCTGAAATTGTAACTGTTGCAGCACCCACGCAGTCACATGATCAAAATTCATGCGCTTGGCAGCCCAACCGCATTTACAACTGCAGGGTGCTTCGACTCCCCTCACCCACCTATCTCCCCCCCACCATTTCTGCCCTTTTGAAAGCCCTGCACCCTGCCTTGTGGGGTGGGAAGCCCAGCCGTGCCGTGTGAAACCACTGGCACCACCTGTGTGGCACTGTGCCACCCACCCACCCAAGCCAAGCCACTGCCTGCACTGTGCTGCTCCACCCACTCATCATCCGTGCCATGCCAGCCGCTCACTCACCCACCTGTGCCACACCAGCCACCCGCCTATACCAAGCCACATGCCTGCACCGCCCATCCATCTGTACTATAACACCCACCCACCCACACCACACCAAGCCACCCACCCATGCCAAGCTAAGCCACACACCAGTGGGTAAGCTTCTGAAAACAGCGTTCCAAAGGGAACCACGTGGAGGAAACGTTCAACAGAGAAGCTGGGTCCAAAAAGGACTCAGCAAAGGCATCAAGGTGCTTCTGCTTCCCCTGCAGTGGCTGGGCAAAACAGTCCAAAGGTCAGTGTGGGGAAGTGGGAGAGGAGGCAGCACAGTGAACGAATGCGGGCTGGGGAGGCTGGACTGTGCTATGGTGGCTTCGTGAAGCACAGGGGTGTGGCTTAGCTTGGCATGGGCAGGTGGCTTGACGAAGCGCAGGCAGGTGAGTGGCTGGCGCGGCGCAGGCAGTGGCTTGGCTTGGCATGGGCAGGTGACTGGCACAGCACAGGTGGGTGAATGGCTGGTGTGGGTGGGTGAGCGGCTGGTGCAGTGTGGGCAGTGGCTTGGCATGGGCAGGTGGCTGGCATGGAACAGGTGGGTGAGTGGCTGGCACAGTGCAGGTGAGTGGCTGGTGCAGTGTGCGTGGGTGAGTGGCTGGCGCAGGCAGGCAGGCAGGCAGTGGCTTGACTTGGCATGGGCGGGTGGCTGGTGCCATGCGGGCGGTTGACACAGCGCTGTGTGGGTGGCACTGATGGTTTCGTGCAGTGTAGCTGGGCTTCCTGCCCTGCAAGGCAGGATGCAGGGCTTTCAAAAGGGCAGAGATGTGGGGGATAGGTGGCTGGGGGGAGTTGAAGGCAGTGTTCGGAGCTGGGAGGAATCAAGCCTGGAATGGCTTGGATTGGAGTGGGTGCTCAGGCTAACGATGGGTAAAATTCATTTAACGATGGTAAGGGGGATTGCCAGGATTGCCACTGTTAAGTGATGCCATCTCGCTTTACAACCACATGGCTTAGCAATGGAAATTCCAGGGTCAATTACCATCCAATTATCATTGTTAAGTGAAGACTACATGTAATGATATTATAGTGACCATGGAAACCCAAAGCTTTTTTTCTCCCTCACTGAGTAGATGCAAAATCTCAATTCTAATATAGGTTGATGACATGACTTGTACCAAGACTGGCTTTAGAAAAATAGTGGTCAGAATGGCTGATTATTGTGAAAGAGCAAAACTGAGGCAATGATCTTTGGCACAAGTAACATCAAACACAGTGGTCAATTAACATCCGCAAAATAGAGCAATGTTCTTCCTTCAAATATCTAGGCATCTCCTTCCATAAGTCCCTTGTTTGGAGGACATATCTATCTATTGTTTTAGTAACTGCCTGATGTACAACGGGGGGCATTTTGAAAGGATTTTTTTTTAACTTAAAAGGAGGGCAGTTAGCAATCAACACATCTAAAATATTTCAGAATAAAGTGATAGCTCAGATTTTATATAGGAAGGTGGGATATGAAAACTACTGCCCAGTTGAAAGTAGTCCACAACATTTTCTTCCCCAGGATACTCTGCTTCCTGTCTAAGGATGAAGGTAGAGCTACCCTCAATCTCTATTAGACTCCATCTTACATTGCTAAAATACTGTGAGAAATTAGAAAGCCTTCAACAACCCCGCATAGTTAAATTTTGTTACTTGCATTCTTTGCGTGGGAATCAGTGGACCAAACTTTTGTCTCATATACTACAACTTTTCTGCCATCTGTGAGGGAATTTAATCCCTACAGCAGAGAAAACATTAGAGGTAGACTTCTTGAAGGGGATGCCAGTAGACATGCTACTGTGGTAACAGTCATCCATGTTTTCATTCTGGTACCACCATTTATAGGAAACATAGAAGCCTCTCCTAGTACAGGTAGTCCTTGCTTAGCAACTGCCTCAGACAGCGACTGTTTGCAGTTACAAAGTAACCTTGCACCCAATGCCTGCATTTACGAACTTTGCCGTGTCTGTCATGTGTTCGCCACTACAGTCAGTTAATACACATTATCCTGTGTAAAATTGTAAGCACGGTCACAGTCACATGATTTTAGTATGGTCACTAAACAAGGACTACCCGTATCTGGCTAATATTAGCAGTGTTTCACTAGAGAAGGCTTTTACATCCCTCCACTTACAGATTATTCCTATAGCATATCTGAAAGGGAGATTTTGTAAAACATCCAATGGAACAGCGCCTTTGCCCCTGTGGTGCTGACCAAGTGGAGGACATAATTCACTATGTCCTCTACTGCCCTAACTACAATGAGATTAGGAGGAAAACACTGATGATATTCCTAAGGGATTGGAGGCAGAAGAACTGAATTACCTTCTTCTATATGCAATTCCATGTGTTAACAGTCAGGTTGTCATTTTTGCTATTTCTTTGTTTGTTTGTTTTATATTGGACTCACGTGACTGCCTATCTCATACAAGGACTCTAGGTAGCTCACAACAATGCATAAAACCCAGTTAAAAACATATCCTTCCCCATAGGTGCCAGACCAAACATCCTCACAGCTCACCCCAACCCTTGAGGGAAGAGCCAGGTCTTCACAGCCCTCCGGAAAGCTAAAAGGGTAGGGGTCTCTCTGATCTTTGGTCGGAGGCTGTACAAAAAGACTGGAGAGGCCACCAAAAAGGCATACCTCCGAGGTCCCATCAAATGGCAACAATTAAGGGAGGGGACTTGGAGCGTACCCACCTATCTAACCTAGTAGGACAAGCAGATATCCTCAGGGAGAGGCAGTCCTGAAAGTAGCCGGGCCCTGTGCCATGTAGGGCTTTAAAGGTAACCAGCACCTTGAAGTGCACTGGAAAGCAACTGGAAGCCAGTGCAGCAGTGGTGTTGCTTGGTTGAACCACAGGATACCCAAAACTGCACAAGCTGCTGCATTCTGGACCAGTTGCAGCTTCCAGATGGTCTTCAAGGGCAGCTCCATCTAGAGCACATTGCAGCACTAGTTTTAGTTCAGCTTAATTTCTTTGCATGCTGCATTTCTTTTTATTATTATTTTTATATTTAGTATCTTTTTAAGTCCTGCTATGTTATCACCTACAGTCACAATGATAAACTCATTACTTACAGTATTATATAATATAAACCACTTAGTGTATATTAATTCTTCTAACCAAACCACTTCCACTTATTTCTTTTAAATAAAGCCTCATTTGGTATTGTTGCCGTTGTCTGTATTATAGCAAATAGAAAATATACTGTATATTCTAACAGCATTATCAAAAGACAGATTACAGTGAAGCTATAGCTTAAATTTTCTCATTATTAAGTACAGCTTTTTAAAATATGATAGAATAGATATTTACACGCCTGACACACACTACAGATTTCCATAGAGAGAACTTATTATAGAAATGAAAGAACCTGTGTTTTTATATTCAACCTCTCCACATAGAGATAAACAATTCTTATCATTATCTTAGAATTATACAATTCAAATCTGAAAACCAAAACATTTAGAAACCTAGTACCTCATATCAACTTCAGGTACAGAGGTTACAAACACTGTAATTCATTCAAAACATTCCTCAGCTTTAAATGATGAAAAACATTGGATGCATATGCACTTGTGCTTACTCTCAAATAATGAAATCCACAAGGACTCTGCAATCTGCTAAGTGTTATACAGAAGTATTCCTCATATTGCTTAAGTATATTTAAGCAATGTGTGCTTACCTAACTTCTACTCCAGGTCTTGTTGGTGGTCTTCCTGGTGGTGGCCGAGGAAAAAACTGAGTTGAGTTTGAACTGCTAACATGATCTGTAGTAGTCCAAGATACAGGTCTTGGTATTTTGCTCTTTCTGGGTTGAGGATTACTTGATGACAAAAAGCTCTCTTCTACTTGGCTCCGTAAATGAGTGTCCAATGTTAATTTGGAAAAGGAGGACAATACATCTTCTGAAAATGGTATGGGGCCTGCAACTACTTTTTCCTTCAGTGACTTGTCGGAGGCACTTGAAAGGTCACCCAGGAAAGATCTGAGCTGTCTCTTTTCTACCAGCAGTCTAACCAAGTCTGTTTGGTGGGCCTTTTTTAGAAGTAGCTTCTCCTTTGCTGAAACAGGAGAAGACTCTGATGAGGAATCTATCTCTTGTGCTAAAACTGGTATGCGACTCTGCCTAGCTACAAATGGTGATCTAACTAATTCTTTTTTGGACTGAGTAGAACTTTCATTCTCTGAAATAGAATAGAATAGTTCTCCATTTCTTTGAATACTTTGCTCTTCTTTTTCCTTTGCATGTAAAAGTGTGGCAAGCTTCACTTGCTGGCATTGCAATTCCTTAGCATGATCAATATCCTCATCATGGAAGCCATTTTCTTGTAATTGTATTCCTTGACTTTCCCGTCTGTGAGCAAATAGGCCAGTACTTCTTGACAGAGAAACATCTGATGTTTCAGCAGCTGACTGTTTACATAATTCCTGTTTTGTACCCTGATTTAATAATGAACAGGTAGTCAAGGGTCTTGGTTCTTCTGGATCTGTAATGACCTGAGGTCCATCCAAAACAGATTCTGTGCTTCCTGAAGCAGTGAAGCACGGTTCTTTAATTTGTATTTCAATAGCATCTTCACAAGCAATGAAAAGCTCGTTGTCTTCTATTTCTTCAACAAGATTCACATTTTCCCTCTCTCCTTGTTTCTTCATGTATTGTTCAAGTAGGTGCGTTTGGCTATTATTCTGATTTTCAATGCCTTCATCAATATCTTTGTCAAGAGTCTCTTGGTTACAATCTAATCTGAGAACCAAATCTGTTCTACTGCTGCTAAAAGTCAATCCACAATTTCCCTCCACCAAGCCAGCAACATTTTCCTTAGGGGAGAAAAGTTCAACTGTACGTTCCAAAAGCTGAGGGTCCCGATCTTTCTTGTCTGGATGCTGCCCATAATGAAAACTCTCAGAAGTAGATTGTGTGGATGCCATTGATGGCCTGGGGATTGTAACCTGCAAAGAAAAATATTTAAACAATGAGTTTACCAGAAATTACTTGATTTGTTTTTGACATTATCAGGTAATATGAAATCAAATTCAAAACAACAGTAGTTAATTTCTTTTTTGCAAGGTAAGACCATATTCCTTCAATGCATGTATAATGTATCCATATATAATGTAACCTGAATACAATGAAAAAGAAGAGAAGTGCTCAGTCCACTTTGGAATGACTTGGCAATAATAATAGTGTGATTGCTTTACTTAAACTGTTTTGATCAAAATCACTCATCTTATTATTCTTGCTCTCTAAATGTATGTCTTTATCCACCTTATTCTGTTTGCTCTAATTAGTCTGAATCCTTTTTTACATGCTTTTAATTTAACTAGTATACTTTCATTTCTAAATAAGACAATGTGAAAATGTATTGGCAGCCTTCCATTTCATTTTATTTCCTTTCTTCTTGTTAAAATTCCAATGGGCTACAGGGAGGCAGGCCTGTGCAGTCTAATCTTATACCTCTTTACTCAAAACTCAACTTTAGTAGAGCTTACTTTGATGTAAAGGTACATCAGATTGTAGCTTCAATCTATAAGAAAAAATATATATAGGTGATGCTAAATGAGAATTATTGGAAAAATGACTTCTACAAATTAGACTGTATTCCACAAACATCAGTGATATCAGTCATTTGTAAACTGCTGGGTACAATGTTCTTACAAACTATTTTGAAATTCTTTCCAATAAGGAATATTATAAGAATATTCTTAATAACAAGCAAACACTATACACAGTAGAAAATCTGATTAACTCATTGATTATTTATTTATTGTTATGCTTGAAATGCTTGCCTTTTGCCTACAACACTCACCTATTTTGCATAAGAGCAAAAATAGTCTGTTATCTCCTCTACATTTATCACATCTATTGCACATTACTCCTGAATCTCTTTCTGTAATCACTGTCCCAAGTTGCTTTCTACACAACTTTCTGCATATCCTTTCTCCTCTACTTGCTTCACCAGCCAAAGACCTTTATCAGTCCTTTCAACTGTAAACATCCATTCCTTCCTAACAGGTTTGTCCCTCCTCCTCGAACACAAAATATTCCTTTGCATACATGGAAAGTGTATGACAACTGTACGCAGAATTCCACTGTTAAACAAGAAAGGAAAGGGTATCTCAAGCAAGAATGTTAATAAAGGAAGGAAGTAACAAGAAAAGGAAGATAAGAGGTCTATTTAAGGAGAATTCTTAAGAAAATTTACAGCTAAAGCAAAAAAAACCCTCAAAAGTAATTACAGAAGAGATATAACAATGGCAAATTAGGTTAAAGGATGATGGAACGACTATATTGAAATCTTTTACAAAAGGAATTATGGAATGTCAGAAACATTTTCAGAAAGAGAATATATTTAAGAATCAACTTCACAAGAAATTGAGATAACACAGGGAATAGATCAGCTGCCAAATAAAAAAGGAACAGATGCGCTGAACAATTTAAAGCTGTTAGAGAAAAGGTAATCAGAGTACTAGCTGTACTATGTTAACAATACAGAAGAACACTGTGTGTCCCAAAAACTGGAAAAAATTGGTGTGTATCTCTATACCAAAGATTGGAGACGCAAAAGAAAGTGCAAATTACCAAACCAAGACTCTGCTTTCATTTCTGACACAAGGAAGGTTTTCTTAAAGAACTTACAGGGAAGAATACAGGCAAATATGGAAAGAGAAATGTCAAATGAAAGCAGGGTTCCAAAAAGACAAGGGTCACATGAGATCACATTGCTAATGTAAGGTGGATAATGAAGAAAACAAGAGAACATAAGGAGATTTATCTTTGCTTTTCTGGCTACAGAAAGGTCTTCTGACTACATAAATTATGCCAGAATATGGATTGTAAGGCTAAACAAGTATGCCAAAACACCTGATTATTCTTCTGAAGACCTAAAAATTATTAAGAAGCTACTATAAGAGCTGAATTTGGAGAAACAGAGTAGCTCAGAACAGGGAAGTGAGTCAGATGATGCATACTGTTCCCAACTTGTACAGTGAATGTATGAATGGAAGAATTGGAAGAGATCCCAGCTGGAATCAAATTGGAGTTAGAAACACTAACGATCTGATATATGCCAACAATATCACTTTATTACCTAAAAGTAAAGAAGACTTAAAAGAGCTTGTTACAAAAGTTAAGAATGAAAAGGAAATTTTAAATTAAGGTGGCAGATAGTTACTTTTCCCCCCTTGGGATCAAGAAGAGATCAAAATGAACAGTTGTTTGAGAAATAAAGAGATTAATCTAGGGTGGGGGGGCAGGGTAATGACAAACCTAGACAAGACCATGAGTGATAAGAACATTTCAACGACAACAAGGGCCAGAACAGTTAAAGCAGGTGCTTTTTCAATGGTCATGTACAGCTTTGAAAGTTGGACATTTACGAAAGAGTGGGAGAAAGAAGACAGATGCCTTCAAATAATGGATTGGGAAATGGTTTATTTTACAGACTGCAAGAAAAGCCAATCAGCCTTGAACCAAATAAAGGCTGTCTATTTCCTTAGTGTGATGATCAGCTAGGAGAAACACACGTGGAAGTTATGAAAAAAACATTTTTTACAAAAAACAGGAAGTTTTCCTAGATGACTGCTCAGCAATGAAACAGAGGAAAAGAGAAAGAGAGAAAAGGATTGGCCCTATTTAATTTGGTTCTGGCTCCACTTACTGCTGGTATGGGGCCCCTGAAGGAATGTTACCCTCAAAAGAAAAAAATGCTCCATACTCTTGATTTAAACAGATACAAAGAGGATAAGAAGAAATTGGGGGAAGAAATGCCATGAAAGAAGAAGAAAAAACCTAGACAATTTATAGTAATCTAGAAAACCTGATGATTCCATGCAATACTATACTGGGTTCCAACAGATTCCTGCACTCAGAATTCTCATTAGATTTAGTAATTGTGCAACATTTCAGATGATTTTCGTTATTGGTTTGTTACCACAAAACAAAAAAAAAGCTATTCTTTTCTTTGAATAGGTAAGAAATTGCTTCGACTAAAAAATTAACAGCACCAAATTGCTGAGAGGATATAGTAGGTGTATTCAAATACAGCCATCATTTATT